>NW_020884878.1:587521-929453 GCF_003945725.1 Corapipo altera
AGGAAAGGAAAGGAAAGGAAAGGAAAGGAAAGGAAAGGAAAGGAAAGTTTATTTAAATATTTTGGGAATTTGTTTATTACTTTTGTCGAAATTGTCAGTGAAAACCCAGATAGAAACTGACAGAAACAAATTGAAGATTTTATGTGAAAACGTCAGTGTAAAAGGAGATTTGGTGCCAGGTGTATTTACCTGTAGGTAAAAGCAGCGACCAAACAAATCCCGACGGACTTTAGATTTTAAAACCAGGTTCATGGCTACACCCTAAAGGGAACTAAAGATAAATTTTGGGTGGTAGATCCTTTCCGTCTGCAGCCATGGTCTTGACCAGAGCCCTGTACAAGGAAAGTCTTCCCTTACCCATCTCAAAATAATTCAAGGTTTTTGAGTTTTCACTGCATCTTTATTCTAACATCAGATATACCAGCCATGGCCTGATACTTCATAGTAAAAGTACCCCAAATAATACGCCGAAGGACAAAGATTTAATGAATATGCGGTGTGAGAGTGGAAAGTGGGTGAGCATCTCTCTGTGTCCAACAGCATTTTAGGGTCTCTTTGGTGCTTTCAACAGGTATCAGTAACTTAAGCGAGGATACAACCTCACTAATATCAAGCAGATTACAGCTTTAAATGTAACTTTATTCGTAGGAAGAAAATGAGTGATTGATGGTTGTTATTTTGACAATCATGGCACTCTTAAAAAGGATAAGGTAAATGTGCGAAGCACATCGAAACACGGGTCTTTTCCCTATCGAGCACCCCCCAGCACAGCATCCTGAGCTTGAGGTCCTCCCTCCACCAGAGCTTCCGGATAACTCGGTGGGAAACGCTCCCGAAAACCCCATCCCCGCTCCCCGGAGGGGCTGACATTTCCAGGAACCTTTTCTATGGGCGACAGCGGGCACTGTCCTGGGGCTGACAATCCCTCCCGCCTGCTCTGGGGGAGCGGGGTAAGAGCCAGCCCCGGGGAGAGCAGGGATCGGCGCCGCTTCCCGGTGCCCGCTCCAGCCCTGCCCGTCCCGCAGCGCTCCAGGGCACCAGGCCGGGTCCTGCCCAGACACATCCAAGGCCATAAAATCCCAGATTTTCCAGGTACTCCTCCGAGGGACTGCGTGCGCTCCGGCTCTCCCAGCCAGCATCCCTTCACGAACTCCCAAATCTCCGACAATCCTACCGAGACTTTAAAGTGGGGCTTCTCCTTCCCGAGGCTGATTTTTAATGCAATACTTAACGCCAGTCAAATGTTTTAAAAATGTATTCGCACCTCTGCTGCGTTTGGAAGCTCCGTCTAGATAAATAATCCCCAGGGACCTAGATTCTTAGACCCAAGACAGCTGATAACTGCTGATATGAAGGTGTATAGGTATGTTGGTCAGCATATTTTTGCTTTAGGGAGGGGAGAATATGCCCTGTCCTGAGGCCAGAGAGCACACTGCGTCCATGCAGGCCAGCGGGAGGCTATGGATGGCTGGCCGTATTTTTTATATATATTTTTTTTCATGTGGAGTTCTCTTTCTTGTTCTCCAGTGGGTTCATCTACGCAGGGTAAACTCTACCTGTAGCAAGGGTCAGAGCCGTGACCTAAATTAAAGTTGTTGTCATTGCCGGCTGTTAATGTCACGAGTAGTGTCTCCATTATATGGGGCGGGGGGGAAGAATAAACTGGGGGAAAGGGCCGAAACTAAGCAGACACGCCTGAGTGCACCCCCAGGCTCACAGGCAGCTCTAATAAGACACGGGGACTGAGCCAGGAGCTTGGGCACCGCAGGAGACTCGACTTTCCCGGACGCGGCACCGCGTCCCACGGGAATGGGGTCGCTCCTGGGGGTCGCTGCGGGTCGCACTCCGGAGGGAAATCTCGAGCCAGCCCGGTGGTAGAACTCCCGCGGAGCAGCGGAGCGGCGGGGAACCTGCCGGGGTCCCGGCCATGGATAAAATTCCCAGAGGAGTGGGAAAGGAATGGAAAGGCCCCGTTGGAGCTGATCACACTCTCTCTCTGCGCTGGTGGTACAGAGCAAGAAGACCCAGGACCTTCCCCAGACAGCGACAAGCCAGTCTCATCAGACTGTGCCACTTCCCAAATACAGACCCCAGCGTTCCCAGCTGGAGCGGGTGCAAAACCACTGGAGCTGGGATGGCTTCCCCTTTCCCTTTTCAGGTCACCCTTTAAGTGGTTAACACAAGGTTCCTGGTTCCATATCGGTGTCGCCTTTTCTTTCTCTCCCTCTCCCCTCCCAGCATCGCCCCATCCGGGCCGGTTTCTGGGGAACAAAGGCTGGGGAGCTGGGGGGGCAGCCCCTCGCCCCTGCGAGCTGCTCTTAATGAGGATTCATTTCTTTAGCCTACAGTCCTGGCTTTCATTATGGAGCCTGTCTCCCTCTGTTCATGGTCATTAGGCTGCAGCCCAGTAACTCCCTCGCCAGATCATGTGCATTCTTTAAAAAAAGGAGGAAAAAAAAAAAAAAAGGAAAAAATAAAAAAAAGAAAGACCCCCTTCAGTAATATTAGTAACCATCATCATCATCTGGCCGTTCTAAATTAGCTAGGCATTAACACAGGCTTTCCCCTCTCCCACCTCTCCCACAGCAGAGGTTTTCCTGCACCATTCCGGTCCCGGGACGCTGCCGGGGGCTCGGCGGGGCGGGCTGGGGGGCAGCGGGGCAGCTCCTGCCCGCGGGGACGCGCCCGGCGCCGCCGGGGTCGCCGCCTTCTCACCCGCTCGATGGGGAAGCCCGATGCTCATACCGAGGAGATCTGGGGTGCTTTTAAAATTCCTGTCCTAAAAGGCTGTTTGGGGTCGTTCGTTGAACTGGTAAAATTCCTGGTTTTCCCTGATGGACTGGACAGCGATGGGACGGAAAGGTGGAAGGGGACTCTACCCAGCAATATTTATAGATGATATTATTCTCTATTAAAAAATATTTATTATATTTATATTTATTTATTTTTCCCTAAGTAGATGGGCAAATCAAACCTGGGTGAAGGTGAAGCCGAAAAGTCTCCTTTTTTATTATTTTTTTTTTAAGTTTCTGTGGAGTGTCTCTGAACTCGTGAGTTTTGTGTGTGCTTTTATGTCTCCCCAGCTCTGTCGGGTTTTATGAAAATGAGCAGTATTGAAAGCTTTTCCATCCCGCTAGCTGTGAGCCTCACATAAATGATGTAAATGGCTCGAAGGGTTTTTTTCAAGTGAACTGTGTAGATCTGTGAAAATAATATCAGGGTTTTCCGTCAGAATGAGCTTAGCACTGTACTGAGGCGTACCATAATCTGACCCGACACCTCCGACCATCTGCGCTATCTATCTGCCTTCTGATTTACCAAATCTTCACAAGCAAAAGACAAATTGTACTTGATACTAAAGAAAAGACGGCAAGCCTCAGTCCAGCTCCATTTCTGCGGAGAAATGATTGGAGAAAATGTAAATCTGTTTAATTTCGGTCTACGGGCAACTAGCAAAGGAGCTTTCTTAAAGAAGGGAAGAAAGGAAAACAAAAACAATAAGGAAAAAGAAGGGGGAAAGAGACAAGAACAGGATTTCAAATTAAGAAGGGATTTTTTTGACAAGCATTCTAGAGAAAAATGCATTGCAAAGAGCAGAGGGGAGAACATATTGAGCTTAATTCAAAATATATGCTGCCTTTCCGAGCATGGTCCCTAATGTTCCCGGGGAGAAATTGCCACTGAACGGCTATATTTAGAATAAAGTGTGGCTTCTTGATTATTCCCCGATTTTCTATTAAGATGAAACGTATCCTCGCAGGTCAGAAAGTGATTTCATCCCACCCCGAGACGACTGGAGCTGGCCCGGCTCCTCCGAAGTGGCGTCCGGGTCTCACCTCGCACCCAGCCCCGCAGTCCCTTTCTCGGGGCTCGGGGGGAAAGAAGCCCGCGAGGAATGATTACTACGAGGTGATCAATATTTCAAAAGATTCCCGAAATCTACTTTAAGTCCCTTTCCTGACCTACAAATGACTTCTCACTCCTCGCGACTATTCTCGGCGTCTATTCAGGACCACTGAGCCGAAAACAATAAGGTTTTAAACGTTAAAAAAAATGAATAAATAAAGCTTTAGTTGAACGGGGAAGGGCACTGGGCTCTTTGCAGATAATTCCTCGTCATTACAAAGATGGGAAGTCACTTACAGGGGAAAAGGGGAGAGTTTTTCCCTAAATATTTGCTCTCCGTGCGATCCTCTCGCTGCATCCATTGTCACTGACACTCCCAGAATCACTATCACTGTTACGCAGCCAATTTTTTTGTCTGATTTCCCAGCTCTGCCTTTTTCCTCCTCTCCGCCCGCAGGTGCGCCGAGCTCTGTGCGAGCATCACCGGGCCGGACCCCTCAGCTTTACCGGGGCTGGTGGTGGGGTCCCGGCCGTCCTATCCCTGAACCTGCAGACAGCACCCCGCGGCGGGAGCCCCCTCTCCCGGCCCGCATCCCGCCGCTCCCGGGGCGGCCGTGCCCTGCCCGGGTCGGCGGGGCAGGGCGGCGGGGTCGCGGTGTCCGGGGGGAGCGGGGCGGGGAGCGGGGCGGGGAGCGGGGCAGTGCGGGGCGGTGCGGGGCCTCCCGCCGTGATTGGCAGCGGCTGGCGGTGAGTGGCAGCCCCGCCATGGAAACCCGGGAGCCAATCTGCCGAGCCCGCAGCGAATCAGCCGCTCCCGCAGCAGCGCGGCGGCGGCGCGGAGCTGCGCTTGTGCCTTTTCTGGTTTCCTTTTTTTTTTTTTTTTTTCCCTCCCTTGCTTCTTCTTCTTTTTTTCCGCCTTTTTTTCTCCCCCCATTCCCTCCCTCCTCCCCCGCGCGCCCTCCCTCCCCCTTCCCACTCCATCCTCCTCCGCCTCGCCCCTGCCCACCGCCCCCAGTCTCCGGAGCCGCCGAGCGCTGCCCATCGCCTCTCCGCCCTCCGCCGTCCCTCCCGCGGCAGCTCCGCCGGCGGAGGCAGCAGCGGAGCGAGGGGCGGCCCCGGGGCCGCTGCCCCCTTCCCCGCCGCGGGGGTGTGCGGGCATCGCCGGGGGTGCGCGGAGCGCGGAGCGGAGCCCGGCGCCGCCTCCATGTTCCAGCTGCCCATCCTCAATTTCAGCCCGCAGCAGGTGGCCGGGGTATGCGAGACCCTGGAGGAGAGCGGGGACATCGAGCGCCTGGGGCGCTTCCTCTGGTCCCTGCCCGTGGCCCCCGCGGCCTGCGAGGCGCTCAACAAGAACGAGTCGGTGCTGAGAGCCCGGGCCATCGTGGCCTTCCACACGGGGAACTACCGGGAGCTCTACCACATCCTGGAGAACCACAAGTTCACCAAGGAGTCCCACGCCAAACTGCAAGCCCTCTGGCTGGAAGCGCACTACCAGGAGGCGGAGAAGCTGCGGGGTCGACCCCTGGGGCCGGTGGACAAGTACCGGGTGAGGAAGAAGTTCCCGCTGCCCCGCACCATCTGGGACGGCGAGCAGAAGACACATTGCTTCAAGGAGCGGACGAGGCATTTGCTGCGGGAGTGGTACCTGCAGGACCCTTACCCCAACCCCAGCAAAAAGCGGGAACTGGCTCAGGCCACGGGACTTACTCCCACGCAAGTGGGCAACTGGTTCAAAAACCGCAGGCAAAGGGACAGGGCAGCAGCCGCTAAGAACAGGTAAGGTGCTGCCCGTCCCGTCGGGGCACAGGAACCCCCCTTAGCGAGCCTTCGTTGGGGGGGCGGTGCGAGACTGCCGGCAGAGGATGGGCGAAACGAGCCCGGGAGGTTTCTCCCTGGGAAATGCAGCGAGATAAAGCAGGAGCAGCAGAGAAACCCTAGGGCTTTTAAATGACCTGGTTTTAATAGGGGAGGGTCCCCGCCCCGGCTCCCCCTTGGCCGCCCTGGAGGGAGCGGGGCGAGGGAGCGTGAGAGGGGCCGCCCGGAACCGCAGTCACCCCGGTAGGAGCTGGAGTGCTCAGGGGTTTAGCAGAGAGAAACCCCCTTCAAAGTTTTGCCCGGACATATAGATACCTCTTTGAGGTACGTCCATCCTGAGCAGAGCCGGCCATGCCAGAGCCTCCATGCCCTGTTCCTCTGCTGGAGCCAGCCGCGAACATTCCTCGGGATATTGCTCTTATTTCTATTCTTTAAAAATATATTAAAGAACAAAATCGCAGCTCTAAATGGGCAGTGTTATCCCAATACTAGTGACACAAACAGACGCTCCGGGAAGCGTGGAAGGGAGCAGAGTCTCCGCGCTATCTCCTCTCCATGATCCCTGGGAAATTCCCCTTGTCACCCCTCAGCCGGGCTGCCGCAAGTCAGGGACGTGGCTGCCGTCACATGCAGCCCCTTTTTGTAGGCTGAGGGAAGCTGTAAGGCCTGCTGGAGGGGAGCCGCCGCCCGGGAGATGCTGCAAGGAATTACCGACCGCTCGGATGAGCCCCGGTCTGGGGACAGGCTGCGGAGGAGGGGGACAGCCTTCCCCCGGGTGTGCAGCCGACGAAAGGGGTTGACCCTGAGGTGGGCACCCAGTTTCTCATCTCAGCTCTGCCTGAGAAACTGGGTGTCCACGCAGCTCCTCCTCTCTCCTATCGCTGGTGTAATTGGTGTGAGCTGGAGGCTGCGGGCAGCGGCGCGGGGGTGCAAGTCGGGGGAGCCCCCAGTGGGGTCGCAGGGGGCTGCCGGCGGGTCCGGGGGTGCGGAGGGCGGGCGGTGATGCTGTGTGTGCCGGTTCCTTGCAGGCTACAGCAGCAGGTCCTAACGCAGGGCTCGGTGCGCTCGCTGCAAGCGGAGGAGGAGAGCGGCGGGGAGGCGGTGGGGGCCGCCTCCAGCCCCGCAGCCAGCCTCTCCAGCAAAGCGGCCACCTCCGCCATCTCCATCACATCCAGCGACAGTGAATGTGACATCTGACAGCACCGCCATGGCAATGCGGGGGCAGCGGCAGGCCCGGCTCACCGGTGCCTGCCCGCACGGCCGGAGCAGCGGGGCTGGCAGAGCCCGGCCGCGGGAGCCAAACCCGGGGTGCGGGGCGCTCCCCCGCCGCCCGCCCGCACCTCCCTCCCAGTCCCGCAGCAGACTGCATTAAAAAACGTCATTGAAATCGTTGTCGCCTTTACTTCGAAGGATTTGCAGAATTTATGCCTAAAAAAAAAAAAAAAAAGTAACTAAATAAAACCCAGAAAACGAAAAATAATAATCAACAAGAAAACCGAATGCCAAGTTGGAAAATGTCTGAGCGCCTGCCCTTATCCCGCGGGGGTGTTTCATGTCGAAAAGACGCTGTTCTTTTGGTTGGGTTTTGCTTTACTTTAAAGGGTTTTTTTATATATATATATATAATGTTTATTTACTTATTTAAGGGATTGCTATGGTAGATTTTTTCTATTATTATTATTATTAATTATTATTATTTTTGGCTTGTTCTCTATGTGCACAGGTGACTTGTAGAGCATGTGCAGGACGAAACTGTATGAAGCAGCCTAAAACCATAATAAAATATTTGGTGAACGACCCTCGCATCTGCTTTGAAATGACGGTGTCGGTCTCAAGCCAGCCAGTTTACGCAGAGCAGATCTCCGAGGCCACGGGTATTTCAGCATCAGCTCGGCAGGAACCGAACTAGCGGGTCCCCAGGACCGAGGGTGATGTCTTTGCCAGGCAGGGAGCGGGGGGCAGCCGGGATGAGGGGAAGAGTGAGGGGAAGGGTCTGGCGGGGGATGCGGGTGCCCAGGGAAGGGAAGGAGGCGGCATCGCCGCGACCTCTCCTCTCCCAAGGGCTGAAGCTTTGCGGATTATCGCGGCGAATGTTCGGACGGGGACGAGATAAAAAGGGGGAAAAAACCCGTTAAAATGGAGAGATATGGTTGGGGCACAGCCCAGCCGGGGAAACTAAACCTCCTCCCTCACCTGGCAAAGGCAAGGAGAAGATGGGGAAATAACCATGCCAAGGAAGGACCCGATTAGGGGCGAAATAGCCCCAAATCGCGGCCTCTGAGATGTGCCAGGGGTTGTCCCCACCATCCGCCTCCGTCGCTTTGTTTTGCGGCGGTTTTGCTGGAGGAAACCAAACGCCAGGTTCAAGGAGCGTGCTAAGCTTTTTCCCCCAGCAGAAGGATTTTATATTATACAATTTGACATTGATCTTTAAATCGCCTGAGCTGTGCTTTTTTTGTCTTCTCGGTCTCATCGCGTTTACTTCCCTGTCCTCAGAGAGATGCCTCCCCGGTAAGCTGATTGCTCGGCTCGTTTTATTTAGCAGCCGAAGCCTGGCACCGGCCAGCGCTGGGAGCGGGAGATGCCCCGGCTCCCTGCAAGGGCAGCGGCCGGGGAGGCACAGGGGCATTTATTTCACCTCCTTGATAGTATAATTTAGTCCTGCTGCCTTTTATCGGGAGGTATATCTCCGTCTCGGCAGTGGCTTTTCCCCCTCTGCCTTAAATTGAATTTAAAGGCCGGATTCAAGGCGTTTACACCGGCAATGCCTGAATCTGCCTTTCCATCCCCAAATTCATGTGCCTTGGTTTTCCTTATAGACGGTTTCAGGGATAAGGCAGGTAGCAGGAATTTATTAGCTGTTTTTCAAGCCGATTTACAAGCAGCTATTTCCTTGGTGGAGTGTAATTGAAGGTGTCGGAGGGGGCAAACGAGCTGTATTTTGGGAGTGCGGGAGGAGCGGATCGCAGGGTGGGGAGCGGGGTCAGTGCGGGGGTTTCCACCTGCCTTTAGGGTACCTACCTGCGGGAGCGTCCGGACCAGCACACCTTGCACCCCAAACCCTGAGGGATTTTTGCCTCTTAAACCCCACCGGATTAAAGCCGTGCAAGAGGAGCCCGGCTTTGCTGTTTTAACCTCAGACAAGGTGTGAGTTTTACCTTGGGTTTGGGGTTCGCTGGCCAGCAGCGCTTCTCACCCACGAGGTGGTTTTGAGAGCAAACTCGGTATTCGCTCTCAAAACGGAATCTGCGGAAACACGTCGTGTTCTTCCTTTCTTTTCTTCCCCGGGAGTCGGTGAAGCGGATTGCAATTTCTCCATCGGCTTCTGCGGGCAGAGTAGTAGCTCTTATCGTGGGGAATTAAAGCTTTCAAAGACATATGAAGAGAGTAGAGAATTATATAAGCACATACGCTCAGCGTCTGGTAAGGTGGAATTTCTCTCCAACTAAAAAAAAAAGCTGGGATTTGGACAATAGGCAGCGGGGATAATATTGCCTCTTTCGACAAAGGGTTTAAGTGTCATGAAGGATGCGGGATCTCCCGAGTGGGCTGTGGAGGGGCTTTCCCGCGGATGCTCGTGGCGAGACCATGAACCAACCCCCTTCCGAAACAGTGTCCGGGGCAGGAAGCGGAGCACGGAGCCCACCTGGGAAGAGCAGCCCCTCTTCCCGGCCTTGCTTACTGTGGCTGATCGGGAGAACCGAGAGTCTCCCAGCGCTTATTCCCCGCCGGAGCTCCGCAGGGGCCGGAGTCTTGGGGCTGCACCGGCGCCTTTAGTTCTACAGATAAGACTCAAAAAAAGAAAAAACACTTCCCCCCCCGCCTCCCCTTTTTTTTTTTCTTCTACCCGTTCCCTTCCCTTCATGCCCTTCTGGTGGCATTTTCAACATTTTCTTCCCTAAAGATCAGCCCAAGCTGTCGCCCTCCTGAGCCTTTGGTTGTTTTAAAAATAATAATAATTGTAAACGGGGAAGAGTGGAGGAGCTTGTATTTACATTAAACAAAACGCTCCGAAAAGGGTCACTAAAAAAGTCTGCCTTGACCCCTCTCTCTCCGGTTTAACAAAGAAGGAAAATATTGTATCAAAAGTGAACTGAATGGATAAGGCGGAGAAGAGAAACAGCTTTTCCTCTCTTCAGCTGGGAAGGGGGGGAGAAATGTTTGAATATTTCCGTTTCTTTTGAGAAGCGGGGCAGCCCCGGGCAGGGTTGAATGGGAAAGTCTTGTAAGCGGGCTGGGAGGCTGTCAAACTGCTCAGAGTAATCACTGCTAATGAAGGGGTCTCCAGCCCTCCCTGGGACAAAGGATGCTTACGAGTGCTCGCCGGGGCTGAATACCTAATAAGTTTGCAAGGGGGAAAAATGAGTGAGCTGTCCGTAAATTGATTTTGCAAGAGCAAAAAAAAAAACAACAAAAAAAAACCAAAACCAAAAACAAGACAAACAAAAAAAACCCCAACAACAACAAAAAAAGGAGACTGAAAGGCTCGTAGGTTTGGGAGACCCTGACCCCGGTGTAATGGGGACAGAAGGCCCACTTATCCGGGGTGCATTGTCTCAGCCCCACAGAGGAAGGCTGCTGCTGTTTGCAGTGGAGACTGGGGTGGAGAGAGGGCTGGGGGGTTGCAGGAGCCTTGGAAAAGCCTCTCCAGGCCGGGAGCACTGCCCCAGCTGCTGCCTGGCACACGCGGGTGCTCCCCGCACGCCAAATATCGCAACACCACCAGCACCCTGCTCGCCTGGGAGGGCTCCTGTACGAAGGAGCTCTGGCTCTGGCCTGCTGGCCTGGAGCTGGGTGCTGTCAGAGGTTAGAAAGGGGGCTGGGTTCGTGGGTGAGTGTCCTTGTGTGACAAGAAGAGCGTGTGTGTCGTGGCTGTGGGAAGCAGGAGAGTGAGCCGCGTTTTGGACCTTTCACGCATCCAATTAAAGGCTTGGGAGGATCAGACTATCACAGATCCAGTTACCCCTGGCTGGTGCAGGGGTAATACCATGAGAGAGAGCGTAATACTCCCCAGGGATGTCTGCACCCACATCTCAGCAATGCCAGGCATTGGCTTTTCCTTGCTTGTGTTATTTCTTTTCCAGGAGAAGATCCAAATGTGTTTGCTGGAGGGGAGGATGGAAGTGTGGGAGGCCAAAGGGAAAGGGCAATGTGGAATGAGGAAGATGCCAAACTTTGAACTGTCCTCTCCCTTGTCACTTCCCCAAGGCCATCCTGCAGCCCCAGCACCAAAGGATCCTGAACCCTGGGCTGACCTTGGTGTGCCCCTCCCAAGGGGGGCCCAGAGGGTGAGACCTAGCTGGGAATACAGGAATGAAAAATTTCATCTTAGTTCCTCTGAGGGTTACAGCACTTTGCACTCCATCAGCTTTTATTCTTGGCATCGGGGTGACAGATAAAACCTTTGGATTTCTGCTCTCTTCTGTTTCAGGACAGGCTGCAAGACCCCCAGTAAAAGGCCAAGAAAGGGCTTCCCTTCTTCTACCACTTCCTACACCCATTCTAGGTCCCCCATCTCCCCCCAAAATGCAGAAATTCCCTAGAAAGCTCATTTTAACCCTGCTACCTTCCGATCTGTGACATGAGCCTCTCTGGCACACATATTGCCCTTCAAGAAATACAACTTGGAGGGAAATTCCCAGCTTCAAACTTTATAAAAGCAAAGTTTGTTCACCTCTGCCTCTTTGCAGAGGTGGGGGAGAGGCACCGTGTGCCCATAATCCTGTTAATTGCCTCCCTACGCTTAACAGAGCTGGTGTCACTCCATCCTGCTGGAGACAGCCCTGGAGCATCAGCCCTCATCACTGTTTCCACTGTTTTGTCCCAGAAGTCCTAAAAGTGATGCCAATCTCCCAGTGCTCTCCTGTCACAGCTCCTCTTCCACTGTATGGAGTAAAACCCAAGGGACTTGTCCTGTATCTTGGGATTGCCCTGTAATGCTGAGCTAAACCCACCCCTGTGGGTGACCCTCACACACAGCATGGGCGGGATGGGATCCTCACCCTCCCCACTTACTGCTGGGGGAAAAGCATCTCCTCTCCAGCAATGCCCAAGGAGGGGCCTGATGGGACCTCCAGGACTCCAGTGTGCCTATCCCAAGCCAAATAAATGGTGTCAGACAAGGCTGGGAGCTTGCTATCCTCAAAGTCTGTATTTGCAGCTCATCATCAGACAACCTGAACAGCCTCATCGGGAGGGTGTCCCCGTGGAGACAACATGCATGGGGTGGTCTCTTGTTCCCCCAGCACACCTTCATCCAGCACCCACTCCTGACTGGAAAACACCTGGCAGGGGTTTAGTTCTTTTTTTGTCACAGTAGAGACCTGCCATGGAGAAGGAAGCTGCTCTGCCATGTCTGGGCTATTAAATGACATGTCCTGCCACTGCTGCCCCCCTGATGGGGGGCCCCTGCTCCAGGCTTCTCAGCCCTCTCACCCTCCAGATAAGGTGTCTGTGTCCATGGGAAAGACTCTGCATGCCATGCTAGCTACTGAGCTGTTCCCCAGGGATCATGTGAGACAGCTCTGCTTGGTCTGAGGCAACCCTGAGCCAGGGACTCTTCTAACATTTTAATAGGATAAGTGATGAACCTCAGTGCCCTCATATGCTTTAATGTACAGATACAGCCAGACTAAATCACTTGAGACATCCCAAACAGCCTAAAGGATTTAGACACATCTCTTTATTTCCATTTAAAGCTGTTCCTCCTGATACCCTTTTTTTTTTTAGTGGTCTAATTTAAAGCAAAGATGTGAGAAGAGAGGTTATTGCAATCTAGAGATAGAAGCAGAACGGAAGCATCCATTCATCATGAGCACCCACATAGATTCACAAGTTCAATCCCTTAGAAAACTCCACACAAGCTGAATGCGTGTTTTGGAGTGGAGCTTCCAAGGGATAAACAGGCACTGCAAGATCTACATCCATAGACACGGGCATTGATCAGCAGCACAAGCTTCTCAGCCTTTATTCAACAACTCCATAGTAACCCACAATGACACACTGTTTGGGTCTTCTCTTGGACTAGTAGGAAGTTTTATCCTAGCACTACCTTCTCTTTTTAAGACCAGTTGAGTTCAACAGAGAACTCTACAACGGGAGAGCAGGACATGATTTTTTTTCATCTGAAAGTCTTTTGCTGGGTTGAATCTTCTTTTGATACCACTAGTGGTGCCTTTCAGGGCAAAACCATCCCATTCCTCCCAGTTTTACCTATTGAAATGCATGTGCTTCTTCAGAAAATATTGTTGGAATGCTTTCCTAACAAGTAGTTGTAATACCAAGATAGCTGAGGACAGAATGACAGCTCTTCTGGAACTTCATATGATAGGCTAATTCCCCCTCAGTGAAGTACAGTGAAGCCATGCATACACAGGGACACACAAGCCCAGAGTTTTTCAGGCACTTCAAAGAAGTACAAGTACACACAACCGTTCCTCAGGGAGCAAATTGCTGTGTCTGTAAGCTGGGAAAAAAAAGCCTTCTCGTAAACATCCCTATCAGGACATTTGTGTTGGAAACTGCTCTTCAGGCCAGGTTGTTTCTTGTGTCAATTTGAAGGCATTGTGGGTTGTTCTTCCAAGTCACCTGGGCTTCAAATCCTTTTGTCGTGCGCCTGCTCCGGTGCAGGTCCACAGCCGGTCCCTGGAGCCTCCATGGGGACAGATGTCCCCAAAGCTGGCATGAGGGAGGTTGATCTCCACAGGCTGCCAGCACGGTCAGTGGGAGAGAGCAGCTCTCAGGTAGGTGACTCAGGGCACCTAATCCCACTCTGGTTACGCTAGTGCAGTAATCCAGCCCCGTCAATCTGGATCTGTTGCCCGGGGAGACGGTCCCACCCTCCTCCCCCTTCCTCCTGAGCAGCAAGGAGATCCAGGCAGTTTTAACCAAGATCAACTCTCTAATCAAGTTCACCGCCTGCGAGAGCTTGTCTCTGCCCATTGACCGCAGAGGGACAGGAGACTCCTGAGGCCAAAGTTGATTTCTGTGAGTATTGTTCCCACTCAGCCGGTGATCCTTTTTATCCCTTGACAGCCCCGAGGGCTGAAGGAGTGGTGATAACCAATTTGATTGCTAAGCTTAAACTGCTGGAGTGTTTCCCGGTAGACTTGTGTGGCAGGTCACTCGTGGGTCAGAAGGACTTTGGGGCTCTGGTGGTGGGATGTCTTCTGCAGGGAATTGCTCTTGGAGCAGTCCTAGAGCCTCATTGGTGCTTAAGAGCACAAAGTTCATGGCTTCCTGGTGGATCTGCTCATCCTTTTCCGACTTTTTAAAGCTATTTTTTCCAGTAATATTTCAATTTATCGCTATTCAATGCTAATAAACATTCCTATTACAGTATTTTAGCTGGTCTCTGCCATTTTTCTGGGCTTTGCTTTTGGTGGAAAATCAATGTCTCCAGGAGCTGAAAGGTCAACAGATTCATTTTTCTGTTCCAAAAGCTCTTCACTAAGGAGATGAGCCACAGGAACTCTGCTAAAAAAATCTTCCTTGTGCTGGCATCCTTGGTGTGCTTTGGACCTGATGGATACGGTTCTTCACCCTGGGCCCCTGTGCCTTTCACCCATCCTTCGTCACCTCTTGCCTTTCAAGTGTCTCACCTCAAAACTAAGTGTTTGCAGGACTGGGGCTTTAAACAGTTGAAATATAAAAAAAATTAAGGTTTGTAATGCAGCCTGAGAGTAAAATGAACGATCTGGTCTGCCTGCAGCTTGTTTTTTTAGAGACAAGTATTTGTTCTATTACTTATTGATGTTGCTAATTGCCATCTGAGGGTTTGGAGGAGCAGGCTGCATTACTGGATGTGGAGCCCTTCTGAGATAAATGAGCTCTGAGAAGAAAAGAATTTGCTGTAGCAGTCCCAGAATATGTGTTGCATTTTGCAAAGGCACCCAGTGCTCTGCGTCTCCTTGCAGAGAGAAAGAACTGCTGGTGCTCAGCTCTTTTGTTTAGGAAGCCACAAAATGCAGTTGCCCCATTTTAAAATCCTGAATTTCAAAATGCTGAGCCAAGAACTTAGGTTTGGGTGGTGGTTGAATACTTGCAGGTTTGCTTTCCTGAATCAGACAAACTCTTCTCCCTCTCTCATGCCCACACACATCACACACATCTGCACACACAGAGGGAGGAGAGAGAGGAGGATGTGACAGAGGGAGCTCTTACTGTTCTGTTGAAACTAAATGTCCATTAGGGAAATGAACACACTCAAGGAAAAAAAAAACAAATCATTGCATCCACATTAGACATTGAAGAGGTTATTTCTTTACATGTACACTATACATCTTTTCATATAGCAGATCTCTCTTGTATTGAAGCATGAACATTAACCTCCTACAATTCACCTTGGTTTGCAAACTGTAAGAATCAATTCTCCTAAAATGGATGTTCACATCTAGTTAGCCTTCTGCATTATCTCAGCTGGAGAGGTCACTAAAAATAGTTGTATAGCACTTTAAATTTTCAACAGGGAGACTTTATTATCGTTTAGATCCATCATCGTTGCTTTACCTACCACGGTTCTTCCAGCTGAAGTAATGCACAGAGCTGGTAGTGGCTAAGTGTTTTCAGAGTTCATGCACTGATGAGCAGGACAGCTTGGACAATATCTGAATTGCTAGCAACAGCAAACTGAGCAAGCTGCATGGGCAGCGTAACACTGGTTCAGTAAATCCCCATTGCTTCAACTGTTTCAACGAAAATACCTTTTTTTTTCTGCTCTCCTGCACTGCAGAAGCAGGACTGAGTTGTCACTGTGTGCTGCCCTGATCCTGCACACAGTTACCTTCATGAACTGCAGTCCTCAGCCTCTCCCCAGTCCTGCTGAAGTCAATGAGGTATTTGTGCCAGGAAGCATTGAGGGGCTGAGGGGTCACATCCACATTGTGTGGGACAGGGTCACAGAAGAAAGGCCATTCTCAACGGTGCTGCAGCACAGTTTTCACTTTTTGTCATTATTACTGCTAACAATTTCCTGTGCTTTGTTAGGAATAAGTCACCTTGCCAAGGCTCTTGCAGCCTTCCAGGCATTACAACTTGCTGTTCACGTGTCACCTCTGTATGTCACTACATACATGTGGATGTGGGTGTACATTCTGCCTGTTCAGGTTTGTTTGTGTTACAAGACTGACTCAGCCATTATGGGGTTTCTAAGTTTCACCTTCCAAGTATACACACGTGAGGCCACAGTGCCTTGGCCCAGCCACTCACACTGGCATTGCTGATCTTGTTTGCACTTAGAGAATATTTATTCAGGCAATGAGAGCAAGGCTCAGAGAAGACATGAAATGCCTGGCAGCATTAACAAAGTGTCAGAAGGCACAAAGAGTGATGGAGCAGACTGACTCCTTCGTTACATTGCAAAGTAAGTGTAATTAAGGAATTATTTCTTTCATTTCTTTGGTAGAATGATATTAATTATTTGTTGTGTAAATAAATAAACAATCTTTCCTTCAGTCTTAGTTGCTGAGCTCTACATTGCATCTCTCTGTCAATTCGAGCCAGAACCAAACACATCTGAAGATCAGCAGAGAGATTCCCATTGACTTCAGTGACCATTAGATCAGGTCCTGCTGCAGCATCATGAAACTACAATTCTCAGGGCTTTGATTACCTGGACATAAAAAATTTTGTAATAAGCCACACAACAGAACCTGAAAGAAATCTCTTTCCACCCTTGCAATCCTGCATCATAACTCCAGAGGAGGCTGTGCTAACAGGCATTCAGAAAATCCAGAGAGGACCTCACTGTCTTGGAGCTTGGTGAAATGGGTTACAGCTTTCCTATTGGAGCTGCAAGGAAAATCTCTCATGATGGGTATCAACATGGGTACAAACATAGAATCATAAAACGGTTTGGGTTGGGAGGGACCTTAAAGATCATCTCATTCCAACCCCCTGCCAAGGGTAGGGACCCCTTCCACTCTCCCAGGTTGCTCCAAGCCCTGTCCAACCTGGTGTTGAACACTTCCAGGTATGAGGCAGCCACAGTTTGTCTGGGCAACCTGTGCCAGGGTTAAACAACCCTCACAGGGAAGAATTTTTCATAACACCTAATATCCAGTCTAACCCTGCCCTCTGTCAGTTTGAAGTCATTCTCCCTCGTCCTGTCACTCCATGCCCTTTTCAAAGTCCCTCTCCAGCTCTCTTGTAGCCTCCTTTGGACTTCAGTAGTGCCAAACAGTGAAGATATTGATTCAGATTTCTCAGTCCAAGTACCATGTAAATTAAATGAAAATTATCACCATGCAGAGATCTGGGAATATTTCCAACTGCCAACATCTCTGTGTGAGATGGAAGAAGTACACAGCTTTGGGTGTTGTGTGATCTTACTCCAGTCTCTTATTTCTGCCTCAGAGAAGGTTCAGGAAGTGGCCTTAGAAAAATGAGCTACCTGTATTTTTTATCTTGCAAATGCTTGCTCACAAGGAGAGTCCTTCATTGAGCTCTGTTCATACAAGTCAGGCCTGATCATATCCAGCTGGCATCTGCTAACAACCCAGGATAAAAGCTCTGGGTTCCAAGGAAGCTGGTGGACCTTTAAGTCAGGGATACGCTAGATTAATAAAGTTTTTAGTAAAAGTCAGCAAAGGTAGAAATCTGTGAACTGGCCTATGCTGGCACAGTGGGCTAATAATGGCTCTTATGTCCCACAAGGACAAACCACACAGACATCCTGAGAGTACCCACACTCACATAGCAGCTGTGGCCCTGCCACAGCCCCATCTCACACCCTGCCACCCTCAAACTTCCACCTAGCCCAGGGCACTGGGATTCCTGTGGCACTGGGACATTAGAGGTCACAGCCCACAGGATTTGGGGCAAGGCTGAGGCACTTGAAGGAAGCACCTGGGTGTTCTCATGATGGATCCCCTGCCCTGCAGTGTCTGTTTGCTCATATCATACTCTCCCTTGTCCATGTGCTCTTTGCTTTAGCGTAGTTTCAACCCTCGTGGTCCCCTTTTTCTGCTCCTCCTCTTTCCCAGCCCTCTTCCTGTCACCCACACAGTCCCTCTCCCCATATCTCTCTGGAGTTTATCTAATCCCCACCTAGGCTCACTAAAAGACCTGACACCAATGTGGGGCTGCCAGATGGACCCTTCTGCTAATGACACACACCTTCTTCACACCCCCTGCCTGTCCTCACAGTAACGAGCCCGAGGTCAGAATGACCTGACCTAAGAAGGAGATGCCAGGGAAGAGCAGAACACTGTGGTCCTGCAAGGCTCCACCCCAGTGAGGGACTTTCTGAGCCAGAAGAGAATTTCTCTCCCACAAACCTCCCTTTGAATGGTGAAAACTTTTATCACCCACAGCATCTTGTGTCCCAGCACACCTAGACATGATGCTAATTGTCACAGCATCTCCTGTCTGGAAGCACTGCTGTGATCACCTTTTTTTTTGCATCACGTGTAAGAAGGAAAACAAGAAAACAAAGCACTGTTTATCTCCTGCTGTAACCATCACCCGCTTCTTATAACCATATAAACCCCATGAATTCTTGAGTATTAATTCAAGGTTTTTCCTATTTGATTATTAACCATGAAAGAATTGATTGTTTTTAATATGGGTGTCTTCTGGATGCAAAATATGCAAGCAATACAGAGGCCACCACACATGGGAGGGATTGAATCTTGGTTAAAATGTGTTATCCACAGAGTTTATGGGCACACTGAGACACTCCATGGATAAGGCATCTTAATTTTATGGGTTATGAGCTGCAGGTGAATGTTTCAGCTAGCTGGAGAAGAGCCCAAGAGCCCTGAAAGAAATAGAGAGGGTTTCAAAGGAAAGGAGACATTCTCCTAATGGATTTTCAGTCTTTCCAACCTTACTCTACAGAAAAACTCCAATTTGTGTGTCTTATCTCAGAAGAGCATTTCCACACTGAATTGCCAGCAAAGTGGTGGGCAAGTGACCGTGGGACTGCAGGTGTATTTGCACCCCACTCTTCATCTATGGTCACCTGGAAGCCCCTCTGAGTGTGTGCAGGAGGAGAGGCTGGCACTGACCCCCACGTCTGTCCAGCTGATTTCAGAGCCCAAAGCCAAGTGTGCCATTTTTCCACTGGCATGGGCAGGCCCTCTCTGGGGCAAAAATGGGTAAATTCAGGCTGAGGAGAGGAGGTGGTGCCAGAGCACACAAAAAACCAGCCACCGAGGACTGTTCCTTTGCCTTTTGGGAAGGGGCAGCAGCCTGGATTAGGGTTAAACGGATTTGTGCATGCAGGACCCTGGGTCTCTAATTGGTTTTTTTTTTTTAATTCCTGTAATCCTGGATGATTTGGAGCAGATGCTTTGAGATTACTGCCAGGGCCTAAAGGTGACTGCAGGAAGAAAACAGTCAGTGCCTGGCTGGCAGCAGTGCAGTGGGCTGGGAGTGTTGCTGTCCCTGGGGAGCTTCTCCCCTGCTTAGAGAGGCTGCAGCACCAGCAGGGGTTGGCCTGAGCTGGGTTTTGGCCCTGCATCAGGATTCAGGGTGACTTCAAGTCACCTTTGCCCTCCCAGCAGCCTGCAGGTGGCAAGGGACAAAGCCCATTTCCCAGGAGATGGCTGTTGGGAAAGACAAAACCATACGGAGTTGCCAGAGAGAGTTTATTTTTCCTGCCTGCTCCTGAGCATGTGTGAAAATCCCTTCGGTGTTGGCAGAAACCCTCACACCTGAAACCCAAACGTGAAGCTGTGAAGGTGCCCCACCAGCCAGCCATGGCCTCAGTGGATCCCCTGAGTGAGATCTCTCTGTAAAACCCATCAAAGGATGAGGCTTCAACTGCTGCTGAATATCAGACATCGAATATTGATGGGGACAGACTTTTTAAAAGGCACTAGGACAAAGGCTAATGGTTTTAAACCAAAGAGGGTATATTCAGTCTGGATATAAGGAAGAAATTTTTTATTATGAGGTTGGTGAGGCACTGACACAGGTTGCCCTCAGAGGTGGTGGATGTCCCATCCCTGAAACATTCAAGGGTGGGTTGGACAGGACTCTGAGCAACCTGATCCAGTTGAAGGTGTCCCTTGCTCACTGCAGAGGGGTTGGACTTTAAAGGTCACTTTCAACCCAAACCACTCTATGATTCTGTGATTCCATTAAAATCTTTTGAAGAAAGGCTTGATCTTGGCTTAGCACCATCTTCCAGCACTTTTCCCAGGCCCTGCTGGAGCTGAGTGGCTCTTGTTCGGCTTTTGCAGGAAAGACCAAGGGACAGCATTGACCAGAGAGACAGCAGGAAGCACGGGAGAGGAGGACAGTGAGTCTGGCCCAGGGGACAAGTGAAGGGGTTGTTCAGCCTGGAGAAAAGAAGGCTCAGGGGGGACCTTATTGCTCTCTACAACTACCTGAAAGGAGGGTGTAGCCAGGTGGGGGTTTGTCTCTTTCCCAGATTACAAGGGACAGGACAAGAGGAAATGGCCTCAAGTTGCACCAGAGTAGGTTTAGATTGACTATTTAGAAAAATTTCTTCACTGAAAGGGTGGTCAGATATTGGAACAGGCTGCCCAGGGCGGTGGTGGAGTCACCACCCCTGGAAGCATTCAAAAGGCACGTGGATGTGGCACTTTGGGACATGGTGCTGGGTTATTGGTTGGACTTGATGTTCTTAGGGGTCTTTTCCAACATTAACTGTTCTATGATTCTACGAAAATGAAGTTTCCCGTATACCAACTCAGGGAATTCTGAGGATATTTAAAGAAAAACAAACCTGCCTATAACCAGCTTCTGCACAATGTAAAAATCCATTTAAGATGATGCACAACAATATCTGGATTTTCTTGGCCCAACAGGACTCTTTCCTGTCCACTCACCAGTTCTTCCTTCCTCTGTCTCTTCACAGCTCCAGGTAGGATGAGCTGTAACCTGTATTCAATCCATGGGAAACTGCCTAACCTGATACAAAATACTGGGAGGCTGGATCCGAAAGCAAACCTGTGTTTGTGGGTTCCAGCAGCACCTTTCGAATCTCTAATGCTGCAACTTCAAGCAGCCATTTAGGCTAAAATCTCTTCCCTGATCTTAAATATTTAACAAATACCATACAAAGGCGTGTAATATCTGCAATATTCATAGCCTTGGCGGCAGGCTGAAAACACTTGGATTTGCGTGGGGTTATCTGAGGTTTTCCTTTGAAGACCAGTAGATTTCCATTGCTCCTTTGTCACTGAACATTGCCATACAACATTAATAGCACATAACTGATTATTCACAGGCCATTTGTGACAATATGATGGCTCAGAGGTGGTGGCAGTAAACAAAAGCATATCTTAAAAAGCTTAAACAAGATGTGTGTACAGGCTGACTTGTACGAGGCACAGATTAACTACGATTATTAGTAAATACAAGCCCCAAGCCAGGAAAGCACTTAAGCACAATCCTGTGCCCCATTGGCTTCCCAGTGCAACCTCTCCATCAATGCCTGGGAGACTTCAGTGTGTACCAATGCTAAGTGTTGGCCCATGGTGTGCAGGAGCTGGGATGTGGAGCCAGGTCTGCAAAGACCCTCTCACATGAAAGCTGTCGTGTAGGTGGTTACCAGCGGTGTCTTCCTCATGGAATAGGCATTGTCTTCCTCCTTCACTGAGAAAGGAAGAGAAGAGTTTACCTAATAGCACTGACATTAAATGTTGGATAGAAAAGGTTGCTGCCAGTAATTGCTGCTTGAGAGAGCCAGCTGCTTAGAGAGGCATTGGGTTGGGCTATTTAAAGGTGCTGTTGACCCCCAGCCCGCTCGCGGCATCCACGGATCTCCATACCTGGAAAGGAGTGAGACCTCAGACCTGCTGAGGGTGGCAAGGAGAAAGGGGGTCCAGGACAGCCCAATTTGGGAAAGCATGAACATGCAAGTGAGGACGGCAGAAGTGTGTGGGGGGGGTGGCCACAGGAAGGAGACACAGATGAGCAGAGCTGTGTCTGTGTCCCCACGTGCAGTGTCAGGGTCCAGAGCTGTCTCAGGGTCAAGGCAAGGCTCACCAATCTTCACTGCATGGAGCTGTCTCAGGGTCAAGGCAAAGCTCACCAATCTTCACTGCATGGATCAGTCATGGAAACACCCTCCTCACCCATCCTGAGCCACATCAGGGTTGGGCCAGGAGAGGTGGCAGCAGGAGCAGTGGGTCACTGTGCTCAGGCAGGGGGGGACCATGGCCAGGGTAACCACCAGTGGAGGAGCTGAAACTGTTTGGGTTTTTCAAATTTAATTTCCCCTGTACAGGTATAGAATGGTAGAAGGGTTTGGGTTGGAAAGTACCTTAATGACCATCTTGTTCCAACCCCCTGCCATGGGCAGGGACACCTTCCACTAGACCAGGTTGCTCCAAGCCCCATCCAACCTGGCCTTGAACACTTCCAGGGATGGGGCAGCCACAGTTTCTCTGGGCAACCTGTGCCACTGCCTCACCACCCTCACAGTGAAGAATTCCTTCCTAAATTCTAATCTAAACCTGTCCTCTGACAGTTTAAAGCCATTCCTCCTTGTTCTGTCACTCCAGACCCTTGTCAAAAGCCCCTCTCCAGCTCTCCTGTAGCTCCTTTAGGTGCTAGAAGATCCTCTAAAATCTCCCCAGAATCTTGTGTTCTGCAGGTTGAACAACCCCAGCTCTCTCAGCCTGTCTTCATAGGAGAGGTGTTCCAGCCCTCTGAGCATCTTTGTGGCTTCCCCTGGACTCACTCCAACAGCTCCATGTATACCTGTAGTAAAGTTCTGGGTAAAGACCCGGCCTCCAGTTCCCACTTCAGCCTTCCTCTTCCTTGTTGAAGCTGCTCCCCTTCACTCAGCCCCTGGCTCCTGGCCCAAATCGGGAGCAAAAGAAGCCCTGAAATTTGGGTGGGGGGCTGGATGCACCCGTACTTGGCGCCGTGTCCCGCTCAGTCACCACTCAGCCAAACCCCAAGGCTTCAGGAGAAAAGTAAATTCCCGTCTGTCCGGGGCCGGTCCCGGCGCTGTTGCGGAGCAACAGCTCCCCCGTGTGAGAGCCGGGAGCCACCGGCCGTCGGAGCGGGGGAGCCGCGGGCACCGGCGGGCTCAGCTCCCGAAGGCCACAGCTACGCCTGTTTTTACTATTTAATTATCATTATTTATTTATTTATTTAGGTTTAAAAACATTTATACAAAACAAACCAAGACCCTCTGCTGACCCGCGGGGCGGCTTCTTCCCGGATCTCACGGAAGAACACGGTCATTGTGGCAGGACTGGACAACCTGCTGTTCAATACTGCTCTGTATTGCACCTCATCCGAACCTGCACTAATTCCGCGTGGGCTCCGCAAATTGCTTTACCCCACGTCTGACCGCTGGCCGTGGGACACAGATTCCTGCTGATTTCCCTTTCCTGCTTCTTCCAAAAGCACAGGGTCACCAATTCGTCATTCTTTTGGTTTGACTTGTAATTTCTCCAAGGGCTGCAGTCGTTTATCAGTCCCACTGGAATTTGCCTCTTGCCAAAGCAGCCCAAACACAACAAACCACAAAGCCGCGTTTTGTTTTGTGCACACTCAAATTTGCTTACTCAGGGTCCCATCCTGTCCTTCTGATGGACTTCTCAGCTCAGTGCCAAGCACGGCCAGGTCAGGGCTCTCCCAGGGCAGCCTCAGAGGAGGCTGGGTGTCTGTGACTGGGTGCCACATCCACAAATCTTGGCAGGAACTTGGACAGATGGTCCAGCCAAAGCATGTTCGTATGATATCAGGGTATTGCTCTAGTCTTCACTAGAGCACTTGATGCCACAGCTCCTGCTTGGGTGGGACTTACTCCAGGCATACCCCAGGGATGATATCCATGAAACAAGCCTGGCAAACCTCATCTTCCAACCTGGTGAATAAAACCATGGGGCTGTGCTGGAGCTTTATAAGAAGAAGGACCTTTGGAGCCACATAGGTCGTGCTCAGTTTTCCCCACTCCCTGAGGTTTTCTCTCTATCTCTCTGTGAAAGAGAAACTCGCCTCATCTGGATACATCAGTCCTGCTTCAAGCTAGGAGGTTATTCCTTCCTAGTGTTTTTGGTACCTGCTGCCATTCCCACTGCCCACACTCCCTCCCTGCCCTTTGCTGCTGTTGCTTGCATGAAGAGGAGCACATTTATTCCCTTAGTGATCCCCACAAGTGTTTGCTGTCTGTGTCTGCCCTTCTCTGATGAGATTTGGTGTTCAAACACCCCTACGGCCCCCAGGAAGGCAGTGGTGGGTGCCAGGGTTGTCTAACCCTTCCAGGACAAATCCCTGACAAAAATCTCACCACAGAGTCTTCCATCCTCCCTCTTCCCAGAGATATCTCTGGCCGCAGCTAATGCCAAACCATTCTGCAAAAGCTCTAAACCCCGTGGGATCCGAGCTCTGGGAGAGGAAGTCCAGGTCTTTTGATGCCACCTTGTGGAAACCTTGCTATCCTGCCATCAGCAGTGCCAGTGTCACCTCAGGGACAGGGTTGTGGGAGGCCAGGTTGGAGTGCTGATGGCTGGGGAATATTTTGGGATGAAAAACAGATCAGCTGTTGGCCATGTAAGTGTGTGCTCAGGCTTGTGCTCCTTGTACCCCTTGATCCTCCTGTGGCGAGTGGTGTGGCAAGAAAAGCAGCTGTTCTCAAAAGGATGTAGAGAGCTGGAGTGAGCCTTGGAAAAGCTTTGGGCATGCAAATCCAAAATTGCAGTGCAAACCCGTGCAAGCTCAGCAGCCTTCCAGTGAGGTCCAATTTCCTGTCTACCCTGCTTGGAACAGAATATCCTCTATGCTTTCACTGCTGTCCACATCTGCCCTGGTCAAATCCTCTCCCATGGGGAAGGGTAACCAGGCAATTCACACGTCTCCAGGTGTGCCCTTGGCATTTTAATATCTGGGCAGGATCAAGGTCTTCATTAAATGCAATTACAGGAGTTTTACATTCATAAAAGACTGCCCAAAAAAGAGAGGAGCTATGCATACCAACATCCACTGCAGCCCTAAGAACTTCAAATGCATCCCTACCAGGGAAGCATCCTTGTCAACTGTCTAAAGGCTGTAGGGTAATGGATTTCTTGGAGCATAGGAGGGGAATACCTTCCCTCCTGTTGAACCTGGACAACAGTAAAGTCAGGAATTTTCCTCTACTCTTGGTTTACCAGGCTCATTGTTTACTGTTTCCAGCAGGAAAGGATTTTGGCTAACCTGACAGACAAGTTGTTGCCTGAGTGGTACTTCTCTGAAACAAGGGCTGAGCTCTTCCCATCCATCACACAGCATCAGACATCCTCCAGGTTACAAATTTTTACACAATCTGTGCCTTAAATCTTTCTGAGTGTCTTGCTTCAAGCCTGTACATCCCATGCAGCTCAGTATTTCAGCTCCTACTAGTATCTTATGATATCAAATACAAGCATCTGTGTGGGTTTTTTTTGATTTGGAAAGTATGGGCAATGAACAAGTATCTTGAAATCTGAATATAAATAGGAACATGAAGTATTTTTGTGTGTTCTCCTGCATTGAACTTTGTCTTCCTTTTACATTGGCATGGTCTGTCTTACAGTATAGAAGTCACAATAATTCAGTAACAGTAAAAGCTGCAAATTAAATGACCATAAATCAGGTCACATCAAACACCCCACAGTCTGTGGGGCTTGGCTGATTTACATCCAAGTTGTACTTCAGGATATTGGCACTTTCAAGGTGCTCTTGCAAACTTGTATTATCACCTGAGGTACTTTGGAGGAGTAAAACCTGCATAAGAGGTCAGAAGAAAAATAGACCTTGTTTTCCAGATGTAGAACTGGAAAACTCACAGCACCATCACTGCTTTGTGAGGGGAGTCCTGGGGATGCTGGTCTTCCACTTTACAGGGTTGAAAAAAGGGGATTTATTGAGAGAATGAGGAAATATTTGCTAAATTCTGCCCTGTACCATGAAACTGCCATTGCATATGAACAAGTGTGAGATTCCAGGGCAGAAGTCATAACCAAGTCATTCCAAGCCAAAAACTGTGAAAATGACCCTCTGAAAAGTCAGGTTAGGAATTCTTTCTTAGCAGCAGTTTTCAGCTTGATATAAATGTTATCATTTGAACATTCCTTGTTTTGTACCATTGGGATTGCCTTTGTTTTCTTTTCCTTTAAAAACCTTTAGGATTGAACCACAAATGGTATTTTCACGTGAAATCCAGCTCCTCTGCCCGAGAGACCACAGAGATGGGCATCAGTGTAACATTCCTTCCCAGATCTGACGGAAATGTGTCTGCATCCACAAATTTAAACATCTGGCTCCACTGCAAAGTAGGTCAGAGCTCATCTGTCAAAGAAGGATTTGTCAGAGATACAGGGAATTGCGTTTTCTCTCTCCTGTGTCATTTATACGGCTGCAAAATCAGAGCAGTCGTTCCCTCCGCGGGTGCTGGGAGGTGGTGGCTGTGCCCTCAAGGTGTAAATATTCCCCTGCAGCAAAATTAAAGTGTGACTGTTTCCCCTCCTGTATCTCCCGTCCGGTTCTCTTTCAGGTGAAGCTCCTCAGACTGGTCTGTGATGCCACACCAGTCTGCACCAGTCTGACCCAGCACACAGACCTGCTGCCCTAAGCCTTGGCAGGACAACAGAAAGGAGAGAATGTGGGATGAAGTTTGTGTCTTGGCTGGTGCTGTGGCTGCTGCTGGGTGTTTGCAAATGTGCTGCAGGCAGAGCTGTCACCTCATGGTGTAGGTGCCATCAGGTGTGACTGTGGCCAACTCTGTGCTGATTGTCTCTGGGACTCCTCTCACTTTAACCTGAGCATCATTCCAGCGTGGAAAAAAGCAGGCTTTCCAAAACAGTGTATATCTACTGAAAATCACAAAAGAACAGTTTCTTGAAGCAACAGAAAGTCTCTCTGCCAGCCTGCTCTGAGGGCAAAACCCCCAGGTGTGGGTGTCACCTCCTCAGTGTGGTCCCTGGCACCTGGTCAGCACTGTGACTTCAGCCTGGCCACATCCATCCAGCACGTGCCCTTCCTCCTGCTGTCAGAGGGCAGGAGAGTCCCCTCTCCAGGACGCTGCCCTTGGGCTCTCCTGCCCAGAAAGCTGCAGAGGGAGCATTTCAGGCCTGCCATGGGGTGTCTCATCCCAGCCGTGCTGCCCACCCCAGGCAGCCTCCAGCTGCTGGTCCTGCCCTGCACATTTCTACCCATACCCTGTGCTGGGAACAGGTCCCAGAAACCCTCCAGGCGCGTCCCAGCCCAAGGAAAGGCCCGAAGCACATGCTCCAGCCCGGAGGTAGCACAGCGGGGGCCGCTGTTGTCCCCCAGGCCTGCCAAAACCCCCAGTAATTAAAATCATTTCCCTGCAGCCAGCAAAGGACGCCGCGGTTCCCGGCACCAGCAGCGGGAGCTGAATCAGGGGTAGGTGAGTGCATCGGGCTGAGCCCCCCGGGACAGGGGGGTTGCTGATGGAACATGGCAGGGAAAAAGCTTGGACTCCCCCAGGGGTGACCACGCCGGCTGGCAGCTGATCCCTCTGGAAACAGCCGGTCAGGGAAGGGATAATCCCCGTCCCCTTCTGGGAAAGCCGGGGCCGTCCCTGCAAGGCACTGTCAGGATAAGGGTCAATCCAGCTTTGCATCCCTGGGTTGGAGCTGGTGCTGAGTTGGGGCAGGGTGGGCAGTGGGGTTAGTGCTGATTTGGACCCAGAGCAAAGCCTGAGCCAGTGGTTTGGCCTTAATTTGCTGCAGAGTTGCAGAAAATTGGCAGGAATCAGTTCCAGAACCAGCTTTCCAGGTAGGGTTATCCAGGTAAAACTGGAGCAACGGGGTGTGAACGACCCTGGGGAATCTCAACAAAAAGTTACTGGTGGAAGAAGAAATGGGAGAATGTTGAAAGGAGCAGGGAAAGCATCAGCCATGAGATGGAAGGGGCCGATAAGGAGTAATTTTTCCTTCTCTCTATAATTAATAGGAGTCAAAATGAAAGTGTGGAGCTGAGCCTGGGTGTAACACCATTCATCTCACCTGTACCAAGAATGAGATGGGCTGCCAGGTCCCCTTCCAGCACCATCACTCCTCCTAGAAACTTCATTTGATTTTTTTCCAAGGAGTCTGGCACTGCCTCCATGCTCCTTGTCAGAGCAGAGCCTCACTGTGCCTGCAGGAAGAGACAGTCCCTGCCCCATTGCTTCCCCAGCCTCCTCAAACATGGCTGGCACGGGGCTCCAGGAATTGCTTCCTTTGGTTTATTTCCATTCAGTGAAACAGCCTGGGAGGAGAACAGCTGGCTCTGCCCTCAACCCCATGCTGGCTCGCTCTCTCCTGTGCAGGACAGAGCAGGCTCCATGAAAAGTCCATGGAGTATCTGTAGGCATGTGTGGGATAGGATAATTATGGATGGGAAATGGCCATGGAAGGGGCTGTGCTGGAGGATGGAGTGGCGTGGAGAGAGGGAAGGCTGCTGCCTCACCCCACCAGTGCCAGCCTGTTCTGGAAAAATGTCTTTGAAATATTTTAACATAAGCAGTAAAAAACCCCCTGTCTTTGAAATATTTTAACATAAGCAGTAAAAAAACCCCTGTCTTTGAAATATTTTAACATAAGCATTAAAAATTGACAGAGGGGACCAGGTGTCCTTGCTGTGTCCAGGAGCAGAGATGCTGCTGGGTCTGTGGGTGCACAGAGGCACCAGGGCACAGGTGGTGGACACCAACTCCAGGAGAACAGTGATCCCTGGGAATGGACCTCACCTAAGCTTGCAGAGCAGCTCGTGGACCACTCAGGACACCATCACCTTTCTACAGAAAAGCCAAATTTGTTTGAGCTTGAGTTTCAGCCTGTTTGGAACAAAGAGAGCTGTGTCCATGGAGCTGCCACACAGGGATGCCCTTTTAGGGGCTGGACCCCACAGTGATGGGTTGGAAATCAGATGAGGAACAGGTGAGGCCCAAAACCATAAGAAGGCTTTTGAGAGATGTTCCTGTGTGGCCGTGTCTTTGCAGCCCTCAGCTACTGTGAATTATGGTAATCAATGCCATAATTCCAGGGATAAGGGCAAAGTCATCGCCCTGGTATGTAAATCTGCATGTGCACATGTGCCTGTATGCCACAGAGTCAAAAGGGATGGCAGAGAAACCAGGGAATCAGAGAAATGAGCCTTTTTTGTCCTGAGAAAGGTCAGGGAAGGATGTCTGCGAGCCCACTGGAGATGTCCTGCACTGCATGTAATTTTCTGGAGTAGGCTGAGCTCTATTTCTGAATGAAAAAGATCCAAATTTACCCACATTAAAATATGAATGAAATTTTCCCCATGGTTTTCCAATACTTGCTTTCATCCCAAGCACCCATCAAAGTACAAAATATCAGCTCTGCCTGTAGAATAAAAAAATTCAGAAAAAAATACGCACATGGAAAGCTCAGATTTATTGCCAAGTTTTGATGCAGGAAGGAAGTCACTTAGTGCCTGTGAAGTGAAACATTTACATTTCTCCTGCTGAATCAAATTCAGACTGGAGTGTGACCCTCAGGTGCCCCAGCCCCTGGGGACAGACCCACTGTGGCACACCCTGGTCTTGCCAGTCCTTGGATGGGGCTCCCATCCCTGTGCTTGGTCCAAGAGCAGCTGCTGTGTGCAGAGAGCTGGGGCCTGATGTTGGGCCCAACTCATGTGAGGACCTGATGTCCACAGAACCTGGAACCCAGATCTCACGAAACCCTGCAGGCAGCTGAACTTTGGCCTCAAGCTTACAAAAAATTGACATATTTTGGTTCCTTTCAGCAAAGTTTTCATTTTGATTTCTCCCCCTGCAAAGCTAAAGGATCCTGATGGCTCAGGCTATTGTGTCAGCTGACTTTTCCATCCAAAAATAACACTATTTTTGATGCAAAATCCTCAGCCTGCTCTGTTTTAACTCTCCCCAGAGCCTTGTAACTCTGTGTGTGCAGGGATGCCTGTGTGTCCTCTGGCACGCTTTTGCACATGGAAAGAAAAGACTTTTCCCTACCTGAATGCTCGTTCCTGTTATTGAGCCTCTTTGAAGTTGAGCAATAAAAAGCCCCTGTACCCATGTGCAGAGCTCCAGACCAGCCTTTTAAACGCAAATTTCACTGTAACCATACCAAAAAATGTGGGGGTTTTGGCTGCTGCAGACTATTGCATTGGTCTCATGACTGAGTGGTTCTTCAAATAAATACCTACAGATCAGAGAATGTCCTCATTCCATCCACAAGGTGTGAGCACTTCCTTGCTGGGATATCCTTGCCCCCTCCCTCCATGAGGCTAGAGGGCTGGGCACCTCACTATCAAAAAAACTGAGGAATGGGAAGAGGAACATGGATGATCATCAAAAGAATTAAAAAAAAAAATTAAAATCTGTGCCCTTTCACTCGAATAAATAATTTAACAACAGAAGCCAGGACGTTTCTGGCAGCAAATGTAGCATGTGCTTGTGTTTATCTGCAATTCATCAGCCACGGTGGGGCTGTGAGGTGTGTAGGGGTACAATAAAACACCCAGAGCCACCACAGCTCTCTGGTGTGAGATATTGCAATGCCTTTTTCACACTGCCTCGTTTTTCCTCACAATTAGACTAAAAATGGAGCAGTAGCCAGGACTGGGGATGGGTTAAAATCCCTGCTGTCAGCACGTGAAAGCAAAGCCTCGTTCCACAAGGAGTGCACAGTTAGCACCCACCTCTCTGCCCAAATGCACCCTCCAGTTCAACCCTCCAAAATGGGGGGCAGTGATAAACCTCAGTCATGGATGTGTTCTGAGACTGTAGACCATGAAACAACAGCTCTTCCCACCTGATCTGTGGGGATGTGTCTTAGCTGGAGCTCCAAAAAAAGCTTGAGAATCATTTCTGGATGAGTGGCGAGAAGATGCACAGAGACATCTGGGCACAAGGTGTATAGGAGAATGAAGAGTATGGAAGGAAGAGAGCCAGATTTGGTTGTATTTACCAAAAAATAAGGCAAACAGAAAACTTTTTAAGTTTTAGTAGGCAGAAGCACTGACTGGTCAAGCCTGATTTTCAAGATACCCTAAGGCACAACCACACTGGTAACCAGGTCACATGGAGACGTGAATAAAGCAGCTCCCAGGGCTGCTGGAGATCCTCTGTGTGACCTCGGGTACATCATCGTGTTTGTCCCTTTGAGTTCCTCAGAGATGGGCTAAATCCTTTTTCCCCCACCTTCTTCACCCTGTTCCAGCTTTTCTGCTGGAGGAGCCGCCACATTCGCATGCCGACCACATTCCTACATGGAACAAGCACAGTGCCCAAGTCTTCTCCTCTCCTGGACCAGCCTGGTTTCTCCAGGTGATGGTCTGGTCCCAGCCCAGCTACGTGAGAGAGCCTGCCCAGTCCAAACACAGACTCTGCCCAGCTACAACCAGGAGGCACCTTGGCTTGGGAAAGTATAAAAACAAGCAATGAGAATAAACATCCGGATGAGGGCTGAGGAGGGAAACCAAAACACTGAGGGAAGCCAGGAATAATAAGAACCAAAAACAAATAGAAAAGAGCTAACGGGAGCAACAGATCTAAAAATAAAATGAAAGAACAGCAGCAGGGTGGAGGGGCTGAGATATTTTGGGGTCTGGCAAAGCATGTAGGACTGGTGGGGCTCAGTTTCACAGTTGTGGGTCTCAGCTCTGGGGCAGAACCAGCTTCTCCTCTCACTATCTTCTCTCCCAGTTGTGGGGGAGGATGGAGAGTGTAGCCTGGGACTCTCAGGAGCTGTTTAAGTGGTAGTGATGACAGCAGCCTGCTGCCCACCCTGCCACACCTCCCTTGGGGGCAAATGCATTTACTACCCAGGACCAGGCTGCAGACACTGTCCCAGGAGCAGGTGCCCCATCTAAAACCCTTCTCAGGTCCCAGCAGAAGTTGCTCATTCCTCCAACCTGCCTCTCTGCTGGCCCATGGGTCTCTGTGAGGGACCACATGTGCTCAACCCAGGACTGGGGGGAAAAGATGTGTGTTTTGTATATACCAAATCAGTGATGTCCTTCCTGGCAGGAATTGAACCCTGGTTATCCTGGGAACCACTCCAATATGGCTCTGCAAATCCTGCCAATCCAGAGCCAGTCACTTGCACCAAGTCACCATTTATATGCAGAAATTACACCACTGAAAATCAAACCGCTGAAAGACCATTGTTGGTTCACATTCCCTGAAGCCCTGAAGCCCCTCAGGCCCAGGTCATATGGAATCAGTAGGGGAAAAGAAATAATTTCTTTCTTCTTTTTTTTCCCCAGAGAATTGGCTCGCAGAGGGAAAGCTGTACAGGAGAGACTCTGTACCTGGCTGGCCCACATGAACAGGGAGCACGGGGTGCACAAACCCTCAGTGATTTGGAGGTGGATATGGGGCCATTCAGAGGTAGAGTTAAACCTCCCCCTGGGAAGCCACAGCCAGGCAGGGAACAGACTCCATTTTCTCCAAGCTGAGCATGGGGCTTCTCTGCATAAGCCCTTTCTTTCCAAGGAGGGTTCAAATCCCTCCAGGACAGAGGCCCTACATGGGACATTCAGACATTGGCTTTTTCTTTGGGGTCCTACACATTTTTCTTGTTGCTCGGGGTAGGAAACTTGCCCCCATCACCTTTCTCTAGCAACGTTCCCCTCCCTCTGGCACCAGCACTGGTTCCTCAAGGTGGCATTTCCATGGTGGGACCCGAGAGCTGCAGAGAGTCTGGGAGCATGTTGGAATAAGAGAAAACACTTTGGCCACCTCTTGGTCCCTGACTCAGAGCAGTTCCCCTCTCTCAAGAGCAAGATGAGCAGGGTCACCCCACAGTGGGTTGAGGCACTGCTGCCACCACACCAGAACTCCCCTTTCCTGCTCTTGGAAGCCCAAGGGCTTCAAGTCCACGGCCACCTAATCAAAAACAATGGTGAATTTTAAAGATGGGGAAAAATAAAACCATAAAAATAAAAGAAATCAGTCTGGATGGAAAGCCAAGGAGGCCACGTGCCAGGAAATTGAGCCGCCTGCCAGCTTGGCATGGAGTGAATGCTTGGCCTGTTGAGATGAAAGGCTGGAGCCGGGCATGCTGAAGAGGCACTTACCATCTTCAGGGGAAAGGAGAGGCAGAGAAGAGGACAGGGACAAGGACCAGACAGAGCCTGAATGACAGATGAGCCCCAAGCATACCCTTGAGTATGAAGGTGGGTGTGGGGAAGCATCAAGGCATGTCCCCACCAGGGACTTGGCTGGTGTTCGTCAGCACAGCCTCGTAAATTACAATAGTGCAGCTGCTGTGGACAGGCTCCCACTGAAACCAGAGCTGGAGATGCACAGAGCAAGGGACAGTCTTCACCAAGCACATCGAGGGCTCTGGGCTGCGGAGCAGCTGGAAAGGGCTTCCAGTGAGACAGGGAGCACGTGGCAACAGGGCAAGGAGGAGAGGGATGCGACCAAGAGCAACACATGATGCACCAACCTATGAGTCAGAGGTTCAAAGGATGGCAAAGGCCCCAAGCTGCTTTTCTTAAGCAGGAACAGGACATCCAGATCAGCACTGAGTGCCCAAATAGGGGTGCAAGGCACACCCCGGCAAGGCAGCAGCCCACAGGCTCCTCCCAGGCTGTCCCACACCAGCAGTGGAGGAGTTGGGGAGGACAGGCATGACTTTCCCTGCTTCCCACCTCTGGCAGCATGCGCTGGCAGAGGGCACGGGCTGCTTTCCAGGATCCAGTCTCTCCTTGGCTCCTTTCCCTGGCTCCCCAGGACACGGCACAGCAGACAGTAAACCAGTCCCTCTCCGTGGGCTGGTTTCTTATGACCCAACGCAAGGATCCTGTGAAAGGAGCAGCCGTGGCCAAGTTTCCCCTTGTTTTTACTTTCCCCGTTTCATTTTGTCTGGGTCCAAGTGGTGGGTTTCGAATCCAGCCTCTCCCTTTTGCGGCTCTCTCCCGCCGGTCCCAGCGGCGCTGTTAAGAAAACGTGGAGTCGGAGGCAGTCGCCACCTCCCTGGCTCCGAAAGCTGCACCCGGCAGTGTCCCGGCTGGATCCTGGAATGGGCTGACAGAGGGCTGGTGGAAATGCGCTGCTACTTTGCGTCTTTGCTGGGGAAAAAAAATAATAACAGAAAACGGATCATTCAAATGTGAGTCTAAGCTTTCAAAGATGGGGGTTTTTTTCCTCCTAAAAGTCCCACGGTTCTGTCCGTGCACTTCTGGACACGTGGCCACACCAAGGCTGGTGAGCTTTTCCAACATGTTTCTCCCAAGAACCCCAGCAGGCTCCTCCACTGGCCCCTGTGCATCCCAATCCTCAGTCACAACCTGCTGCAGCTGCACCCTTCACCCCGCAGCCTGCTCAGGATCAGGCCCTTGCAGCCCCCCTTCCCAAAAGTAGGTTGCCCACGAGAAATTAATGCACTTCATACCCTAACCCACACAGGTAGGAGATAAAAAGGCAAACATGATCCCTATGTTCTCTCCCGGATTTGCTGTGGCTGCGTCCCCTCACCTCCTCTCCTCCGGGCATTGCCTACCCAGCTGCACAGTTTCCCGGCTCAGGAGCTGGGAGGACAACTGACGGGTAAACAAAGCTTTTCCATGGAAACGCTTGTTCAACAAAGAATTGCAAATTTTCACTGCGAGTATCTGGTTTCCTCCAAACTTATTTGTTGTTGTTTCTGAAAGCTGCCCAGCCGGTCTGGATCTGGCTTTCATGAGCAATTTTTTTTCCCCTAATGCTTAATTTTCAGCAGCTAGGATCTCCCCGCTCTTTTTTTTTTTTTTTTTTCCTTTAGGTTTCATTTTTCAAAACAAATGGAGGCAATGGCAGCTCTTTTGGGTTTTCCTGCAGACCACACCTCTGCTCTCTGAGACGTTAATTATAATGATCATAGAATCACAGAAGGGTTTGGACTGGAAGACCTAAAAGATCATCCAGTTCCAATGCCCCTGACACGGGCAGGGACACCTTCCACTAGATCAGGTTGCTCAGAGCCCCATCCAACCTGGCCTTGAACACTTCCAGGGATGGGGCAGCCACAGCTTCTGTGGGCAACCTTTCCAGTGCCTCACCACCATCAGAGTCAATAATTCCCTTGTAAGATCTAATCTAAATCTCCTCCCTTTTGAGATGGGTGACCCAGGAATGGACATTCAGATTTTTAGGCTGAGAAGAGCTTGAATTGGAGAGATGGGACTGGTCATCTGCTCTGGGCCTTGTCAGCACATGGACATGGGGGAAATCCAGGCTTTGTGCAGAGCCAGTGAGGAGTGGTGACAATTTGGGGTAACGCTGACTAGAGCTCCTAAAGGACACCCTTAGGCACAGAAGGAAGCAAGAGACCACGTCCAACCGTTCAGAAGGAGACAGGAGATGTTTCCTACAGAGTGCTTTAGTCCACGTGGGGTGGTGTGCCAGTGTGAAGATGTCCCTGTGTCCAAGGAGCCCCATGGGCGCATCTCACTCCATCCCTGTGACCCAGCTCTGTCTTTGTCCCGCTGGCTTTTTTTTGCTTTATTTTTTCAAGCAATGGGGAGGCAGAGACACGGTGTGTCCCTGGCGTGTCCGTCCCTGCCCGGGATGTGCCCAGGGAGCCGGCGGGGTCCCCGGCACACGGTGGCGGTGACAGCAGGTGGCACTGCAGCTCCAGAAACGAGCTGCGGCCACTCCGGGAGCGGCTGCCCTGCACAGACACACTCCTGCTGCCAGTCCCACTCCCGTTTCTACACTCACACTCCTGCACTCCAACTTCTACACTCCCGCTTTACACTCCCACTCGTAGTCCCACTCCTACACTCCCAATCCCACTCCAAATTCCACACTACCACTCTCACTCCCACTCTAAGCTCCCACTCTCACTCCCACACTCCCAGCTCAGGGCTCAGGCACAGCAGCCCACCTACACCCCAGAACACATCTCCCACCCGGGACCCCACCAACCCTCGTTATTTCACGCACCCACAAGCAGTAGACTTTGGGATATTTATTCCTAACCCATGCCAGAGCAGGGTGTCCAAGGGAAATCCTGTGCACGGTGAGGGTTTGGTGAAGGGATAAGACCTGGACCAGGGAAGCCTTGTCCTCGTTCCGGCAGCAACGGGACTTGCCACTGGCTTTTTGGGGTGCAGAAGGCTGAACATGCTTGTTGCTTGAGAACAGGGAAAGCAGGAGGAAGGAAGCAGTCCAAAAAATCAAGGTAGCCTTGATGTGCAATCACAAGCCACTGCAAACACGGGGGATTTAGGGAAGAAACCCAAGTTGCTGTAAAATTGTGAATGTGAACATAGAATTTAAAGAAAACACAGCATCCTTCCATGAACTGTACTGATTTATACCATTTATACCATGAACTGTAAATTTATACCATCTCTCCAGTTGTGCCTGCTAAGAATAAAACCAGGGATGCACCATAGCCTCTGCTCCCATCCTATAACCCCTCTGTGAGCTCAGGCTTTATTTTTAGCCCGGCTTCCTCTGTCTCATCTGATTTCTCCGGAGAGATTTTTTTCTCCTAAATGCCACTCTCCTGCTAGAAACTCCCATTTTCCCTGGCACTGCGGGAGGGGTTGACATTTTCAAGCAAATTTGAAAGATAATTGAGTCAAATTTGGAAAAAAACTGGCAGTCCAACAGAGAAGAGTGAGTTTAAAAGAGGATCCTGGAGTGAGAGAGAAGTGGGTTGCAGACATCAGAGTAGCTGGTCAGTGGCTCCGAGAAAGTCAGGATTACTGCAGGAGGAAGGAAAATAGGATATTTTCCTTCTTTCTTGCTTTGATTTGGCTGGTGTATCACTGCCAAGCTCTTGGTGACTCGCTCTCAGGCAGTTTGCTGCGAGTGCTCAGTGTTGGTTGCTGGTGTTTGGTCCTGTGATGTTGTTTCTGGCTGGCAGTGGGTTGAGCTCATGTCTTGTAATTAGTGGGTGGGCTTGAGGAGACCACTGCGGCTTCCGATCTCTCAGGGAAAGAGAGAAAATAAGCAGGATTAAGGAATTTTAGAAAATTATAGGCATTTTCATTTCACATAAGCCTTGCCAGGAGCACCAAGCCCTGGAGAAGGACGGCCACTGCAGGACACATTGCCCATGGGCAGGACTAAAGGACTTTGTTTGTCATCACAGTCACCCAAAAAACCCTCTCTCTCTGTGTGTGTGTGTGTGTGTGTGTGTGCACATACAGCCCTGCTTGGGCTGGCAGTGGCCCTGGGAACACGGCACTTCTGCAAAATCAGAGGGATATATTCCATCTGCAAGCACAATTTTGTGCAGATTCCACTTTTAGAGCAGGATTACTGTGACTGGAGGGTTGCAGAGGGATGTTAGAGCAGGAAGAGCACTGGCTCCTGTTCGTTTTAAGCCAAGCCTGTCTGCTGAGGTGATAATGCTGTGAGTCCAGACCAGCCCACTCCCACCATTGGACATCACTGGAGCTAATCTCCTTCTCACTCACATGGTCTTCCCTGCAGCAGGGAGAGACAGAAAAGCAGCCACAAATTCCCCAGGAAAATGCCAGTTGTGAACCTGCAACAACTGAGGAAGAGCTTTAGGAGTGCACATAGCGCTTGAAACTGCTTTTCACTGGGATCTCTCTTTGTCCTTGGTGTAGGGGCCTGGCAGGGGGTTGGGAGACTGATCCCCAGCCGATCTCATCTACCACCCCAGTGGACATTTCCTCCATACATATTCACTCAGCAGCATTTCAAACTCATGAACAGCTGGTACTTGGTGCTAAATGCACAAAAAACCCCATAAGTTCTATTTCAGGTGGACATTTATTGTCCTGCTTCTTCTTCAAGGTGCAGGATACAGGCATCCCATTACCATCTGAGTGAGAGGAGGTTCCACCTCCAGCATCACCAAGCAATCCCTTGCTGCTGTTTTTCCCAGATAACATTTTTTTTTTCCTGTCAAGATCTGATAGCAACTTTTGTCTTGAGAGAAGGACTGATCTGGTGTTCAAAACAGAGGGGATCTGACCAGCCAGGCAATGAGGCAGATGCCTCAAAACACAACTTTTTGAACTACAGTAGACACAAAAAAACCCCAGTATCTACTTTATAACTGCAAACACAGATCTAATCCTGCACATCTTGCTCCTGGGAATGGCTTATCAGGAGGGTTGTTCTACACAGTGGCTCTATCAGGTGCATTTATCTCTCTATGTACATGTATATGGAAAGGATATGTTTATGTATTCTGTCTCCCCCTCAGTGTAGGCATTAATCACATGCTGCTCCACCCAAAAAACCTTAAAAGTGGCCTATATCTTGTTGGCAATGTCTGCTTCCACCATCACTCGCATGATCCTTGTTTGAGGGTTTATTGCACCACAGCTGCCACCCTTAAAAAAAAAGCAGTTTTTACCAAAAACCAGTGAGGTTTGGGCAAGAGCCCATTGCTTTTTCTATTATTGCTTCAGGCAACCATTGTCATCCCATGGGGACATCTCGCCCTTGGGATGGTGCCCTTTGCTGGCACCCCTGCCATTCTGCACAGATCCAGTGCTGGGGCTGCACCCACCTCCAAAGCAGCCAGCAGCCTCTCTCTCCCCCTCTCCTTATTTCAGCAAAATAACCCCGCGATTATTTTTCCACATGAAAGTGCCCCGGTGTTCAGGTGGACAATCTGACTCCGGCTGAGCCGCCTGGAATCCCTGTGGTTTTGATTTTCAGCAGGGAACAATCTTATCAGCCCAGATTGTACACAGAGATAGGGAGCCCTCGGGTAGGGTTGCATAAGCACAGATTGCCTCAGCTGGGATGGGGAGGGCTCCACTCCTGTATTTATTTGTTTTCCCCACCGAGGGTTTCAGGTTCTCCTGGTGATCATCATTTCAGCTTTCTTTGCCCGCTCATTGTTTGAGCAGCCAAACCTTCCTCATGGATCACTGGGCAGGAGGTTCAATTTAAATCTGGCCTCAGCCCCCGGCCACTTCCATGTTGCCTTGAGAGGTTTCTTGCAAACAGGGCTTTTTTTCCCCCCCCATCTCACTATGATTCTGCTCTGTGCAAGGATGGGATGAGGCTCAATTTGGGGTGGATGTGATTCTCCCCTCCCTTGGCACACCCGTTTTGGCCTCTTCCCCTCCTGCCAGCTCCTCTTTCAAATCTGGCAACCGCGTGGGCACCTGGTCTCCGATTGCAAAGGCAGGATATACGGTTTCCGTGGAGGCCATCAGCAAATAGCTGTGGCTACGTAACCCTGGCAGAAGAGAGGGATGAGGACAGAGAGGCATCCTGAGCAAAGCAAAGCCCCCAAAACGTCATCCAGAAGAGCACGGGGGGGGGGGGGGGGGAGGTGCAGACTGGGATACTCGGGCATCCAAGGACAGCACATGCTGCAGCTGGCACAGACATGGGGGGCCCATCCCATGCCATACAATGCTCTGCTGCCAGGACAGTCCCCTCGTGTGCTGCCCAAGGGCAGGGGCTGAATACACCCATGAGACATCCGTGCTGGTGATCTGGGGTGTCACTGGGACATGGCATGAGACATCACCATGCAAGTCAGAGTTTGTCTCTTAGAAAACTGTTTAGGTTTGAAGTTAACCCTGCAGCTGCAAGGGAGCCATTGTGTGCACAGTGAGCTCCCCTTTGCTGTGGGAAAACCTTATGTCTTGGTCCTGTTCTCAGCTTTTTCCTCTTGGTTTAGAGGATTTTAAGAAATCCCCCTTGTACTAGTGCCTTTAGATCATATAACATCACTGTTTTTCCTTCTCTTGGGTAGATTATCAAATTTGACATATCCATAAACCAGAAGGGACCACTGTGATGATCTGGTCTGCCATGAGCCCAGATCAAGCCTGCTAAACATCTCCCAGAAAGTCATCACCGTGTAGGGTGTTGATTCTCTTCCATACTAAAATCTCCCTTTTAGGCTTGAATTTGGCCATGACTGGGTGCAGACCAGAGTGTGGGGGGGGAGGGGGTGACCAACTGTTGATCATCTTGCTGTCACAGGCTTTGGCCACACCACTGACCCCTACCACCCCACAACCAAGTTCCCACGGGGTGATGAGAGTCCCACAGGCCACAAGCAGAGCCCCAAAGGCCCTTTTGCTGAAGGTCTCCTCCAGCTCAAACCTTGCCTGATGGGGAGATCAGAAGCAGAGCAGACAGGGATCCTGCAGCTCCCCGTCCTCATACCCTGCTTTTCCTTTGCCCTCCTGAGGGCTTTTTGAATCCAGTCCAAGTCACTCTTGGGACCTGGAGGGCTCAGAAGCAGATCCTGCACACAGAAGTAATAGGTGGGTCTGGTACAGCCCCATGTGGCATCAGCCTCTTCTTGGCCAGCTTGTTGCACTGAGTATGTCTGTCCACTTCATTAGGCATCATGTCTCCTGGGGACAGCACAGCTCCAGCATCCCCACTGCATCCTTTGCCTGCACTCTTCCATCCAAAAAATAATCCCACCTCCCTGACAAGCACCATCCTGGACCTCTGGGGATGTTTTCACAAGGTGCACTTCTGCCAACAGATAGTCATAGAATCATAGAATCATAGATTAATAAAACCATAGACTTGTAGAATCACAAAATGGTTTGAGTTGGGAGGGACCTTAAAGACCACCTAGTTCCAAGCCCCTGCCATGGGCCAGGACACCTTCTGCTGAACCAAGTTGCTCCAAGCCTCATCCAGCCTGGCCTTGAACACTTCCAGGGATGGGGGATTTCTCCTGGCTCAAACTTTGGCACCTCCCCCTCCCACAGGGTGGCAGTGACATGTAGCCCAGCCTGAACTGTCCCAGCAGTGTAAAACCAGCATGTGCTTCCCTCATCATGCACCCAAAAGACACCAAACACCCAGGAGAGGATGAAATATGTCAGGGCATCCCCTCCTCAGCTCCACTGCAAAGGGCACATGGCATTAACCACCAGTTGTCCCATGTGCCCACAGGGTTGGAAGCCACCGTGACGGGGGACAGAAGTGTCCCCTGCAGCTGCTCATTGCTGAGCCTGAACAGCACTCCCAGCTCCTGCTCACTGGGGTCCTGCTCCTGCAGAGAAGGGATGCAGTGGGTGGGCAGAAGGCAGCCACTGCCTGTGGAGACAAGCAGCCCCTGGCTGGGTGCTTGGGCAAGTTCTCTGGTTCCTTTGTGCTGGTGCCTCTGCCCAGCCCTGGAGGGCTCCCAGAAAGGGAACAGCAGTTCATAAACTGGTGCTCCTTCCCTCTTGCACTCTTTCTTTCTGTGGTTCCCTGCCAGCTCCGGGAGATTAGGCATACATGATCTTAATTCCCTAAATACATCTCTGATTTGCTCCAGCATGACACTGCCCTTCTGTTGAGTGAAGCGTGCATCGAGGCTGTGCCCATCCCCAGCCACAAAATCCCTCCAGTGCCTGCATGGACAGGGCTACAGATCCCTGTGACACCCACCACCCTGCACAGGGCAGTGGGAGCAGTGGAGGGAGGGACAGGCGCCCTTCGGGGCTCAGGAGATGCGCCCTGATGGTTTGCAGATGTGATTTCATTTTTCAATTGTTTCTAATTTGTTTGGCTTTGGTTTATTTATTTTCTTTTTTTTCAATTCTAGAAAAGAGACAATTTCTTCAGGGAGTGTTAGCAAACGAGTCTCATTTGGCATTGTTTTCTAGTCAATTGGTTTTGTGTTGCATTATTAGGAATATTATATTACATAATGATAAGGCACTTATTTTGGGGACTATAAAGGGAGACAGCGTGGGCAGCACCAGCCGCCCTCCCCACTTCGTCATCTGCCCTTGATCTGACCTTCAGTAGGTCTGTCATCTCTCTGGGTCTCAGTTTCCCCTCCTGTAAAACAGGGCTGATCCCTGCTACAGCTATTAGCTTAAAAGTTTTTCCATCCTTAAGTCATAAAAAGAGGAGTTTTTCCAGCCTGAGGATCTTCCATACCTTTTCTATCATGGCTGAAAGCCATTGGAGTCTGAGCAGGTACAACACTGTACCAAAGCATCCCTGACCTCTGCAGATCTAAGCTGAGGATGAGAAGCTAAGATGGGAGATGGGAAGGAGTTGCTCTGCCCACAGAAGCATTTTCAAAAAGCACTGGACATGTGAAAACAGGAAACTGTAATTGAACTAAATCTGCCTCTTTAACCTCATTATTAGGATTGGGATTATATGCTTTGGAGAAAGTTCAGCCTCTGTTTAAAATTTGGGGAGCTGGAGTTGAATGCTAGCAACCACAGGGGGGAGAGGGAATGTTCCTGTGCTTGGTGAAAAGTCCAGCTGGAAGGAAAGACAGGGTGGCTCAGGATGGGGGTTCAGCCTGGTGCCCTTTCCAGACAGCATCAGGCTGCTGCTGGGGGTAGCGCTGATAATCTCTGGGGAGCCTGGTAATTTGCTCTCTCTGCCTGAAGATTAAAGCAAATTTTCCTTCATTTCCATATTTAAAACTGTGTCCGCATCCAGTTGGGAAAGATGACAGTGTCTCAGGTTACTTTGCACACTTGAGCTGCACTAAAGCTCCCGTAGATCCGGCCTCTGCCACCTCTGCTCTCCCCACACAGCACCTGGTGCCCTCAGAAAACCTGACGGCTTTGGCCACAACAGGAATAGCAAAGTCCATCCTTGGAGATGAATTGCCACAGCCGGGATGTCCAAGCACTCTGTTCTGCTCCTGCTGATGACATCCACACACCTTGGGCAGGTTACAACACCTGACCCTGAAGGCAGTTTACACAGACAGCAGCTGCGAGCAGTGTCACACCCACACTGAGCTCTTCCTCAGGTGCAAAATTACTGACAGCAAAGCACATTGGGCAGGCAGACAGAGAGATATTCCACCTGTGCAGTGCCCATGAGCTGCTCTCCAGAGAGTAGCAGGAGTAAGGGAGAAGCTCAGAGGTGAAGTGTTATCTCGGGGCATGTGCTGTTTCCTTTACAGAGTCTGCAGAGTCTGAAGCACTTCAAGAACAGTTAAACAATTGTTAAATAGTACTTTATCTTCAGGCTGGATAACAGTGCAAGCAGCTGATGGCTGCCTAGTAACAGGCAGCTCCATAAACCATCTACCCGGGAGAGAGGGAGTTGGGATATCTTGGTCCAATCCTGCCTATCCTGCACACCCAACCTCATTCCAGCTGCTGACATTCCCAAACCTGTGCGATCAAAATGAAACTCCAGTGTCTGGCTGTTCAGGTCTCATTTGCAAAGATACAGAGTACAAATGTGCCACATCTCAGCTCTGGGCTTCTGGAGTTGCAGCTGGGGATGTGAGAGCTTTAGGGAGCCAGTCCTGGAAATGTTGCACGGGCTGAGCAAGCATCCACTCCTCATGGCGAGCCTCTGTGGAGGATTTGTCAGCACGTTGCCCAGGGCTGTGGGGCCAAGAGTGGGACCCTACCTGCCCCTCTGGGAGGCTGGGGGGCCGACAGGGAAGGGGAGTGGGCAGGGGCTGGCAGTGGGGCAGGGGCAGGGCAGGCGTGTGGTTTGTGTGCGGGACAGCGCTGGCTCAACGTGACATAGGAAATTAACTGAGGAGAGAGAGAGGAGGGGGCTGGCTTTTTCCTTGGGTGTTTGTTTTTATACACTGAATTTCCTGCTTGGGGAATCCAAGCACACCCCCACAACCCCCCAGGCTGCCCCCAAGGTGGAAGAAAGCTGGGGAGAAACGGGCTGCCCGTCTGACACTGATGGAGGAAGAAGCGCTTACGGTAGAGGTGACCTTTCTAAATCCCTGCTTTGGACAGACATTTCCAATAAGTGCTGAAGAAAAGCCTGCCAGTTCCAGCTTTCTCAGCCTGCTCTCCATTTTCCTTCCATCCTCTCCAGGCTGAATTTAATCCGAGAAGGTTCCTTTGAGCTTTTGTGTGTTGCTGGGGGAGATGTGGGCGCACAAGGGATCGCGTTACAACTTTCATTTCCTGAAATGTTTGAGGGAACATCCAGGGTTTTATCCACACATCAGGCAAAGTTGAGGGCTCGGATTTCAGGTCTTGTCACTCAACTGTCACCAAACAAATGAGCTTCTCAGAGCTGGAGACGGAGAGAGCTACCTGCTATTCATGACCCCGAAAGCAGGTGATCACTCATGGGAAAAGCAGGTAGAATTAATCATTCCGCTGTTCTCCATTTCCTCCCCTTTTTTGGCTGACCTGGACACAGTGTGAAATCTGTCCTGGGGGGTGAGCGGGAGTGGAGGGGCGCGAATTAACTCCTTCCTGCCGGTGGAAACACAAAGCAGCGCTAGGTGAGAAAGAGCCCCAGGCTGCCTCCCCAGGCTGGCTCTGCTGTGAAAAGCTTGCTGCGAGGTCAAGCCTAATCGAGAAGAGCTCAGCAACCTGCGCCTGGCTCGGCTCCAGGGCCTTCCTGCTCCTACCTTCCTGTCGGCCGGGGAGTTGTTTCCAGGGAGGTGCCCACAGCACCCTCCATCCCTCATTGCCGCCGTCCGCCTGTTGGCAACCTCGTCCCTCTCCTTTTTGGGGAAATGGAGGGTCGGGGAGTGGGTAGGGCTCTCCGGCCGGGGGCGGTGGGGCACGGCGTGCGCGGTCCCGCTCTGCTGCCGTCGGGCCTGAGAGCACCCCCGGCCCGGAGGTGTGCGCTGGAAAGGGGGACTCAGTCAAGGGGGGCATCCCCTGGCAGATCCCCCTCACCCTCCGACAGTCAGCCCTGCCGCTGCCTGTGCTCAGGAAGCGCCTCTACGCTGTTTGCTTTGAAAATAACCCCTGGTTTGTGAGTCCCTGCTTGGCTTTCCCGCCGCGCAGGGTTGGAGCCTCGGGCAATATTTATCCTTCCTCTTCAATGAGCCCGTGGTTTGGGAAAAAAAAACGGAGCTGGGGCACAGAGCCCACAGCTGCTCACCCGGAAAACCTCCTTCGTGTCCAGGGGGTTTCCCCCCTTTCTGCCCGAGGGGCTGGGAGCGGCTGCGCTGCTTTGTGACGGATCACGGCGGGGCTGGACGAGTCCCCCGGGAAGAGCGATGAGGGTCCTCGGGAAGGGCGAAGAGGACGATCCTGGACCAGGGGGCAAAGACCCACCCCTCCCGTCCTCTAAGGTCCGAGCGGGGCGCGGAGCGAGATTCGCTCCCGGTCACCCTCCTGAGCCGGGCACCCGGAGTCGGGGACGCTGCACACGAAGAAGGGGGTCCATGCTCCCTCCACAACGTCTGTTCTTGCCCCTCTCCGCAGACAAGCAGCTGCGCGTCCACCCGCGCGGTTTGCGCGTCCCTGCGCGGGATTTGCGCCCTCCGAGCTGCTCCCACGGAGCCACGCTGTGCCCCGCCCGGGCGAGTGATCCCCCACTGCCCCGATTATGGCCCCGCAAAGGGTCGTGGGCGCAGGAAGGCCGGCGGGATCTGGGCCAGGTTTCCCGAGGGGGCGGCCAGTGCCCATCCAGAGGGAGAAGGGAAACCATCCCAGCAGCCCGGGCACCGCGCCCCGGCTCCCCCGCAGGGCGAGGGGTGGGCACGGATCCGCCACCCCGTCCGGGCGCGGGTGGGAGCCCCACGGGGGGCTCTAAATCGTGTCCTTGTGCCAAGGCCGGCGGATCCGCTGGGGATTGAGCGGGAGACACGCAGAGCGCTCCGGCCGGGCAAGACCCTCCTGCAGAGGGTGACATTTCTCCATGGCCCAAGACCCCGAGCACAAACACGGCAGCGACTTAAATAAACACGCACTTAATGATGCAAAACGCTAACAGGGGGGACCGGTACCAGCGAGGCCCCGACGGGGCGGGCGGTGGGGGAGAGCCGCTCCCTCTCGGTCGGGAGCTCGACTCCCACGGGATTATTCCAGGCAAGGCGGGCCCCCTCTCCCCGTCCTTCCTCGGTTAGGAAAGCACCGGCTTCCCCGCAGCCCCGAAGCACCTCCGCTGCAGCCCGCGGGGAGGAGCGTAAGGATGGGCAGAGGGGCACGAGCAAAGATATCCTGCAAAGAAAAGCGCAGCCTGGATGTTCTGCCATCAGCGTTGTTTAATTTAGACTGTTTAGGTACAATAGAAAATAAACCTGAAAGCACATGCGATTTTTGGTAACAAATACTCGAGACAGGCAGCGTCATCCGCGGGCTCTCTGCAAGCCGGAGGAGGGAGGCGGCGAGCGGGGACAGACGGGAGAAGGCAACGGGGAGCTGGCGGAGCAGCCCGGGGGATACTCGTTTAGGAGGAAACGGCCGTCGACTTTTATTATTACTATCATTCTCCTAACTTTTAGCCACATTGTTGCATTTCACCACCAAGGAGGAGGAAGCTGGGGGATGTGGGCCCACAAGAGCCCACTCAGTAACTGCATCGCACGGCCGCACTCAGACACAGGCACTTGGTAAAACCCTAATACTGAAGCTTTTGATTTTTTTCACTCTTTTTTTTTTTTTTTTTTTTTTTAAATTTAAACTACATCGAAATCTTTCTGGTAAAGCTAAATATGAAAAATGTAAACGTAACTTCCCCTTCCTCCTCCCACTCCGACACAGGGCTCAGTACAGCGGTTCGCTCCCTCTGTCCCCCTGTCTCAGCTCCTCGGGGATCCAGCCGGGCAGCAGCAGGGATGTGCTGGCCGCCCCTGCCCCACTGCGCGCTGGGATTTGTTTGGGTGGAATCGGATCCAGCTGAGGTTAGGTTTTCTATTTTCCTTTTTTTCTCTCTCTCTCTTTTTTCTTTTTTTTTTTTTTTTTTTGTAATTCCCGTTGGGATCAACTTGTTTGAACTCGAAGGGTTGACGAGGGTTATTGCCGCTCTTTGCGTTTGGCTACGTGGAAAAAAAAAATAATAATAATAAAAAAATCGTGGTGATTGTGGGAGATGCTGGGGGAGGGGGGAACCGGAGCAGGAGCCGATGTGGGGTTGTGTGAAAAGAGCCGAGAGTCCCGTTAAGAATCAGCGGGTGAGCTGTAAAACCGGGTGCTGTCCTCTATGTACAACCCAGAGCCTCTGTCCCCGAGCAGAACCTCCTCTCCTGATCCTCCGGCCGTTCACCGAGGGCCTTTAGGATCCCAGATCCACCAGGCTGGACGTGAGGGGTCCCAGCAGCGAGTCCTGGAGCTGGTGGCCTTGGAGGCTGTGAGGGGTCTGGGATGTGGCTAAACCGCTCAGGGAATAGCCGGAGCTCCTGGCGTGGCTGAGGTTCCCCTGCAAGAGCAGGACCGAGTTCTGATCCGGACTTTGGGGAGGAGAAAACTCTTCCTCGGAGCTGGACATGAGAGGTTTGCTCCCATCCAGAGGCGAGAGTTGGTTCGGTTTGTTGGTGGCCGCGTTGTTGTTTTCCGTGTTCTCCCTGCAGAAAGGCAAGAAAAAAAAAATCCCACAACGAGGATGTTAGGGCGGGAGGGAGACGGCGGGGATGGGCACTGTGCTAATGTTCCCCTTAAATCCTTCATATTTAATTCCAGCGTGGGAGCAGATGCTTCTCTAGCGGGGGGGGGGGGGGAAAATCCTAATATTTTCATAACGAATCATCCCCATTTCTTTTACCCCTTCTTTAAATAAGCGCACACCGCACAGCCCGGTAATTTAGGTGAGGAAGAAAAAACTGGAGGGAGGGATTTTTTTTTGAGAGGAGATTTTTCTTTCTTTTTAATTAAAAATGAAAGTGCGGCCGGGAGACGAGCAGGGTGCGAGATTTTCTCCTGGAGGCTCGATGGGGAGGTTGCTGAAGGCGATGCCCTCCGTGGCACTCTGTTTCTCCGGGCCAAGCTGCCGCCTCACTCCGAGGCCACCCCGGCGCCTCCCGGGGTGGCCTCGGTGCGGGGCGGCGGCTCGGCAGGGCCAGCGTGTCCCCATCCCGGTCTCCTTCCGATCCCCCCCACCTCTCCATCCCGGAGCTGCATCTCCCTCCTCCTCCGGGCTTCGGAGCTACCCTGACCGATCCCCGGCAATGCCCGACCCGGCATCCCGACCGCTTTCCCGGCGGCTCCGGGACGGCATCGCTCCCGGTTTGCTCGGGGCAGCAGGCGGCAAACAAAGGCGGCGGAGCGGCCTGGAGAGGACGGTGAAAGCCTCGTTTGTTCCCCCCGGGCAGGTGGGGTCGGGGTTGATCTCGAGTGGAAAGCCCACTTGGGTTTCCACAGAAGGAGAGACGCAACACGGTTTATGATTTTAAAAAATGAGATTTGGAGGGAACCGTGTGTTTTCGTCGCTCCCATCCCATCCACCACCGGGTACTCGCCGCGCTCCCGGGGTTCCCAACCGACCCCCGCAGGGTGGAGCAGGGAGAAGAGGGGGAGATGGAGTGGATGGGGGGATGGCACGTACCTTTCCTTCGCCTCCGCCGCTCGGTCCCGTTGCCTCCTGTTCTTGAACCAGTTGCTGACCTGGGTGGTGGTGAGACCGGTGGCTTCCGCCAACTCCCGCTTCTCCCGGGGGGACGGGTAGGGGTTGTGGGCGTACCATTCCCGCAGCACGCCCCGGGATTTCTCCTTGAAGCAGTAACTGGTTTCCTCGCCGTCCCAGATGGTGCGGGGCAGAGGGAATTTTCGGCGGACGCGGTATTTGCCGACGGCGCCCAAGGGTCTGCCCCGCAGCTTCTCGGCTTCCACGTAGTGCGCCTTCAGCCAGAGCTGCTGCAGCTTGGGGTGGTTGTGGGGGGAGAACTGGTGGCTCTCCAGGATCTTGTAGAGCTCGCGGAAGTTGCCGCGGTGGAAGGCCACCACCGCCTTGGCCTTGAGGACGCTCTCGTTCTTGTGCAGGTGGTCGCAGGCCGGCAGCGACCAGAGGAACCGGCCCAGCCTCTCCAGGTTCCCCCCTTGCTGCAGCACCTCGCAGACGCAGGCGACCTGCTCCTGCGTGAAGCCAAACGACGGCAGCATCGACATGGCCGAGCGCGGCGGCGGCCGCAGGAGGACGAGGAGGAGGAGGAAGAGGAGGAGGGCACTCCGCGGGAGCGCGGCGGCGGAGGGGCGCGGGGGAGGCGCCCGCCGGGCCCGGTCCCGGTGCTGATCCCGATCCCGGTGCCGGTGGCGGCCCCAGAGCGGGGAGGCGCTGCGGCAGCCGGGGGCGGTGTGTCAGGCTGAGCGGGGATGCTCGTCGCTCCGCCGGGGGGACTTTGTCCCCGCTCCGCCGCCGCCGCGCTTAAAGCGCCCGAGCCCCCGCGCCGCGCTGATTGGGCACCCCCGGCCCGGCCCGGCCCAGCCCGGACAGCCCAGCCCAGCCCAGCCCAGCCCGGCCCGGCGGGCAGAGCCTCGGCACGGGCGGGCGGGGCCTGGCGGCGGGGACACGGCCCCGGACACGGCCCCGGCCGCGGCTGCGCGTCCCGCCGCCGCCTCTGCGCGGGTGCGGCCCCGCCGCCCGCGCCCCCGGGCGCATCCCCGGGGAAGCTGCTCCCGCCGGGCTCTTCTTGTCTTTCTTTTTTGCTTGCTTGCTTGCTTTCTTCCATCTTTTTTTTTTCTGCCCCAAAACCCCTTTCTCCCCCTCCCCCCCTCCTCCTCGTCCTCACCCCCCCCGGCCGCTGGCCGTCCCCTGCCAAGGCACCCCGTATTTAATTACCCTAGTGCTGAGGATGAATAAATAATGGTTTGGTGAATGGCTAAATGACACGCGGGGACCCGTGCGCCCCTTCCTGCCCCCAGCTTTGCCCAGTTCCCCTCGGGGGGGTCCCGACGGGTCGGGGCAGCCCCGTGCGGGCGGCGGGCAGCGGCGCTGCACCCATCGGCGGCGCTTTAATTAGCCTAATCCTCATTTGCACACCTCACTCAAAAGCAATTATTTGAAAAATTAGAAAACAATTAGGCTCCCTAAGCAAAGATAATCTATTGTCAGCAGGGAGGTGAGGACAATGCGGTGAGATAAGGGCAGGGCGCGGGGGGCAGGGGGTGCCTTTATGGCTGTATTTATCTTTGATTAGATAAGTCGAAACCCGTATTTTCAGCACACTCCAGAACGCTTTGGATTCAAGAATGAGTTCGCTCCGTGGGTGTCAAGAGCCATCGCGGGGCTCTTTAAAACTTGTTTGTCCTCACTAAAGACAGTCGGATTTATTTGACCTTCCAAGTCGGATTTATTTGAGTTTAGTGCTCCAAGTGAAGAGGAGCCCGTTCACAGCCGGGGAGCCGCAGGGCTCGGAGCCGGGGCCGGCGGCTCTCCCGCTGCCCGCTCCCTGCCCGCAGCCTCTGCCCGCGATACGACATGGGAAAGGCCGGTCCCGATATTTTCCTAAATCCAGATTGTTGTTTTTCCCACGTATTTCGCGTCTCGGGGCTGTTTAAATTAAGCCCTTGCCACCCAGTCTGTACAGCGACTGTACTATGTCCGCTGGAGTCAGGGCTCTTCCATATCCCATGACCATGTGTCTGGTAATTTTCCCTTGCCATTTTATTTTAGTACTTATGATGTTGCAGATGAAGTCTTAAAGAGCTGCAATGTCCTCCCAGAAGGAATGTCTGCTTGGAACAGATCCTTATTGACAAGGCAGCTGTGTGGGGACCGGAACGAAGCCTTAAACCCGGCTCTAAAATCAACTAATACCCTAAAGTCTGGAGCAAGTGCGCAGAATTATAAGGCATGGGCTCGCCCGCGGCCGCGTCCTGGAGGAACAGCGCCCTGCCCAGCCTGGGGGTGGGCTCCTCCATCGCTCCTGTCTTTTGTTATTAATTTTTTACTTTATTTTCTTCTTTCTAATAAGGTGCTCACTTCGGGAAGAGCAGAGATCTGAGGGTTTGTAACTTCTGGATGAGAAGGAGAGAAACGCAACTCGGGGTTGAGAAAGCCCCTGGCCATTTTAACGAGAGCGGCTTTTTCTTGCCCTCACATTTCTTCTCTTATTTTTTTCTTTATTTTTTTTTCTTTTTTCCCCCCCCCTCCTTTAAAAGGTCGACAAAACAAACACTGCTCTTACTGGAAATAAGCAAATTATCCTAATGTGGCCGGCGGAACTGCTGATAGGGAAGGGCGAGGGTTGAGCCGAGGCATCCTCGCGATTCCCGAGCGGGACTTTATTCTTGCGTCTCATCAAAACTCACACAAGGAGGGGACTGACCCTCCGGGATCTACCTGGGAGTTACTGCAGGCGAGAACCGCTCAGCATCAATGTTCGTTGTGGCCCGGGGTTGGTTTTTCGAAAAATTGGGAACCTTTCATTTTAAATCGCGGAAAGAGGTCCATGTATTCCCAGAACACCCCATCCCATTTAACCCTTGAAAACCACCCAGAGAAAAAATAGTTTCGAGCCGCTCGAAAAACAAAAATAAAAATATAAACCAGGCAGATGCAAATGAGGATAAAGCTACCGAACAACACAACGGCACGGAGCTGCCGCCGGCCGCTCTCGGTCCTTCCTTTCCCGGCGGAGCAGGAGCAGCACGGCAGCATCACCCCGGCAGCATCACCCCGCTCCCCGCTCGGGCAGAGCCCCCCAGAGCTGTCCCCCGCCGTCGGGGCCTGCCCGCTCCGCGCCCGCGGAGAGGGGGCGGTCGGACGAGGGGCCCTCCGCTCCTCGCCCCCCTTGCCCGGGCACCCATCGGCTCTGTTTGTGCGGGAAATTCATCTCTTCCCTTGTTTATTCGATGTGGTTTTATACAGCGCGAAGCGGGGATGAAGATGCAGCCCATGCAACGCTCTGCGGCTTTTCCTCGATTTCGACAGAAAGCCAAAACAAATCAGGAAAAAATAGCCCGAATACATCCCCCCTGTACCCACGAAATTAGAAATAAAGCTCTTTCCCAAGCAAAAATAAATTTTATTTTTTTTTTCTTTAAGTGTGAGGGTCTGAAGGAAACAAATAGAGCAACTAAATAAAACCAGCAATGGTTTTGTTGTTTTTTTTTTTTTTTGGAGCCGCGTCTCGTCGGGATGAGGAACCGGGGCTGAAGGCTGGGAGCCGGCGGGGCAGAAACACAACGCTGCCGCTTGCCGAACCTTTCGAAGGCGAAATCCAAAACCGACCCATTAAGTCAATGAGGTTTGTGTTGTAGAGGCTCCTTTCCCATCCACTTGCTGTTCTGAAAAATAGATCGCATTTCGTTATCTCGAGTGAGGATCTGCAACGTGATACCGGATCCGCGCCGCCTTCCCTGCCGAATGCGAGGCGCAGGGAGACAGCCAGCTTCCCGGCTTATTCCCCAACAATAAAGGATTTGTATTTTCTTTCTCTCCCTCTCTTTCCCCCCCTCCCCCCCCGCCCCTTTATTATTCTATTTTTTAATGAGGAAGGACAAACCCCTCTCCATATGCACGGCTCTTCTCTCGCAGGAGCCTCTGGCCCGGCGCTCCTGCAAACCGGTGCGACCTTTAATTGCTTGTTAGTAAATTGCCCTCCCGACACCTGTAAAAACAAAGCCGGTGTCCGCGGGGCGGGGGCCGCGTCCCTGCCCGGGCCCCCCGGGCCCTGTACCCCGGGGGTGCCCGACGCGGGGGTCCCCCCGCACCCGGCGGGGTCAGGCCCGGCCGGGGCTGCCGGAGGAGGGCAGGGCCGGGCCGGGATGGTGGGGCAGGATGAGGATAAGGATAAGGCCTTCCCGGCGTGGCCGATCCCCAGGGCACAAAGGGCTCTTTCTTCGCGCACTTACCGGGACATTTTTCAAAGGATTAGAGGTGATCACGCGTTGTTTTTTTTTTTTCTCTCCGAGGGCCGATACGTCTTTCTGTTCCTGTCCCCCCTCCACCCTTATTTTCTCCTGCTTTTCCCAAAGGACCCCCAGTCCTTGTCCCCCTCTATTCTCTTTGCTAATGTACCTCCTGGATGCTGATTCTTTTAAGCTACGAAAAATTTCCTTTTGGGAGGTGAAACCCTCCAGCTCCTCCTGTTCAGAGGAAAGTGCTAGTGATGGTAATATGGGGTGACACTAAATAAACAGTTAAAGCAGGGCTGGAAAGATGGAGTTAATTATCCAGTGAGCTACATTTAAACCGAGACCAGGAGGGGCTGATTTGTTTTGGCGCAGGGAACTGAGAAGGAGACGAGCCATCGAGGTCTCCTTGCCCCTCTCTGGTGGCTCCTTAACTTGTCCTTGCTGTCGCCAGCCCGGGGACTGGCGTCCTTTGGCCTGGGTGGGGGAGCCCCCGGCTGGGACCCCCGAACCGCAGCCCGCCCGGCCCCGAGGCCGCGGAGTTGGGAGTCTCTGTGCGAGCCGTACACGGAGGAGGGCCATTTAAGGGTGCCCAGAGATGGGGGTTTCCCCCATATTTGTTTGCTTTTTCTTTCCTAGAAGTTAGATAAATTCTCGTCCTTGAGGCTAGCCGGTGCCTGTGCTCTCAGGTAAGTCTGCATCCGAGCAGGAGCCCCGCGATGCGCTTTTGTTTTTTAAATTTTCCCTCATTTTCCCTCCTCCTCCTTCCCTCTTTTCCTCTTTTTTTTTCCCCTCCCTCCTTTTTTTTTTTTTTTTTTGAGAAGTCTGATATTAATAATCCCCGTATGCCCCGCTTTCCGGGTCATTACGGTACTGCTGGTCTCTAATCAATCCTAATGCGATGGCAATTGGAGTCTCTGATGAATGCATCTCAGGTTTCTTGTAATGGCTCTACCACATTTTCCTGGACCTCCTTCTTTAACCTGAGATGCCAGGGGGACGTCTCCGTTCTCAGCTGCTGATTACTTCAAGATGTTTGGGCTGGTGTGGGGAGAGAGGGAGCGAGCGAGGCAGCCTGCCCCTGAATAATCTGGAACTGAATTGGATGAGCCATTTCCTAAATCAAAGGACAACGGCGGGGTTTAACTCCTTTTCAGCACAGAAGCCCGCCGGCTCGTCTTCCAGCCGGCACTGGCTGGGCTGCATCTCCCCCGCGTGTCCGTGTCCGCCACACGACCCTCGAGTGCCCACACGCCCCCGGAGTGCGCAGCTCCCCCCGTCAGTGGCAGTCCCCCCACGCGGAGGGGGGAGACCCCCACCCGCTGCATCCTCAGCTGCTCACACCTCCTCGAAGCCCCTGAGCGCTACCGGGAGGGTCTGCACCCCCACCCACGGGGGGTGGCAGTCCCACGGCGGGAGGTGGGATTCCCGCTCCAGGAGGGGCTGGGAGCCTCCCGCGGGCGCGCAGTGACCCGCGCGGTATCAGCGCGGCGCTTCGCGTTTGTCGCGACGTTGTTTTCCTCTCGTTTCTCGGCGTAATGGCATCTGCCGGTACCCGAGACAATGGTAGTTGCAACTCCTGCAGCCTTATTTTTTTAAATTTTATTTATTTATTTATTTATTTATTTATTTAAAGTAAGATAATGCAGCTGGAATTCGGCTGCGGCCAAACCAGGCGCGGGGCTGCCGCGGGTTCGAGCGCTGCTTCCCCGCAACCGGCAGGATGTTCCCCCGAGATGTGCCTCCTCCGTGAAAGAAAAACATGTCCCTGCTGCCCCTCCGCAGCCACTCCGCGGCCGGCAGTGGGATATGTCCCAGCGCAACCCGACACGTGTGGGCACCTTCGTCTGCCCCCCTGTGAGAGGAGGGTGTGCTGGAAGGGGGGGGGGAGGGGGGGTGGAATAAGTATTTGAAACGAATAATTTAATTTCTCAGCGCCGGATGCGATGTAAAAATGAATCCCCGGCAGAAAATCAGCGAGGGGTAAAGCCAGCCCCTTCCCCGCGGGGTTTGGCCCTCTGTGGGGAGGCAGGAGCACGGTCGCGGGGGGGGTGGTGGAATATAAGTACTGAGTGGGTGGGTGGGTCCTCACTGCACCTCAGCGGTGCCACATCTGCCAGGAATGAGTCACTTGCGAAAGAGAAAAAAACTTCGGGCGCCTTCTGCGCTCCAGGAGGGGCTGCTCCAGCCCTGTCCCGACGGGGTCCCGGGGCTGGAATGGGGGTGCAGGGCCACCCACGCCAAGCCCGCGCTGTAACACCCACCCTTGTACACCCAGACACCCCACGGGCAGTGCCCCAGTGCCCACAAATACCCATGTGTGCTCACCACCGATGTGCACACACACACCTGTGACCCTCCCCGGGGTGCCGACACCCCAAAATCCACCTGTGTGCACTCCCCTACCCACGTGTGCGCACATTCCCCCCCCGCCCGCCCCGAATGCACACCCTCCTGTGTGTACAGCTCCTCATGTGGCACAGACATCCCTGCCTGCCCTCACCTGTGGGCAGGCACCCGTGTGAGCACACACCGAGCCATGTGAACGCTCCCACAGCCCTGTGTCCAGGTGTCCACCCACGTGTACACCCCCCCCCCAACACGCGTGAACCCCACACCCGTGACACCCACCCAGGAGCACATGGACCATGCCCACGTGTGTCCAGGGCAGGAAGACGGATGCTCAGGAGTGGAGCGTGGGCGGGTCCCATCTGTCCCTTTTTTTAGGTGATGGCTGGGGCAGGGGGGCGCTGGACACCGGGAAAACTGCAAAAAGAACCTAAACCTCCTTATTAAAAAAAGAAAGGAAAAAAAGGGTGTGTGGGGAAACGCGGTTTGTTTTGGTTTTGGTTTTGGGTTTTTTTGTGCAAGACACTGCAACAGGTTTAGTGCAAAATACTGGAAAAGAAAATAAGTTAAATTTCAGGCCCTTCCTGGCTTGAGGAGGGCAGCCCAAGGACCCCCTCCTTTCACATCATCCTCTAGCCCAAATCCTTCTCCCCACCCAGTAATGCCCAGTCATGATTCATGCTCAGAGCAAGGTGCTTGCCCAGTGGCTGGAAGGGTGGCAGCTGGACCAGGGACAGGATTTACATCCAGGGCTCTCTTTGCCTACCTGCTTTGCATTTGGGTACTGAAATATTTCCATTGCTGGGGGACTGTGCCAGTTTCAGCTGGGCCAAGGGAAGAGGCACCATCAACCCCTTGTATGAGTGTGTTTGCCTGTGGTGGATCAGTGGGCACCTGCCCAGGGGGATATGGAGTTGGGGGGCAGCAGGCCCCTGCCTGCAGGGATGTGGGGTCAGGGGGACAGTGAGTGTCTGCCTGCAGGGCTACAGGGTTGGGGGGCCCGTCCCGCACCCGCCGCCTCGGTGGGTTTCCGAGTGAGCTGCAAGGAGGGGACCTTTCACCTCTCATTAGTGATGCCATCAGTGGCTTGGCAGAGCAGAGCTGAGGTCATGTTACATATGGCACACAGTCTGTTCAGCGCCGGCAACGCCAGCTTTGAAATTTTAGAGAGGGGAAAGGTCACCTTGCGTAAGCCGAGGTCTGGGGGTCCTCTGCTCTGTCTGCGCCCTGGGTGGGTCTCCATATGCCTCTGTCGTCGCCAGCCTTGCTCTGTCTGGCCCTGAGAGATGCTCAGCTCATCATCTCTTCCACCTCCTGAATTTGCAGGGAATCACTTAACTGATGGGAATACTTTCACACTGCCTTTCCTTTTCCCTTCCGGAAAGTCTCTCCCAGCACTGCTTTTTTTTTTTTTTTTTTGTCCTTCCCCTTCCCAGCATAAACCTGTCTTGAACAGCTGATTATTTTTTCAAACAACATAGAATGCAGCTTTCCAGAAGAAAATGAGTTGTCTCTGTTTATCAGCAGATCTGCCCAGACAGATAAGTTTACCCTTTCTTCAGACCTGGGTGTATAATTTCATAGACCTTCAAAAGTGTTGTGCTTCCATGGTGATTAAAACTTCTCGCTCCTGAAACTTGCTGGGGCATTTCAGGTTTCATGCCACTGGATCTCAGAAAAGCACATCTGTACAGCCGTATTCCTTTCATCTGAAGAGCCAAAAAAAAAAAAAAAAAAAAAAGCTAACCCAGTATATTTTGTGTTTGGAAAAATATGACACATTGCAATAAATTAATTCCCGGTTTAATTCACTACACTGAATTTTAGTGGGCTCCTGTCAGAGCTTCCTCCGGAATGATTCCAGAGGTGATGACTGCGGGGAAGAAGTTACCAATTTCTCATGTATGATGGCTGACAGGTAAGTTCATGCCCCTTCTCAGCCCTGCTGCAGAACCTTATTTTGCACTTTATTTTTTAAATACTTGGGGCCTGATCCTTAAGCTCTTCAAGTAACTTGGCCGGGACTCTCTGGTATGCAGCTGTTGCAGGGAGATCTTCAAAAGGACATTTGCTTCTTCACAGGTCATAACTAAAAAGGCTCTAAATGAAATAGATGCTTATCTTGAGAATCCGGGAGAAGCTGGAGCTGAACCAACATGCGGTGTGGATTCGGGATACACCTTTCTGCCTGCTCCAGTGAGGCATCCAAACAGCCACATTAAAGGGAGCTCAGTCTGATTTCCTAATAGGGCTACTCGTATGGATTTTAATTTTTAAACAGTACTCTTCTGCTGCCTATCAAAGAGGGACCTTGGGAGCAGAGGTATGAGACGGCTTATTTTCAGAAATGGAAACAGATCTGTTTATGGTTTTTGTCACAAATGATGCTCTCCCAGCACAGGGTTAAACTCTGCCCTTGGTTATTGAATGCAAATCTGTCGATTTAAATGGAGTTCATTGCAAGTGGGAACAGGATTTAGCGGTCATTTTCCGCTGCTGCCTAATCACTGTAGTCTGAAGAAAAGCAACATATGTATAATGGTAGCTGAGATGCAGGAGGGGTGGAAGCTTTCTACCAACAAGAACCACATTAAATAATTAATTCCCAATTGCCTTTCTACATTAGTGCTCTCAGCTAAAAAAGCCGGTCAGCTTTGTAAGGCCCCAGGCAATGAAACATTTGGTGCATTGTCAGTCCAAAAGTGGACTGGTAATAGATATCCAGCGTGGCTGGGAAAGTGCTACTCTCCATCCTGCCATTTACATATTCCAGCTGCGCAGCCTCATTCCTCATCCCCTCCTTTGCCTTACTTAAGTTTGACAGGACAGCATCTCCTCTGAGGTGGCTGCTGAGGAAGCCAAAAATGTATTTATTTTATCAAAAAAAACAGAGGAGCTTATTGTTTGAGCCTAAAAATGGGGTATACAAAGTTGGTCTCTCTTTTATCAGCAGACAAATCTGATGGGTTAATAAGGAAAGGACTGAATTTCCCCCTCCTTTCCCATTTGCCCCTCCTTAACCCATCTGCTGGTCCCCCAAGCTCAGCCTGTCACCTCAGGTCACGATGGGATCTTCTGGGCTCGTACGTCATTCACAAGAAAGATCTTGCCATGAGAAATGAGTTAACAAGCCTTTTGATGTGCAAGTCATCAGAGGCTGCTCCGCTCACCTTCTGAGATAAAAATATGTGTGTGTGTGTGTGGAGAAAGGTGAAGAAGAAAAGGAAGCATTGGAATAAATTGCCCCGGGAGGTGGGAGATTCTCTGTTAAAAACAGGTCTAGACAAACATCTGTCAGAAAATACCGACGTCTATTTGATCTTGTCTTGGATCTGGGGAAAAGACTGAATGGTGTTGTCAAGTCCTTTTCAGCCCCGAGAGAACACAGTTACACGCTCACATGTAGGTGTGTGTATATATATATATATATATATATATATATATACACTTTTATATGTATGTGTGTATAAATGTATGTATTTCCACAATTTTGGTGACAGGCTCTTGGCCTCCATGATACTTTGTGGCAGTGAATCTTGCAAGCTAATTACACACAAGTTTGTGTCTCTCAGCTTCATTAAATTTGAGTTTCAGTTCTGTTTAATGTCCTTTGTACCTTGAGTGGATCAGATGACAGTGTCTAATCTACTGACTGTATTTCTCTCCGCTCCCTTTTTTCTCATCTCTTTAAATATCAAGTGAAGTCATTTCAATTCTTGGAGATTTCCAGCAATTCCACTTATGGAAGAGCTCCCAAAGCACATCTGTGAAAGCACATGGGGTTACACTTAGTGAGGTAAGGTCATGAGAGTAGAAACTTACCTTTATTATTAGTTGTAATAGATGGGTACTTGGAGAAGCTGTTTGGCTGAGCATGAGGACAGAATGAAATATTTGGGGGATTTTTATGAAAGGCATTCACTTTCCAAAGCATTCCTCTGCCTTAAAGTCATCATGGTCATGGCCACTGCTGGCACACCTGTATCTTCTTCCCAAGCATACGGACCTCAGCAGGACCAAGGAGCTGTAGGATACAGCTTTGAGGAGTGTTGGCAGCTTACTTGTGTTTGTTCATGGAGGATGGAGAGATACCAAGGGCCAGAACTTTGATCCTTTACACAGGAGCCAATATTAAATACAAATACTTCCATTAAAATTCATTTGAAAGGGAGTTTTACCACAGTGACACGTGGAGGCTTCCCTAAAGGTGGGGTCCTGTGCAACTCAGCATTGGAGATAGAGGAGAGGCTGCTCCGCGATAGAAAACTTACACTCCAAGTAGGTGTAAAAGAAGTTTGCAGGGCTGTTGTAGACAAAATTGTATAGTAATTCTTCTCTCACTGCTGCCAGAGCACATTTACAACAGGCGATGCAGATATTCCCTTGACACTGTGGCGAGTGCTGGGTGGAAGCAGGAGATGCTACAGGTGAGTTCGAGGAATCAACATCAAACTTTGCAGCAGAAATTGAACCCTGAATTTCTGAAGCCAAATCTAAAATGAACCAGGCTGAAAAGTTCTCCGTGATCCAGGCTTTTAGCCCCACTCCTAGCCTTCATGAGATCCCGTCCATCTTATCTTTCCCAAAGATCTGTTCTCCCACAGCTAAAGCATGAGCAACCACTTGATGTTCCAGCTGAAGCCACCTGCTGCTGCAGAGGACATTAGGGCAGTAGGTTGCACTCTGAGATGACCGTGGAGGGGACACACCGTTACTTCTGCCAAGACCACAGCAAGGTAGCAGCCCTCTCCTGGGGACAGGTAGGGGCAGAAAGTCCTGATACTGCCTGAGAACGAGCAGCTGGAGCTCCTGAGTCCATCCTTGGGCGGGGTTTGAAAAGCAGCTGTGAGTTAAGTTCACCTTTTGGATGAACCCTCCTGGCAAATGGCGAACTGAACTCTCCTGTGTGTTCATTCAAGGACTGTTTGCAACAGGGAGGGGAAGGTGACTTGTGAGCTCCTTGGGTGTATGAAACCAGCAGGGCTCTTCCAGAGTGTGCTGTGTCTCAGCTGATCATGGCATGTGACACAGGTTTTGACATCGGGACAAGGAGCTCAAAGGAGCTCTTTGCAAGCCAGCTTCCAGCACAGCTTGGTTAGGCTGTGCAGTAAAGGCAGAGGTGAGAGAAGGGAGTGTGACTGTCCCCTATAATCGTGTCCAAGGGGAAAGAGCTATTTAAGGGGAAGGACAAAACGGGCATGGGATGGATGGGCACAGGCTGGCTGTGAGCACACATGAGCTGGATGTTGCAACAAGGTCTCCAGCCATCGGTACCTGATGCTCTGCAGCAAAGGTGATAGAAATCATGGCAGTTTTACAAAGGAGTTCAGTGAATGTACAAAGGGTTGAGATGGGCTGTTCCCCTGCTCTCATCTCACCCTTAGTATTTTAAGCATCACTTTTCCTGAGGTCTGCCTGCACAGGGTTGGGCAGGCATGACACTGTAGTCAAAATTCCCAGCCAGCAAGCAAGTCCCTGTTTGCCTTTCCCAAGTGGCACATTTGCATGCAGTGGAAGTATCAGCCATGTCAGATAGTCTTTTGGGGGTAAGGCAGAGGAGGAAGGGGTGGGGGGGGATCTTCCCCCCATTTTGTTTTCTACATTCCTTTTTCTGGTGAACCATTACCATTGTGGCTGAGGTGGTTCGTCTGATGCCTCTTGGGTTTGTACTGCAGCCAGTGCTTCTGATTCTGTCTGGCCACATATTGTATTTGGCCAGTAGGCTCTCTCCAAAAATTCCTCTATTTTTTCATGTTTGGGTTTTTTCTTTCTCTGTGGCATTTTAATATCTCACAGCAGGCACCTTTACCAAGAGATTAAAGGTCTACAAACAAATGGCTGCTTCACAGGCAAGCTTTAACAAAGGTAACAAGTAAGAACCTTTCGTAAAAGAGAATTTGGGGAGAATTTCTTGAGTGTGGGTAATGCTTTTAAAACATTTCTTCCATGATACTGAGGAATTACAAACAATTCCTGAGTTAGTATTCATGTAAACCACTAGGAATTATTCAGATAATAAAAAAATATTAAAACCATTTTAGGGAAAACTAGGTGAGAGGGAAGCTGTATTGACCTTGAAAAGTTTCTACAGTGATGAGAGAAAATCCACATGCTTTTGGATGGGGAGTAGATGCAGTTCAGCTATGGGGAAGAAAAGAGAAGAGCTACAAATCCTTTGTGCTAATAATTCTTTTAACCCTCTGGTTGAAAAACCATTGGAAACATATCCAGGGCTCTGCTGTAGCTGACTTGCCACTGCAGATCCAGCCTTTTTATTGAGGTTAGTGAAAGCACTTCAGAGCCTTGCTTGGCCCTGGGAATTGTGAAGAGCTGGATGATGAGGATCACACAGACAACAGACTTGTGCAAGGAGCAGGGATCCCTTGTCAGGGAGATCAGGAGTGGGTTTGTCCTACTGTGGACTTGTGTAAATGGAGTTTTAACTCAAACCCTTCCCTTTCCACGATCTAGAGATCTTTTCTCTTCGTCACCTGAGAGTTCTCATGTTCTCCTGTTCTCTGTTAAAACTTCCCAGCTGGTAAGTCTGGGGAGCTTTTTGCCTGGCAGGGTTTCTTCTCCCACATCCATCCACTCCTGCCTGGCACGTGGTATGGGATGCACCAGCAGGTGCTGGAAGGCTGCAAGGGCACAGGTCAGGAGTGACAACAGCTCAGAGTCCTTCCCAAGGGCTGGTTTTGGCAAATTCCAGCCAGGTCCAAGGTCATGGAGGACTCTTTACACCAAGGCAACAGCATGGTCCTGGCTCAGTGTGGAGCTGGTGTCCTGTGGGATGGGCTGAGGCTGTGGCCATGATGGAAGGAGCTCAGTTACAAGGACTCTGGGATGGTGGTGAAATGAAGTGCAGGGGACAGCAGTGTGGAGATGGACTAGCTAATTAATGCACAGCTTGATTAGGAAGCTGGAGCCAGGCATGCAAGCCCCACATTCCTCCTCTGCCATTCCTGGTGCTGACCCCTCTCACCACAACTGCAACGTAGGGAGCCACTGGAGTCCACTATAGGTAAAGTAAATATTGTTGTTTCAAATACAGAATGGTTCATTCTGTAGCAGAACAGAGGGTGCCTTCTCTTTGAGAGGCATCACTGAGCTCAGGGGAAATTATTGCAGCCCACCCAGCTGCCAGCAAGGATGCTCTTTCTGACAGTCACAAGCCCTGGTGCTGGGTGTGCCACCTGAAACCCACAGGTGAGAAGGGGATGTGCTTGGGGCTGGTGTGAACACATCCAGTGTCTCCAGAGACTGTCCATTGCCTCCTTCCTTCAAGCAGGTCCTTTGCTGGTGTTTGGGCCTAGTTTCGGGCAAGGTGCCCAGGGCAGGATGGAGTCACTGTGGTACCAGTGGGAGCTGTGTGGGGCATGGAGCAGTGGGAGCAGGGGAAGAAGCCAGTGATGCTGGGGCAAAGGAGGGGCTGTGCCCTTCCCCACTGAAGCTGTGTAATCCTTTGTACAATCCCTTTAGCTTCGATGGCACCATGTTGATTTACAGCACTAATGCTTTGATCCAGAACGTGATGGACCATGGGACACGAATTAAAATACGAGAGATGAGTGTAAAGCTCAAGTTTCCATTAGTGGCCAGCTATTTTGTGAAGACGTGACCACAACCAGGTGTGAAGGTCTTGCAGGAGATGAGGGAAAACCAAGCCAGTCCAAACAGATTTGTTAGAATGTGAATGGGAGCACAGCAGCGCAAGTGCTATTAATAGGATTTACACAGATTAGTAAACTAATCTGTGCATTTCAGATTGGATTTCACATTATGGAAAAGAAAATTAAGCCACATACCATGCAGACTTTCCAGGCAGTGATTTGAGAGTGTGATCTATTCGCTGGCTGCTCAGGAAAGATGTGGCAGCTCCATTTGGTGGGTCAGTGACACCCACTGTGAGCCCAGGAGGTGACAAGGAGTGCCGAGCTGTGCTGGTGGATTTGGGAGACAGACAATGAAAGGAGCAGCACTGCAGTCTGCTTAAGGAATGGCTCTTAAAATGCACTTAAAATGCAGGAGGTAAAGCAGTGTCCAGCCTTGGCTCCATCACCACTGGTGCAGAGCTGTCCTCCTGACTTGCCTGAAATGAAAAGGGAGGGGAAGTGTGAAGAAGAAAGGCTCATAAACCAATCGTATTCTGGGCTGCATCAAAGGCAGAGTGGGCAGCAGGTCCAGGGAGGGGATTCTCCCCCTCTACTCTGCTCTGGAGAAACTCCACCTGGAGTTCTGAGTCCAGCTCTGGAGTGCCCAACATAAGAAGGATGTGAAGCTGCTGGAGCAAGTCCAAAGGAAGCCACAAAGATCTCAGAAAGCTGGAGCACCTCTTCTGTGGGGAAAAGCTGAGAGTTGGGGCTGTTAAACCTGGAGAAGAGAAAGCTCCATGGAAATCTTACAGCTCCTTCTAGTACCGAAAGGAGCCACAAGAGAGCTGGAGAGGGACCTTTCCTAAGGCCTGGAGTGATAGGACAAGGAGAAATAGCTTCAAACTGAAAGAGAGTAGGTTTAGATTAGATATAAGGAAGGAATTCTTTACTGTGAGGGTGGTGAGGTGGAACAGGTTGCCCACAGAAGCTGTGGATGTCCCATCCCTGGAAATGTTCAAGGCCAGGTTGGATGGGGTTCTGAGCAACCTGGTCTAGTGGAAGGTGTCCCTGCTCATGGCAGGGGGATTGGAATGAGATGAGCTTTAAAGACCCCTTCCAACTCAAACCAATTTATGACTCTGTGATGAATGACTTTCCCTTCTCTGTATGTGGACTGAAGAGGAGAAGAATTGGCCAGATGTTATTGAAATGGGAGGGAAAAGGCCTCCTCAAAGGTGAAGGGCAGAGTGCTCTTGCTGTGCCCTGCTCACACTCCTCCTGGTGCACAGGAGGTGGATGGTGGGCAGGAACAGGGAGGTGAGAGGCATTAGCACAACTTAGCGAGAGACCAAGCACTCAGGCCAGTTCTGAACACTTGTCTGTGTAAGAGGTAAGCTTAATAGTATCTTAACAATGCATTTTATATATATTATATATATATACACATTATATATTATATATAATATAATATACATAATTTATATTATATATGAAAATATACTGTATAATATGTTTAAATATATTTTTAATATATATTTTCTGTTTCACCAGTGGGGTCTAGCCTCAGTATTTTGACTGTGCCATCCCAGATGGGTGAATCTCAGCCTGGCTATGCCTCTTGCCATGAAGGAGGGAAGTGCTGTGCTGTTGTTGTACTGAGGGGGAGATGGAAATCCAGATGTTTAGGAACTGTATTTTTGGTTCCCAAAGGTTAACATCAGCTAGTATTGGGCTGATGTTCAAGCTAATATTCAAGCTGCCTCTGAGTAGGGCTTGAAAAATAAAGTATAACCCATCTTTCTCTTCACGCTCCCTGTTATTTTGCAAAAATACAAGTATTTGGAACATTTCAATGCCCATTATAGTCAGGACTGAAGGAAGAACACCATTACCCTTTTAAATTTCTGTTTTAGGCCAAAGCTTTAGAACTCAGAGTGAGCTGAGCAGTCCACTGATTTCTCTTCTTGCAGCATCTTGTTATGTTGCAGCAAATAATAAGTCTTGAAGTTGATTTGGTTGACCCGGGAGAACAAACACTTCAGAGTTTTCCTGGACCAGGGCTGAGGATGGTAGTTAATATAAGGCACATCAGGAAGGTTTCTCTCCCTTTTCTGGCTCCTTTTCCACAGCCTTTGAGGTTCGTCTGGTCTTTGCAATGGGTGATAACTCAGCTGAAAACCATTTGTTACACCCAGGAGCCATTTGCTTGTGATAATTATGGATACACGGATATGCAGTTTGTATGCAGACAAGTATTTAGGTTCGGTGTTGAGCTGTGGCCTTGAGTAACCTGGCATGGGATGGCTTGTGCTGCCAGTCTCGATGGGAGCTGCCAGGCAGAGGATGATCTGAAAATCCTGCCTGTGTCATATAGGGATGTGGAATGAATTTGCTTGAATTCCTGGAAAACAGAACTGCTTGTACAGGTGCTGATTTTAAGAAATGCATTTGTATGCTGTTTTCTGGGGCTTGTGTTTAGGTCAGTGAAATGTTTCTTCATCTTGAGTTATACTGAGGTTTTTAAAAAATCAGCTATTGGCTTTACTGATTAGACCACAGTAGTCTAGTAAATTAACTCAGAAATCTAATTTTAAGTTTAAGGGAAATTAGGATCCAAAGGCATCTTTGACAAACATTCTCCTGAATTCATAGACCATTTATTAATTTTATTTCCAAAATGGTACCTTTTTGATACCCTGGTTTATCCTGCTGAAGTGCCTTGTTGCACACAGTGCTATCAGACCCAAAGGCTTGGAGAGTAAGATGCAACACCAGCTTTGAGATAAAATGCTTATATACAGTTAGATAGATGATATACCTAGATTTGTATGCATTCTGGTTTGGAGACCTTCAACACCTCCACAATTATTTGCATTTTTTAAAACAAGGAACTTAAGAATGAAGTTGATCAGGAAGCTGTGGCCGTAACCCCCCTGCCTAATTCTACTCTCTCACCAGCTACTGAACATTGCAAAGCTCATAAATTGTGAAAGTTGGCAAATCAGAGCATTGCTTAAGTATAAGACTGAGACTTGGGGCCAGGAGATTTCAGTCCTGTGTTACCTGGGATATATCATCACTGGCAGACTTGTTGGGATTCGGTTTCTACCAGCTATAAAGTGAGATTCTCAAATCATGTCGTGCCAGCCTAGTTGCCTTTGATGACATGATACACTGTTTGGAAAGGGAAGAGCCATTAGAAGTGACACAACTTGGCATCCGTCAGCCTTCTGATGCTGTTCCATGCCCCGATGAACTGAGGAAATGCGATCTGGGAAAAGTCCCTGTAGGATGGGTGGGAAATTGTTCTGAAACAGTGATTATCTTGTGGTTCCAGGTCAAAATACCACAATCTCTTGATCAAGTGTTTCTACTCAGCGTGGTGTTAGTCAGTGTTTTCAGGAACATCTCGGATGCTGGAAGAGGGTGTGCTTATTAAATACAGATAAGCTGGTGATCCTGCACAAGTTTCACAAGGTGGAGACCTGGATCCTGAAACACTGGCTGTGGTGCCTATAATGGAAGTAGAGCTTGCAGGGCAGGAGGCCCTGCTTCCACTGGACTTGGCTCTGGTAAAACCCAAGTGGGAGTGTTGTCTAGTTTTGGGCTTAGACACGGCTCTGTAATTGCCTTCCAGTGTTGTACGTTAATACCAGATGATTATTTTCACAGGGATATTTAATTTATTATGGCTTCTAAAAAGATCCTCAGATTTGAGAATAGCTAAGAAATGAACAGGAATAGGCTCTACCCTGTACTTTAATCTGAGGGGCTGGTCCTCAGTCCATCAGCAAATGACTAATCCTTGATTGCTGTGAATGTCATTCACCTGAACAAGTCTTGCTTTTGTAACCCAAACTGTAAAAATTCAGACCTTTGTAGGGAAATCTGGAAGGAACAGGAGCACTTCTCACCATGTATATGTGAGCAATACTTGCTGCCATTACTGGTTAACAAAGATAAACCAAGAGCAACTGGTCAAGTAGCCTCATTTGCTGGGACTGACTTTTCCGAAGGAATGGGATGAAGCTTTCCTGACTTGAGGTTCAGGTTAACTCTGCCTTTGGTTTGCACAAAAACCCTCCCACAGCAGCTATAGGAAGCTATTCCTAGAAGCTGAGGCCAGAAGGGATTCACTGAGACCTGCCATGTGTAGCAGGAGGTGCCAAATGTCCCCCTGGCACCACTCTCCTGGGCCAGTAAATTGTTGTGGAGCCATGGAGGACTGGCTGGCGTGGTCTGATCTGGGATCAGGCATCCTGCAGTGCTGCTGGCCAGTACAAGGCGGCCCTGCCTGGTATGTGCAGCATTCCTCATACTCTGGGAGCACTTCCAGGCTCTTCCTGATAAAACAATACCTCGAAATAGGCTGCTGTCAGCAGCCTGCTTCTAGGTACTGGTGTTTTTGGAAGTCCTGGGTTCCACCACCCTCATATGAAAGAGGTCTGGGGGTTGAGGGGAAGATGGCAAATGAGAGCAGCCCCTAAACATCCCCTTCAGAATTTATCTGCGGGGTCCTGAGAGGTCCTAAACAAAAGGTGCTGTGGGGAAGACACTGTGGGGACTCAGCTGAAGCACCTCAGTGCTTGCTGACTGGGAGGATGGACCTGCTGTGGTCCTGTATCCAGCCCTTGTCCTCGTGGGCAGACATGTAAAAGTGGCCTGGTGGCAAATCTTGGGGACACCAAGCCCTGCAGGTGGTGTAAGAAGTAAAACCACCTCAATATTTTGAGGCTCTGGGGAGAACACCACTACATTTATAGGGAAGAGGAAGAAAAGGGCTATAGCAGCCTTCAGGAGCTAATTTGACTCCTCACTAAGGGGTGTTTTGTGCCTAAATCCCTCCACATGCAGATGATATTACACCCTTAGAGGTTTCAGCTTTTTCTCTTACTGATACTGTTTGAGCCTTCTTCTCCTTCAAGGCCAACACTAATGGGGCACTCAGCCCCTGCTGCCTCTGCTGCTCTTCTGCCACAGGCTCTGAGCGAGGGGCCAACACATTTAGCAGCAGCAGGTCAGGAATCTGTGCCTGTCTGGGGGTGTTGACCCTCAGCCCAGTTCCCTCACGGAGTTTTGGGACCTGGTTATATTATATGTTGCCTGCAAGAGGGAGCAGAGGTTGCTCCTCTTACACAAATGCATAGTGAACCTCAAAATAAAGAATTTTCTTTTAGACTTAGTCTGGTCAGTGCATACCTGCATGCATACAGCACAACAGATAATGTTTTTTAACACAGACAACCTTTTTATTTTTATGTGCTTTATAAATGTACTCGGGTTGGTACAGAGTGTTGTGTTCCAGATCTGCCTTCTGATCCTGCCTGCCTTGGTTTGCCTAAGCAGCAGTAAGCAGCAAAATCCCCAGCATTTTCCTAGGACATGGGTAAGCTGTAAATTCTCACTTGTTGTTGATTTATTATTTTAGGAAACCACTGTTTTAGGACATGCACAGCTCAAGCTCCGAACTAACCCTTCCCCACTCTCCTGAGCATCCCTCCCCCCTCGGCTTCTTGGACTTGGTGGGAGATGAGTCGAACGTTTCTCAGATTGCCTTGATGTGGAAGTGGGTGGCTGGGAGTCAGTCCTTCAGGGTCTGTGTTTGTAGGAGCAGTTTCTCTGGAGCCTGAGTGCTTGCAGGCTCAGGGGTGCTGGTCCAGGGCCAGCCTAGTTATTGACAGGGCTATTGGTTGGCACCAGGAGGTGGCTGTAAACACAGCAAATAAATAAAAGAAGTAAACTCAGCTTTGGTGTCAGCAGCAAGTCCTTCTGCTGCTTTCAGGGGACATCACATCCAAGTGGGATTGAGCTCCCATGGAGGCAGCATGAGCCAGTGGGCAAAGCAACAGGGGGAGTCAGAGACCTGGCTTTGCAACCTGGCTCTGCCACCCACTGCCTGCATTGCCCTGAGCTCATCACATCACCTCCCCTCACTGCCCTCCTCCCCTCTCCCATTCCAGCCTGGGTTGCTTTGATTTCTGTGTACTTTAAGTGCCTCAGGGGAGGGGCTGTGTTTTACAGCTGCAGGCAGTGTAAGGGATGCCATCAACACCGAAATCATGGGCTGTCAGCTTGCGGACTGGGAAAGAAAATGATGTGTAACGTTCTGGGAGTCCTTTTGGGTAATGTAGGATCTATCACAGAGCACTTTGGCTCCAACAGTGAAGCTTATTGATCAGCCCCAAGTACTACAGACTGTGTCTTTCTGCCCGAGAAGTAGCAGGATGAAGAATTGAAGTACTTACACAGGAGAATATCGTACATGAGTTATTGAGTAACCATCAGCTCTGCTCCAGGGCTGCTCTGTTCCTCTGGACTGCATGCAACTTCTGAGCATTTTATCTCTTTCCTTCAGCTTCTGGAGGCATGTGCCAGCTTCTGTAGCACATAAACTAGGTGCTATTTTTATTGAATCTGGCTTTAATGCAGTAGATTTTTCACACGTGTGTTGGTTTTTTATTGTTGGTCTCATTCCTGAACTTTCTGGCACCTCTAAGCATAAAGTCGGTTATGTGCACATTGTTTGGCAGATGAATTCCCATTTCTGGGAATCATTTTCCTTCTAAAATGTATTTTTATATTAAAAATGTGATCTGTATCCATATACCGGACTAAGACTTCAGCCCAGAGATTTCTGCAGCCAGAGATCACCACAAGAGGGGATGCAGCCCTGTGAGGAGACCTCTGCTTTCCAAGCCTTGGGTATTTATATTAAAATCCTGTTTTACTGACCCAACCTCTGCCTCTTGGAGCAGCGAAATTTCCTTCTGATCAAGCCAGAAATAGGGGATAATAAGTGCTGTCTTCCAACATTGTCTCCCTTCCCAGCTTGTCTCCCTGCTAGATCAAGAGCAACCGCTCATCTCCTTGAGACTTCCCACTATCAGCTCTATCCCAGCTACCGCCTTGGCAGCCCCCCATCCTCCCTCCAGCATCCTCAGGCCCCGTGTGAAAGGCGGGGGCTCCGGGATCCAGCTGCCCACCCTCCCAAAGGTGCTGTCCCCCCTGCACAGACTGCCAGGGAAGAAGGAGCTGTGGCTGTGTGTGGTTTTCTCGCCCAGGGTGACCTGGAACACATCTGCAAAGCCCTCCAAAGTAGCAGGAATGCGCTCAGTTAGGACATGATTCATCCTGCATACCGCATGGGTGGCTGCTCAGGGAGAATTCTGACATTTGCATATGCTGAGACTTTCCGCTTCTCTTGCTCTGCAACCCCTGCACTTCGTCTGCTCGAGAGCATGAGGGCTGCACAGCCAGAAAAGCCTTCCCAGAGGGGATTCCCTCCAGCTGGATCAAAGCCAGCAGTGGTGGTCCTGGTGGTCTTCCCCCCCCCCGGGCTCCGTTAGGAGGCAGAAACGAGAGAAGCTGCTTGCAGCCAGGTTGAAGGATGGCTTTAGCTCCTCAGCTCCTGCTCCAAGCAAAGCTGGGACAGAGCTGCTGCCCAGGGATCAGTTAGGAACTTGGTATCTGCAGGGCAGGAAAATATTACCACAGACCTACTGCTCAGGCAAAAACCAAAGCATGTCACAGGGGAGTGCTACCAACAGGACTGAGCCAAGCGCGCTGCTCCTGGGGAGGAAACAGGAATTGGGCAATAAGGCAATTGGTTCTCTCTGCCTTAGGGCTGCTCCCCCTGGATAACTGGATTTACTTTGGCAGCTGCAGAGTGCGAGTTGGATCAGCCTCAAGCAGAGAGGGGACATGTTCCCGGGATTGGGAGGTGACTCCCTGTGCCTTGCCACCATCACTGGAGCTGCGTGGAGCGAGTGGGACATGGCTGCAATGAATGGGAAAGGTGGAGGAATGGTGAATAACAGTAGGGAAAGGTAATGTCTTAGTGACTAATAACATAATGGGTATTACATTTTCACTGGAGCTAATAAAAAAAAAATCTCTCAGACCTCACCTTGCTTCCTGTGGCATAAATAGAACTTAAGAGGCATGTGCAGGCTGTTAATTACCTCTAATGAATATATAGCTTCAGCAAGTGAAACTGTTTCACCTGTACAGATTAGTCTATTTGAACTTACTGTCGTTCATTTTGGCATCAAAATCTTGACTAGGTAATCCTGGTACTTGGAACACAGATCTAAAGTAATATGGTAATATGTTTAAATCCTTTAATATCAAGGGAACATAAAATTTCAAGCTGTTCTCAAAAGGCTGCCAAAACCAAGTCTGACACTATGGGAAAAATTTTTTTTTAAAGAAAAATTTCAACCACCACAAATTTAGCAAATAGGAATTCACCTACCCAAAAAAAAGGCCCTGACATAGAATGCATGCCAATGTCACAATGGCAGCCACAAGTAAATACTGACTAGTCCTAACTAGCAGGTGGAAATGTATTTTAATAGTATCTAATTAATTATGGTATAAATTTGGTTTGAGACACAGATTTAATAGCTAGGTTCAATATGAGATGTAAGATTTATGGGTTTTAATTTAGTATTTTAGAAGCAAAGTTAGGGTCTGACAAAACCCCCTCAAATCAACAGAGAGTCTCATTCTAGCTTAAGTAGGGCTTAGATCAAATCTGTGGCAAGCACAGGCGCTCCTAGTTGCCATCACCTTCATGATGAGTCCTTAAAAGCCAACTTACTACTTTAGATTGCTTTTCAAACTCAAAATTCAAAGCCCTCACATGCTATCCACACAGAGATATTTACACAAGATGTGTATAAATATAAAGTTTATTCAGTATAGTGTTTAGAAAAATAAGTTCACATCATCTCAGAATACAAATAAAACACTTAATTGTCCAGGCACAAACCCCTATTACAGTACAACAAACATACATACTTTAGATCTCTTTGGTTGGGTAATTAAGCACAGAGATGTCTGATGATACACTCTGGGGCAGCATCACCTAACAGTGCAGTAAAGTCTCCTTGATTATTCCCTCCTCTAACGTGTACATTCCGCTTAAGTTTCGTATTTGTTGTAAGGCACAATAAACCCATATTGGAGAAGTAACTGGTTAGTGTTCTGGACAAACAGTACATGCAGCAAAAAGAACAAACATCCTCTGAATGTGAATCCTGAAAGTCAGAAAATTCACTCCCCCCCCCCCCCTCCTTGAGTTCAGAAATTTAAGAAGCAAGTTTTAAATTATATGAAACATACAACTAAGGTATAAAATATCCTTCAAGGTAATAACTGCTAGGAGATACAGGAAGACTTCAGGTATCCTTGCTAGTAAAATAACACAATTTTTGTTTCCAGAATTATAAAATTACTATTCTTTTGATGATTTGACATACTTCTTGACCACAAGCACTAGGCAATTCATGCCCCCCAGAGTCCTGCACACACATTTCATATGAAACTGGAGAGATGCACCCTCTTGTTCATCTGCCTTTGCTAAGGAAAGTGCACAGGCACTGGAAATCTCTGTGTGTGAAAAGCTCCTGTGCACACAGGGCCAAATTCTGCCCTGCTTAATTTAACTGAAAATAGTTATTGAGGTGATTTTTCAGGATTTGAAGTCAGAACCTGCCCATTATTATCATCAACATCAGATTGACGGTAATAACAATAAAGACAGTTCCAGTCTTACTTCTGGGTAAAGTTGCTTTCTGAATGTGTCTTCCTGAATCCACAGATAGGGAAAAGCAGTAAATGGGAAGAGGTATATGCTTTGATAGACTGTGACTGTTTGGTTTTACCAAAGTGTCAGCCTTGTGCTCTGGTTCATGCTGCCACCATCTACGGGGCCAAATTCGTCCCTGACCTAACACCAGTGAAATGAATGGACCATATTCCCAGCTGGTATGAGAGGACATTAATGGAAATGTGCTAGTGTAGCCCAGCTGAGGACCTGGCCATCAGATGTCCTTGATATTTACATTGCTGAAATGTCCTTGTAGGTAAGACTACAGGAATAATGCTGCAAATAGTCCAGACAGAGCATTCAATTTAACAAGTTTTCTGCAAAAATCTGGGTGGAAAAGAGGCAGCTTTAATCAAAAGCAGTAAAGAACAGAGGGGTTTTTAACATCGTGCTTTGTAAGAATTTGCTTAAACTTTAAGCGTAGTTTTCAAAGCTGAGTCTGGGACCAAAAAAGTAGTAGAATTTGGCAATGTTTCCTGTAAGATTACCAGTGGACTTACAAGTTACAAACATATGTAAAGTTGAAATGATCCTTTATTCTCATCCATAACAGAGAGAGAGGGAGGGAGGAGAAGGAATGTGTATGCCAGATAGACATACCTTCCATTTAAACAACAGAATGTGATAATAAGGGCTGTCTGTGGGGCTTGGACACTCACTGCCTTCACATGTGTGGGAGACCAGCATCCATACCCCCTAAACACCACGTTAAATCCTGGGTTTGGGAATCAGTGGAGTAATGCCTTATTTACAGCAGCCAAGGATCCATCCCTGGACACTTTTCAGGGCTTTGATTATTGTCTATTTAGAGCAGTTACCCTGCTTGCTTGAGGGCCACATAATAAAAACTTAACCTTGATAAGGAGTAAAACTACTTATTTAAATTTCTATTTTAAAAACATTGTACCGTGCAATGAGTCTTTATATTGTGCATATGTACCTGCAGAAAACATGAGGTTATAACTACGTTATCTGGAGGGAATGACACTTATTTTCAATGTGAAAAAGAAAGAGTAAAAGATAATAATAAGTTACTTGATATCTGGAAGACTAGAATAGATTAATCTTACTTTGTCCCAAACCACTGCTTTTATGTACATCCTCCACTCCCACTGAAGAGTGGGAAGTCTCCTATTAGAAGTACCAGACACTCCAAGATACATGCCACTGTAACAACATACACAGTTTTCATGTCAACTGTGCTGCAAAGCCATGGAATTCAGAGCCTCAGTAACACAACGAATGCAAAGGAGGAAAAAAAAAAGAGTAACAGGTACTAGTGTAACACCACAGTCTTTTCAGTTATAAGACCTGATCTCACCAACAGGTGCTCTGAAATATTCCCTAGCTTGCCTCCAAATATAGTCTGAGCTTCACAAACCAAACATTAAGCCTCAGTGAACTCCATCAGAACCAAGCACACATTCTTCATTAAAATGACAATGATATAGGGTATTTCTAATTTTCCAAATGGCCGAACAATTTCATGCAAAGCATTTACAGCTACTATTACTGTTACTGTCATCACCATCTTGGTTTTATGGGTGAAGAAGAGGTGGGAAGCAGATTGCTCATGCTGGGGCCCAGCAAGCAGATAAACAAGCAGAGCAGACAGGAGAACTCCGGCCTATCCGATTCCCTGCTCACGCGGAGCTCCCCTGAACGTCAGGGAAAGTTGTGCCAGGGGAACATACAGCTCCATGTTCTGCTTGTGATAATCTCTGCTTTAAAGCGCTTGCCTCAAGCACCCTGTTTGTTTGGGAGCATGTGGGGACAGCCAACTGCTAATGGGCTGCTTCTGTCTGCAGAGAACCAGCGAGGCCGTACAGCTGCAAAGTGCACCCCTTGCACACTTGCTCTTCCCTTTCCCTGCCCTTTTCCCTGCAGCCCTAGGGACTCCAGCTTGCAGCACGGACTCCAGTGATCACCAACAGGGCTCAGCTTCAAGGTTCCACAGAAAACCTTGGAAAACGCGCTGTATTCAATATAGTGCAAAACTGCAGCGAGAGCACCGATGCCACGCGCACGGTGCACGGAAGAACCTTCATTCCTCAAAGGCTTTCCACAGAACCAGTTACAGCCAAGGCAAACAGACTGGGATGTGCTGCCTCAATCATCCTTCCTTTCCATTTTTTTGTCCTTTACAAGTGACCTTGTTTTGTCCTGAGCCTGATTCGGAGCCCACAGAAGCTTATGAAAAGATTTCCCCTTGCCTTCCAAAGGCTTCAGACCAGGCCCCTGATGAGGATAAACACATGCTTTAGTTACTGTATATATTCACATTAGAGTAAAAAAATAACAAAACAAGACCGCAAGGATTAACAGCATGTCATTTTTGTACATCTGCATTCTTCTTATTATTTTAAAGCTTAAGGACGTGCTTTCCCATGCTACAAAAAAAAACTCCTCTGGAGGAAAGGTAAGATCTGTTCCACCTGCCCAGAGCCCACCTGCTTCTGCTGTCCTTGGGGAGAAAGGTGTGGAGACCCATCCCCAGCCAGGCAGGGACCATGGCTGCTGCCAGGAGCCCTTCAGAGCTGCAGTTCCCACCATCAGCCCTCAGGCTGCTCATCCTGGAAAGATCTATAAATACACACACAAGAACACTCCTGGATGGAGACCTGCTTGCTCAACCAGCAGCCGAATCCCTCCCACACGGGCTATTTGGCCAATGGGCCCGTGTAAACATTGGGTTCCCCTCCCTGGCCTGCCCATCCAACCCTTCCTGCTCATCTGCCCGAGGCTGCAGCCAAGACCTTTCCCTTGGCACAACAGCTGTGCCCATGATTCCTCTCCAGACTCCTCCTGCCCTGGTGAGGAAGGACCCACCTCTGGCTCTCTGCACCGCCAGTAAATGTCACCCACGATGTCCAGAAGACTTAAAATTTCTCTTCTTACTCGTGCAAGTACCCAAGTCAGAGGGTCTACCTGCAGAAGTAAGGCATCAGGATTTGGCCCTGAGGACGGATATTTGCAAATCAGTGTTTTTATGCCTCCTGCCACTGTGCTTTAGTAACAAAGATAAGGCCACTAGAAAGAAAGGCACATGGAATTCTGTAAAAAATACACAAAAAGGTTCAACTAATTCGCAAATTACTAACAAAACAAACAAAAAAACCCCTGAACACAAAGACAGAGGGGGTAGAGACAGTGACCTCCTGGGTTTGTGAGACTGGGAATTCATTTTCTAGTTTCAGTGTGATTAACATTTTACTTTTACAGTCTATTGCTTGAAAAAAACTACAAAAAAAGTAAAACCTTGTCAGAAATAACTACGCTTACTTCCTGCTCAAACAATAAAAATAAATTAAACAGCCAGAAAACGTTTTCCTTTTCAATGCATTGTGTCTAAAGTGAAAGGGAACATAAACCATAAATAAAATCCATTGTACTAATTAAAAAAAAAAAAAGTCTCCTTTATAAGAACTGAAACAATATTTACATTCATACTGGAGAGAAAGCTTCTGAGTTGCATAATTAGAGTTTCAAATGATGCTTTTTCTGGTGCACTGACAAAATGCTCGCTGCAGCATTTAGAGACCTGTACATGATTGATGTGAGATTTTTGGTTTGAACGCAAGTCTGCTGGATAAAAAGCAAACACACCAGTAACAATATTATTCGTGACTTTGTTTCATTTCTTAACCTCAAACAACATAAAAGTAGCCGGAGAGGTATCGTCTAGAGTTCCTTGAAAATTTCTCAATGCCCATGGACTGGAAGTAAACAGCAAAAGTGACTGCATTGTTCCTACGGTTTTGGAGCGAGATTTTTCTATCTGAAGTTAGGAGTGTATACTTACTGTTCAGAGTATGTTGTACTATGGAGAGTCTAGTTAAATTTTCAGGGTAGCATCTGGTAGCCTGTACCCATTCACTCAGTACTTGCCTTGGCATTTCCCTTCTCCTTTAATCTGCTTAAAAGAGAATACTGCATGCAAACCAAGTGTGGCAACCTAATTCCATTGCTGGAAATTCCTCTGTACATCAATTCAGACCATTCAAATGTTCTTCTGGTTTCTTTAAATGAAAAAAAAACAAACACCAAACAAACAAAAAAAAAACCAACACCAAACACCCCACTCGGTGCTTGTTAGGGCCTCAACAGGAGACTTATCTATTAAAACAGAAAGCAAGGGGAAAAAAAAAAGTTACAAGTCTTGCATATCTTCATCTATCTGAACTGTCTGCAGTTTGGCAAGTTCTTTTTTGTCCGTTTCCAGTTCTTCACAAACTGTGTCAACTATATTACTCATAACATACTTGGATTTGGAATCCAGCATCATTAAATTGCCAGTTGACTTGCTCTCAGAATTAGGTAAGAAATTCTCTTTGACGTCAGGTACGGCTTGCAGGACTAACCTGTGCTCCCTGCCAAAATCCTGGTGTACTTGTGCAGAGGGGTGGCTGACACGGTCTCCGCTCGTAGAAACTATTTCTCCAAGCACGGGCTGTGCAGTGGAAATGGACAACAGATCTTGACTGGTAATGAGGGAACAGTTCTGAAGGGTTGCATAGTTAGTGTTGCTGATAGATATCACTGTAGAGGTACTGGTCACGGGTGATGACATGGACTGGCTCTCTGAGATACCAGAGTTCAGTTCTGCAGCATTTAAAAGAGTTGGTGGCGTGAGGGAAAAATTATGGGAGGGCGTTACATTCACTAACGAGGAGGCCAGGGACTGGAGTCCTCCGCTGGATATATTTTCAGAAGACATGTTTACGTTTAATTGTGTGTTCTGACTGACTGGCATCAACTGAGAAAACACCAGGCTTCTTTCCAGTCCTTCTTGCTTGACAGAGCCTACTGCCTGGCCCGAATTGGGAACTGTATAAACCACTGCACTCGGAGCGAGGGGGCTGAAGAAAACCTTTCCTTGCTGCACTGTTGAAGAGTCAGTTGTGAAAGTTCCTCCATCAGATGTGCTGGGATTTACTGAAACATTACCTAGGGAAAGGGAAGCAAAAGAAAGCAAAACAGAGATTACAGCTGGCAGAGAGTTGTGCAGGTATTTTTGTAAGAAGTTCTGGTCTTTTTTATGTTTGCAGTACATAGGTATGCTAATATCTCACACAACACTGAACAGCAATTTCTTTAACAGGTGAAAACGAGGTTGGTATAAAGAAATAAAAGCTGTTAACAAAAACAGTTTCTAGAAAGAAAAACAAACAAACAAAAGGGTTCTGGTATATGAGGTATCTTTCAGACTCTAGTTAGGGGCAAACAGTCCCCAGCCATGTGACTGAAATGAACGTGCTTTGGCCTTCACTAGTTGCCACCACTCCATTTCTAAGAATAGAAGCATGAAAAGCTATTAAAGATAGTTCAGTGACAGACTACAGCTTGTGTGTGGGAACTGGAGACACGTCACATGAAATCCACTCCTGCTGGGCAGAGCCTGCCCGAGTCAACCTGCACAGAAAACATGAAAAACCGGTAATTTCTATCAGTTTAATGAGGTAGTCTGTCAAGCAGTCGGATCTATTGCCTTTCACCTTGCTTTATCACATATTTCTAAAATCCTAACCCTGCCACATCCACCACACTGTGTAGAGTCACCCAGCACTGCCTCCCCTTGCTGAAAGCCACAGCACTGCTCGCGTGATGTTGCAGTGAGCCAAAGCAAGGAGAGGTGGCCAGAGATGACCTGAAGTTGTTTTTACTGGACATAGCATGTAAGTTGTCATTATGATACCTCCTAAAATAAGAAATACTGGCTCTTGGCACTGGGTCCCACTCCAAACACCTCTCTTTCTCCAAAGCAGTTTAATTATAGAAAGCTACAGTTGGATGCACCTGAAGTTTTCAGAAGTGCAGCAAAGATGAATTTCTCACATGGGAAACATTTTATCTCCCTATCAATTTCGGTTTATCAATGATAATTTTTTGGAAGGTGTTACGCATATGTGTAAACCAGAGAATAAAGTGAGGCAATTTGAAGTTACCTGTCAGTATTATTTACTGTGGCTTACTTAAAATAGCCTGCAGCATGCTTCACTTGGAATAGGCAGCCAGCTATCCATCCATCTCATGTTAAAAAAACCCAAAACTTTTCTCTGCACCAGACATATGGTGGACCACTCTCCAGTGGGAATCAGCATTTTTAACAATGGGGAAAATGTTAAAAAGAGAGGAGCTTATTATGAATCTGAGGACTTTCAAGCACAATACTCCCACATTACTCAGGGGACAGAACTTTCTCACCGTTGCTGACTGTCAGTTTATGCCTTGGAGCATGTGGATTAAGTGGCTTTTGTAATTACAGGTGGCATTCAGACTAAATGTCTTCTCTCTTTAATCTTGGTTAAACTATGTACCAGTAACTTCCAGTGCCTGTGAGTGCCACATTTTAGGAGTTTATAATTGTGCACCCATTTAAAATGTGTTTGTACAGCTCCAGTGTTCCTCTCCGTGCTCCAGCAAGAATAATTCACTCCCTATACACATTTAATTCAAAGAAGTACATGAGCACAATTTGATTTTCCTTACAGGATTCACAGCTCCCGAAACTAAAGAGATTCATTCCAATTTAATCATTTTCATAACCAAACATACAGTGTCTAGTAAGTAACAAAGCTGCTCAGTTCTGCATTTTAACTGACCCGCTTCAAAACAAGGATACAGAACCAGGTTTGTGCTCCCTGGGATTCTTCCTGGCTGGCTGCAATGTTCAGTCTATGGTATGTTAAGACAAACTCTAAAGCAAACTCGGGGAGGAGCCTGCACACTTGGCACGTGAACCTGTGATGACATATTTCCCTTGGACTGAGGGTAGCTTTATCCAAATACCCTCACATTTTACATCTACGAGCTATTGCTTACTTCGATTGCTTCCCTCAAGTTTAATCTTTCTTAATTATGGAACAGAAAATGTACAAGTGTAACTACTTGGTCTTGTTGTGTCTACAATAATTTAATATGTGTTTTTATGACATGCTTTGGTTAAAAAAACAAAAAACCAAAACAACCGCCACAAGGGCAACAGCTGTAACAATTTCCAGCTGCCGCAATTTTCATTTTTATGAACCTTCTCATTGGAAGAATTCAGTGGTAAATGGGGAATATTTTGACTACTGAAACGTGTAAAATTTACAGATATTTGTGAAGATTGGTATCACAGACTTCTGTGAACAGCATGAGATGAAAGCGGTGTAAATTACCAGACCTCCTTCCCTGGTCTTAGCAGAGCTCAGCCTCATCTAACAGTCTGCCCACGAGCATAACCCACTATAAAAGGAAGCAAAAGGTATTATTTGATGTTATTTGATGTTCTGTGTGTGGCCATGGCAGAGATACAACCCTGGTACCTTTGAGAAAAAGGATCACAGCTTCTAAAATGCCAAGTGTGCCTGATTCCAACTTTTTCCTCATACCTCTTACTGCAAGAGACAAAACTTTTACCTTGTGAAGCTGCCACAGAAACAGGAGGCAGCTGCAGAGAAGAAAAACCAATGCTTCCGTTCAGCAGCTGGCCATTTGTTCCTGAATTGGGGATCTGGACAATGCCATACTGGTTTATTTGGACAGGAGCAGTAAAAGTAACTACAGAGCCTCCATCTTGGGAAGTAGCAGTTTCTACGCCTTCCCTTTTCACCTCTGAGCTCGGTATCAATCCTGGGAAAGAGACCGGGATGTTGCTAGGGCTGAATGTGGCTGCTGTGGCGTTGGGGACAGAAGCCTGAAGGAGTTTGAAGTCTTTAACATCTTCTGATGACGATGATATTATGTCAGTAATGGACACCCCGTTGCTCACAATGCTCGACGCAGTTTTGGGTGAATTTAAGGTAACTGTCTGCGAAGTGCCCACGCTGAGTCCATTGAGTATGACACCGTTGGGTCCCTGAAGAAAAGAGCTACCATTGAGGAAGACAGGAGAGGTACTGGCAGGCACGAGGTTTCCATTCAGCAAGACACCAGACGAGCTCAAGGCTATTTTAGTGTTTCCAAGCTGCTGCATGTAGACGGGCTCCATGTGGCCAGGAAGGCTGAGGCTGGTAACGCCATCGGATGAGCTGGAGAGTGGATGGGGAGATAAATCCTCCTGTCCCTTACTGGATTCATCTTCTGTGCTAGGGTTGCCATCTGACTCGCTATGGGAAAAGATGGAGACATGACATTGCATTACCACGGCATGCCAGGATCTCTGCACCAAGGCTTTAACACAGTTTGCGAGAGTTTCCACGAACGTTTTTTTTCTGCCTTTACAAGGCACTTTAAACGAATATTCAAGCCAAATTGGGGGGGGGGAGGAGGTTTCTTGGAAAAGAACACATCAAGCCAAACACTCGCCGAGGAGAAACTTTACAGACTCGGGTTATGGAGTTGTAAATAAATTCCTCCATCCCGGCGGCCAGAGGGGGCTGCCCGGCGCGGGGTGTCCACACGTGTGAGAGTCGGCCGCGGCCATTTGGCAAAGCGCTGGGAGGTGAGGGAAGGCCGGGAAGGCTCTGCCCGCCGCCCCCGGCCCGGGGGAAGGGGGGGAACCCCGGCCCGCGTTGCCCCCGGAGGCACCTCCGGCCGTGCCCGGCGGCCGGGGGAGGGACAGAGGCTTGGGGGGCGGCCTTTGTGCCTCCGCCCGGGGCTGCGTCGGGGTTTTTTCGCTGACTGGTCCGCCCTCGGCTGCATTTTTCGGTCGCTCCCCCCCCCTGCCCGCTCCCTCCCCCCTCGCCCTTTGATGTGTCCCGCGGAGAGGGGCCGCGGCGGCACAATCGCGCCCTTGGTTGAGAAATGCCTTGGGGCCCCCTCCGCCGGCCGCTTTCCCTCCTTTCCCTCCCCGCTCCCTTCCTCCCTCCCTCCTTCTCCCCGCGCTTTCTCCCCCCTTTCCCGTCCCTTCCCGGGGGGGAAGGCGGGGGGAGAAGGGGGAAGGTCACCTCCACCTGCCCGCGCCCCCGCGGCGGGGAGGGGGGAGCCGAGCCCGAGCCGCGGGCGGAGCGGGGCCGGGCCGGGGCCGCTCTCCCGCCCGGGAGCCCCGGGAACCGGCCCCGCTCCCCCGCTGAAACCCGAGCCCGGCCCGCTCCCGAGTCAGGTTTCAAAACAGAAGGAGCGCCGGGACCCCGCGCGTCCTCCGGCCGTCAATGATTAACTCTGTCAGGCGCGACAATTGAATAAAAACAAGGACCCGGGGGGGGACACACACACACACACGCAAACACCCCCCGTCCCGTGTCCTCCCAGGAGCCCGCCCGGCGGCTCCCCCGGGCCGGGAGCTGCCCCGGGAGCGCGGGGCAAGCGGGTCCGGGAAGTTTCCCCCGCGCCGCCTCGCACGGCCGGGCCGGGTGGGTGTGTGGGGAGCGAGGGAGCGGGGAGGAGGAAGGAGGGGAGGACGAGGCGCACCGAAGGTAAGCGCCATGTTTGCAAGGGAAGAAAGAGCCGGGAGAGGGAAAGGCAGGCGGGAGAGGGGGGCGGGGAGGAAAAACTTTTCCCTCACCTTTTGGACTGGGTCTCGGAAGGGTTGCGGTCCCGTTGCCTGCGATTCTTGAACCAGTTGCTGACCTGGGTGAGGGACAGCCCCGTGATCTTGGCCAGGTTGCGCTTCTCGGCGGGCGAGGGGTATCGGTTCTGCTTGTAGAGCTCCTTCAGCGCGTTGCGGGACTTCTCCTTGAAGCAGTAGACCGTCTCCTCGCCGTCCCAGATGGTCCTGGGCAGGGGGTATTTCCTCCGGAGCCTGTACTTGTCCACCGCCCCCAAAGGTCTGCCCCGGGCTCGCTCCGCCTCGGTGTAGCGAGCCTTGTACCAGAGCTCCTGCAGCAGCGGGTGGTTGGAGGAGTCGAAGTTGTGGCTCTCCAGGATGCTGTAGAGCTCGGCGTAGATGCCCTGGTGGAAAGCCACCAGCGCCCGGGCTTTCATCAGGCTCTCGTTGCCACGTAGCAGATCGCTCGGGGGCAAAGACCACAGGAACCTGGCCAGGCGGTCCAGGTTCCCACCTTGCTGCAGCGCCTCGCACACGCAGGCGACGTGGTCCGGGGAGAAAGCCAGAGGGGTCTGCGAGGAGGAGGAGGAGGAGGAGGAGGAAGATGAAGAGGAGGGAGAGGAGGCAGCGTGGTGGTTCCTGGCCAGGAGTTCAGTGTGGAGCAGTACCTGTTCCGCGGCTCCCTCCTCACCGGCGGCGGCGGAGCCTGCGTGCTCCATGGGGAACGGGGCAGCGGCGGGAGGGGGCGGCGGCGCGGGCGCCTCGGGGGCTTCCGAGAGCATTTCCATCACATTTTCCTCCTTGATCTCCACCGCGATCACGATGTCGTCCGTGGCGGGGGAGGCAGAAGACATGTTTCGGTTTAGTTTTCCTTTTAATTTTTTTTTTTTCCTCCTTTTTCGTTTCTTTTTTTTTTTTCCCCCCCTTTTCTTTCTTCCCCCGGTCCCGCCCCCCCGCCCCTCCCCCCCCCCCCCCCCCCCCCCGCGGCGTCCCCTTCTCTCCTCCTCTCCCCCCTTTCCCTATCTGTCTCTCCTCCTCCCGCTGCAGCCGATCAGGTTTCCCCGCGGCCCCGCAGTGACCATCCGGGACCGGCGCTGTGTCCCGGCCGCGCTCCCGCCGCTCCCCCCGCCGCGGCTCCCGCACCCGCCGCAAGACTATGTGGCCCCGCCCACCGCTGCCCGGGCCGCGCCCGCCTATTGGGCCGCGCTGCGCCGGGAGGGGCGGGGCCACGCCCGTCTCCATGGCAACCGTCAATCAAACGGGCGCGCGCCCCGTGCCGCTCCCCCCCTCACGGCTCCACCTGGAGCCCCCGCGGGCGGGCGGCGGCGGCGGGTCCCGGCACCTGCGGCTCGCCCTGGATGGGGCAGGCGGTGAACTTTCTCCGGTGCTGTGGTTGCCCCGGGGTGAGGCACCTCGGTTGGGACGGGTTGTGGCGTGAAGGGACCCCGCTGCGTCCGGTTCTGGGCTCCCTCGCTTCAATAAAGTCATTGAGGTGCTGGAGCGTGTTCAGAGAAGGAGCAATGGAGTTGAGGAAGGGGCTGGAGCGGCGTTTAGCCCGGAGTAGAGTAGGCTCAGGGGTGACCTTATCGCTCTCTACAACTACCTGAAAGGAGATTGTAGATATCTAGGAGTAGGTCTCTTCTCCCAGGTAACAAGTGACAGGACGAGAAGATGATACACATCGTTAGGCTGTGCCAGGGGAGACTTAGGGTGGACATCTGGAGGAATTTCTTCACAAAAAGGGCGATTAGACACCGAAATGGGCTGCCCAGGGAGGTGGTGGAGCCACAGCCCCTGGAGGTGTCTAAGGAGAGACTGGACGTGGCACTCGGTGCCATGGTCTGGTTGACACGGTGGTGTTGGGGCACAGGTTGGACTCGAGGATCTCGGGGGTCTTTTCCAACCCAATTGACTCTCAGCGATTCCTGTTGGTTACTCGTAGGCCAGTGCCGCCTTCTCCCCCATTACAGCCGGCTCTCTGGGGCCGGCGCAGCCCCAGCCCCAGCCCCACGGCCGGACGGGCGCTGCCGGCCCGCTCGCACCCGCTCAGCCCGGCGGGGCCGCGGAACGCGCGGGGCGGCGGCGGGCGGCGCCGGGGCCGTTTGTCGGCGGCACCGGAAGGCGGAAGGCGCGGCGGGCGGAGGGAGCGGGGCTGGGGCGGCCATGGACGACCTGGGCTGCCCGCGCTGCAAGACCACCAAGTACCGCAACCCCTCGCTCAAGCTCATGGTGAACGTCTGCGGGCACACGCTGTGAGTGCGGCCGGGCCGCGGGGGCACCGGGCGGCGGGCCCCGGGGGAGGGGTCGCTGTCCCGGCCGGGCTGGGGGTGGGGGCGGTATCTGCGGGGCGGCGGCGGGCCCCTCGTGCCGCCGGTTCCTCCCCCGGCCTCCGTGGTCAGGCCGAGCTGGGTCCGGTGCGGGTCTTCCCTCTGTGCAGCGAAATTCCTGGGGGGAAGCGGGCGGGAGCCCACGGGACCCGGCGTGTGGCTGGGACAGGCTCCTGTCCCGCAGGGCTGCGGGGCTTCGGGGTGCGAGGCCGGTAACGCAGAGGAAAATAAATTTCTCATCGACTTAAACGCTTCTTATTTGTATTTAACGCTGTGCTCGAATAGTTGAGAAACATAAGAAACATAAAAAAGAGGTGTTTTGTTGTATCCTTTTAACGCGTTCATTCTCCTGAATGAAGAATGCTTTGCTGAAGTTTTGAAAACCCTCCAGTGAACCAGTGCAGATGGTCGTGTTCACTCATTTCTTTTTTTTTTTTTCCAAGAAGAATTATGCCTTTTTTTTTTTTTTCCCTTTCCCCCCAAAGCTTAACCCTTAGATAATTCCCAGCACTGGCTCTACCTGATTTAAGTTGCAGATAGTCTGAACTCATTCACTTTCAGACCTGGAGATCATCCTTAATGTGGAAGTTTAAAAGGCTGTACTCTACATTCTTTCTGGATGTCCATGATAGAAGCCTCATACTGCAATAGCAGCCCTTTCTGTTTTTTTTTTTCCTGATTATTTTTGTTTGGAGCTTTTGTGTCTTTTCATCTTTCCTGTGATGTATTTTTATACTTTTTAAGCTACATGTGAATTACATTCAAAACACCCAGCCTGAAAGCTTTTACTTGACTTAATACTGTGTTGGAAGTGAACTTGATACTGCGAATGAAGGAACTGAATTGCAAGAAAGGATTTATCTTACTGTCTTAGGAAAAAGTAGAAAAAGTGTTACCTTCCATTCTGTTCCCTGATCCTGTTCTCTGTGGCCACACAAGCACTTGTGTTGCCATGAAGGTGTGGATCTCCTGGTGGTGGTGGTGCAGGAGAGGTGGCATCAGGAGTGTCCCTTTGGTGACAGGGGTGCTCTCTGTGTCCAAGTGCAGCATTAGCTGAAGCTCAACAAGCAACAGCCAAATTTAGGCAAAACAGAGCAGATTTAAAATGATCCCTCGGTCTGGTATTCAGTGAAGATCAAAGGACTTGTGGTCTTCATGATCTTCTGCTTTCAGGCTCATCCAGAGCCTCTTCCAGCAGAGGACAGCACGTCTCAGTTTCCTTTCCTGCTTTGGTTCCCTGTGTTTTGTTGTTGTGGTTTTATTTATTTATTTATTTATTTTGTTGTTGTTGTTGTTGTTGGTTGTTTGTAGCTGAGCTTTACTTGAGAAAATGGTGTTTTGTGCTTTGGTGGGTGCAGCTGCTGACACCGTGTTTGGCGTTGATGTCCTTGCCTTGCTTCTTGTTTCTGCACGACTTCTGCCTCTGCTTCCCCCAGCTCTTGTTGTTTGCACCTCTGTTGTTGCAGAGTAGAATCTCTGCATTTCTTTGGTTTTGTTGTAATTAAGGACTCTCCATCTTGATCTGGTTCAAGTGTGTCACTTTCCCTCTGCATTTTCCTTCCCATAGCTTCTTTAAGGTTGTGGTTTTATTACTGTTTCCATAAAATGTTACAAAGGTTTTGTGCTGGAAGTTGTTTCAAAGTAATGGTTAATAAATTCTCACAATAACTAATCCAGAACCTGGAAGCTCAGATGATCCGCTTGTGAATGAAGGGAGGGGGAAAAAGGGAGGTAATTGACATTTTTTCTCCCATAAATTCACTGTGTTTCAAGCACAAGGAAGGAATGTTTAGCTAGTTCTCAAAGCAAGTGAGCTAAAGGAAGTTTCTGGTGGAGATTTATCCTTAGGCAATCCATTCTGATAGTTTGCTATTCTTACCATTGAAAATACTTCTAAATTCCAGTCTACATTTACTTGCTATAACTTAAACATTTAAGAGTTCTAACATGAAGTATACCTTGTGAACTCTTGATTACACCTCTTCTGCAGGAATGCATTGCATGTTTTGGGGGCTTTCTCTTTGGAGTTTTCCACTCTGAAGAAATCCCATTCCTTCAGTCTCCTCTCTAGAGTGATTTTTTTAGAAATTATTTTTTAATACGTCTGTGGTCTGTTCTCACTGTTTTTCTTGAGGCCTTTTCCACTTGGTTTGAATTTTGCTGGAACTGGACCTGCTGTTCCCTCTGAGTCCTTAGTACATCAGCCAGAGTCAAAATTATTTCATGTGCTTTTCACACGATTCACATGATTTTACATGATTTCACATGCATTTCGTACAGGCAGGATGATGAGTCTTTATTTTTTTGCAGTGACATGTTTGATTTATTGTCAGGATAAGCCCAGATTCTTTAGCCCTTTGCCACCCAGCATATCCATGGGCAGAACAGAATTTAACTTTGCCTTCCATGTTGTGTTTTGCAATTTATTATGTTTTTGCTCTGTTAAACAACATGTTACTTCAGGTGACTTTTGCACTTGGTTCAAGTGACTTTAGATTCTGAGTTCCTCCATCCAAGCTTTTGAAACTGTCCCAGATTATCCTCTGTTACTGCCCCCATATTTTCCAATGTGTAGTTTGTAGACAAAATGTTGTCAGGGAGATCTTTCTTGTAAAAGAAAGAAATCACACCAAGGCAGAGCAAAATATGGAGTTGCCTGCAGTGAGCTCCTTGCTGAATAACCCTCTTGCACTGGTTACTTTCTGTAGCAGTGGAGAATGAGAAAAGATTGGAGCCATGTGAATGGGCTTGCTATCAATTTTCTCTCTTGACTGAAATAATGGCAGCTTATCTCTGGGTGTGGGGTTCTAATCATCTCCCAGTACTTCAGTGTGTTCTGCGTTTGTTTCAGTTATATGACTGTCAGTTTAAGAGTGTCAAAAATCCTGTTAAACCAAAACTATTTTGCCTGTAATTGCTGTTTTGCTACCTACTTTGTTACTGTGTCATTGGATAGAATTATATTCCTTTGATGTGATTTTTTTTTCCTAAGAAATTGTGTGTTGAATCTTATCTACTTCATTATCTGAAAGAGGTAATTTGTCTGATTATTTCGACATCTTCCCAGGGACTGATGGTGAGCCTGACTCTGGTTTGTGTTTCCCTGTGTGTTTGGTTTCCTGCTCTTTAGAGGCAGGTGCTTTTGTCCTTCTCTAGGTTGTTGGCACTTAATGCAGAGAGCAGAGATGATCTGCCTTTGTCCGTTTTCAAAGGGTAAATATCGCACCTACCAGAACTGAAAACCTTGAAGTACTCTTAATATAACCCCTGGAAATAGTCCACAGGTTTATGGACTACACATCCATGGGTTTATGGAGGCTCATTAAGTTGCCTGCAATTGCATATTGCCTTTACTGTGCTTTCTGTTTGAAGTTTCCCGATAAATCTGCATGGAAAATTCAGAGTCTCGGCTTTGCTGGCTCGGGAGGTTTGGAGCAGTTGCTGTAATGCATTTCCCAGTTCTGGCTCGTGCTTTTGCTCCTTCTGCTGTGATATGAGTTACATTAGCCAGCTAATCCGTCTTACTGAGTGGAGATTGATGCAGAAAATGCCCCAAGTGCTTTGGCATCATCTGTTAGAGATTTTCCTTCCCACTGAATAGCGGGTTAATGTGCTCCTGCTTCAACTGCTCTTTCTTTCGCTGCAGGCATTCTGAAGGAATATTTTCGTGTTGCCTCCTGGTAGTTTCTTTCCTAAAGCTTTAACCTTTCCTATTCTGTTAACTGTGCTGTTCACTTAATGAGGTGACCTTCAGTGATTTGCTTTGCCCTTGTGCAAAATACCTTGAATTTCAAATTATTGAAGAGCCTGTATTTAGCTGAGATGATTTGTCAGTAAACTTCATATTTTTTTCTCCTGGGTTACTGATAGCTTGTGGTTTTAGCATTTTGCCATGAGTTTATTTTCTTTATTTTGTGGCTCCCCGTTTTCCCTTTTCAAGAATTGTGAGAGTTGCCTTCTTATGCCTTCTGTTAGCCAGGTTGTTTCCACTTTCATGTTCTTAGTCAGTTCCTCCCCTTTGATAGAATGAAACTAGAAGAGCCCTTGTTTTTATCATGGCTTATTTTTTTTCCTCTTCTTTTTTTCTTTTCTTCTTACCTCCTATATAAAAAAAAAAGAAATCTCCAAGTATCTGAGAACTCATTGGGCAGCGTGTGTCCTGGTTTTTCCTTCTTTTTTTGACAGATGCCTGCAGTGAAGGTTCCTCTTGCTATGAAGTCCTGTGCTTTGGAGGTTTGGCTGTTCATTCTTCTCCTCTTCCCCACCTCATTAATTTAAGTCTCTCTCATCTGAGGTAGATACTCTGTGTGAGAGTGCCCCTGTTGGCCTCCCACCTCTCTCTTACTCCGACCTTGGTTCTGCCAGTGTGTTCATTCTGGATTTCAGCAGTAACGTGCGGGGAGCATTTCTCCTCCCTCGTCCTTCGCGCATCTTCCCGTGTCAGTGGGCTTGACCCTGCGATAGAAGAACTCACAGTGGCTTTCTCCTAACGCCACATGTTTGCCATGTTCAGTTCCCCTGTGGTCAGTGGGGCTCTGGAATGTGTCTGCTTGTGGCAGAGCAGGATCATTGTGCTGATAAGCACAGCAGAGCTGTGGTGCAGATAAGGGATAGGCAGGTGGCTGCAAGAGGATGAAATGGGACATTTGGCCTCCGGCTGTAAACAACCTTCAAGTTGGAATTCCACTGGAGTGTATTCCAATGGAACCAAGCCAAGGCTTACAATTATGGGAATGGGGTTTTTTGGGGGGTTATTTCTTAGCAGTTTGTTTTCCTTGGTTGTTGCTTCTTGACCAGTATCGCCAAAAGTGTAATACCATGTGTTTTTGGCATCAGAGTAATGTTAAATAAGCCTTTTCCACTATAAATCTTCCCTGTCACTGGGAGGGAGGATGATAAATTAGCAGTTAAAAGTTGTTTTAGGATGGGACTTAGTAGGGAAATGCTTAGTTCAAGAATAATGAATGTCTTTTTAAGTTTATTTTCTTAAGTATAACAGAGGTTCAAGGCATGAGACACTTGGCTTTAAAAATGCTTTTGTGCAAGGGACAGTGTGTCAAATCATGGAGCAATACTTAATTCAAGTTCTGCAATGCACTGGTTTCTAAGGTGCACTGATGGTTTCGCCTTTTAGAAGTCCACTCAAGAATTATATTCAAAATCCTTTGTGCATGCATGACAATTTTTGATTATTCAGACGATTTCTAACGTCTTTTCTGAGCATGCAGATGCTGGGTGCGTGCTTGCCAACGGAGCTGTGATCCACCTGGCTTCCCTTGAGACCATGAATTATCTTTTACTCTGCCCGCTTGGATTTCATGGCCTGTGTTGGGTTTTAGGAGGGAGGTGAAGTGTATCCCACTGATTTACTTTCATGGAGAGGAAAGGAAATGCATCCATCAAAACCTGCATTACAAGAATGTTAAGGTTGCTGCTGCAAACAGGAGAGGGTAAAGAGATTTATTCTTGGCTGTAAACTTGGACCATATGGTCTCCAACAGTGACACACAAAAATCTTAGGTAAAAAAGGTGGTTAATCTGGGGTGCTGGATCACCATTGTTATCCCACTGCCTGCTACAGGGAGGGGGGAAACTGGTGTGTGAAGCAGTTTCTTAAGAGTCAGTCCTGTTGCTCCAGCTACCTGTGACCCACCCTGGATTGCAGAGGGGGGAGATGTGGATGTCTGCAGAGCAGCAAAAATAAAGGAGCACTTTTCCTTCCCCAGTGTCATGCCAGCTGTTGTGCTGTCTCAGCAAAGTGTCTTTTCCATGCTTGACATCTTTGGGAGACGGGCACAGGGACCAGAGCAGCCTCTGCAGAAAACTGAGAGGCTTGATTTCAGCTGCTGCCTGTGGAGTTTTGGGATTTGTTCATGTGCTGCCACAATCTTACATGGTAGGTAATGTACTTGCTCTACTATCAGTTTCTCTGCTCTCTTTCTTGTTCACAAGAACCGTGTGGAAAGGTGTCTGGGCTCCTTATTAAAATGTCATTTTTCCCCTCCTGTTCCCAGAGGGAGATGTATTTATTTCTCATTTAATTTGTTAATAAAGCTTCAAAACTGAGACAGCGTAAAAACGCTCGCTGTCTCTAGGCCCAGCTTTGTGTTGCTCAGGGGAGACATCAATTCACCAAGTTGTGTTGTGGGGATTTCATAATCTACCCTGCACCCTGTTATGACTGTTCCAGGGATTCATTAGGGGGTAAGTGCATCTTTGGAGAACTCTAATTGCGGTGCCAACGGCTGCTGAAACCAAGAAACAGAGTTTTCATTATTTGCGTATTTATTTTAATGTTAGGAGCTTTTTGGAGTTCTGGGGCTGTCAAATTCCCCGGGAGTTGGAAGTAGGAACATCCCTGGTGAATTCAGGGGAGCGGGGTCTCATGCCAGTGCGTGGGGCTGGAGTCATCTGAAAAGAAGTTTGGAATCTTCTCGTTTAAACTCCTTCCAAGTGAAAGGATGGCTTGGCTTCCTGCTGCATTCTTCTCTGCAGTGTGGTTCAAGAAAATGCCTTTCTTCTAGGATGGGGGGGAAGCCCTGGAGATTTTGGAAAAATAACATAAAACTGTATTTCAGCCAAGTGAGTTTGAGTGAAGAAGTCCAACTGGAGGTAGGCACTGAGGATCTGTCAGAGCTGTAACTTTTAACCTGAGCACGTGGGAATTAGGGGGCCTTAAATGTGTATTCGAATTTTATTTGGCAAGCTTTTTTTCCTTAAGAAAATACCTTGAATGCAAGATATACAAGGACAATGATTCAGGGCTGTCATTTGTAATGTAAAGGTTGGCTGATATGTATATGATTTTTAGGCCAAAAAAAGTGGTGTGTGGGCTTTGGAGTGCAAACAGTAAGGTATGCTGGTTCAGCCATGGAAATGTGGATTCAGGACTTGTGAATGGGCAGCAGGCACAAGGAAAAGAGTCACCAGACTCTGGTACTTAGTGGACCCTTGCAGGAGCTGATCTGGTTTGCTGACCTGGCAGAAGATGAGAAACTTTTTGGTCAGTTGATGTGGTGGTGTTTATACAGGACTGGTGAGTTGGTTAGTCAGACATCAGAGGTGGTGCAAGGTCATTTATAGGAATGTGCATCCACAGGAAAGGTGGAATAGGGTAGAATAAAGGACCTTCCTATGGCACAGTGTTAATTTAGCCTTTGTGCAGCTTAAAAAGCTGGCTTATCTGGGAGAGCAAGTGCTCTGTTTTGTCTCTTAGGCTTGATTTCTTGCTGCTGTTACCATATCACACCTCAAATTAGATTCCTGGATCCCTGCTGGTGTGAAAAGCATAAAGTGGTCTTGGTGGTCTAAAGCAGACTGGGACTACATACAGCTAAAAATCTCAACCAGAGCAGAAAAGTGGTGTGGTCCAAAAAATGCCTACTTTGCTTTTGGGAGATAAGTAATGACAACTATGTAATGCATTTCAATCCCAGTGATTTCCATCTCTGAGAGAATTCTTTTCATTTCTTCTGGGTGGCTTGAGAGTTGCACTGGGGAGGTTTTTATTTGCATTTGTCAGGTCTACTATAGGAATTTAACTAGTTGGTGGTTTAAATAGTTGCACAATCGTGGCCTATCTGCTTCCTCAAAGGAAGAAGCAAAATGACTTTTTTTTTTTTTTTTTTTGTAAAGTGGAATGTATTCCCTCAGAAAGAAATCTTTTTCCTGACTTCTTAGGGAGCAAAAATCTAGGTCATCTTTCTTCTTAGTCTTTTTGGAGTTATTCCTGTTTTTATTAATTGGGATTCAATGCTCTTTGGATCCTGTTCCATCCCGTTAGTCTTCCAAAGTCTCTCCAAGTTAGTCATGGGAGGTGATTAAATCATTGCTGAAATACCACAGAGGTTATTTCCTTCTGCCACTCAGTTTTGACAGTGAATATTTACTTTTACATTTGGCTCTGAATCGTGGTCTTAATACTTCTGATGAAGTGGTGTTAATGCTTCAGTTAAATTCTTTTGTTTTAAAACTGACATACTTAGAAAATCTTCTCTTTTCTCTGCTGGGCTATCAGTTGCCATGTCTGCTTGCTAATACTTCTTGTCTGCTCAGCAAAGCTCACGGAGCTCTGCTCTTCGTTCCCTGTAAGTACTTTTTGGAAATTTTAAGTTGTGGTTCCACTCTGTGATGTGATCTCAGCAAGAGGAAAGCTGTTGTTTATATCCTGGCTCTCCAGTCAGTAAATGGAAAAATAAATTCTTTTTTCCTTGGTTCTGAAAATTCAGTCTGGTTAAATCTGCAGCCTGGGATTGAAGACTGTTTATAAGGATGTGTAGTGACAATGGCTTCAAATGGAAAGAGGGTATGTACATATTGGATATCAGAGAAAAATTCTTCCCTGTGAGGGTGGTGAGGCCCTGGCACAGGCTGCCCAGAGAATTTGTGGCTGTCTCATCCCTGGAAGTGTTCAAGGCCAGATTGGACAGGGCTTGGAGGAGCAGAAGATGATCTTTAAGGTCCTTTCCAACCCAAACCATTCTATGGTCATGAAAATGTGTTTGGGTCCCCAGCTTGAAGAGTCTTCTAACATACTGGGCTCTTTTTGGGTTGGGTAAATGTTTACCCTGCTAAGGTTGAATATTGTAAATGCCCAGCGTGGTAATGGCCCAACACAGGTGTGTGTAAATCTCTGTGGTGAAAACAAAGGCTTCTCCAAAAGAAGCCAAACACAACAACCTCTTAAACAATTTTATGTTAGGCAGGTTTTTCTTTTCTCTTTCTTTTAATTGCATCTACTGCATTTTAATGGATACCAATAATTCTGTGGGTTTGTGAGGAAGAAGGACATCAGACTTGCTCCTGTTTGGCTGCATTAGCTGCCAAATGTTAGTAAGCCATTTGCATAGGTTTACTGTTTGTGAAATTAAGTAAATATATTCTTGAGTCATTTTAGGAAACGTGTCTTGGTAACTGTAAATTCACAGCAGGGCAGATCCGAAAGTGCCCCTTTGGGGTACTCAGAGGTTCCATTTGTGTGCATGTTCTTTGTTTGGGGCTTTGGCTGGTTGTTCTTCCCCCTGGAAACCGAAGGTGAAATTTGAAGAAAAGCTGGGTCAACATTTTGGAAATTGAATTGAGTGTTTCACTGTTCACATATGATTAGGATATACAAAAAAAAAAATTCCCTGATAGTAACAGACTGTAGGACAGGCAGCAGGCTGAGCTTGTGTTGGGGACACCTAAATTTCATATTGCTGGTTCTCTCTGTGGTTTAATAATGTGCAGGAAACAGTGGATATTTCCTCACAGAAATGCCACTCTCACTGTAAAAAAAGTTACAGGTAGTACTCCTAACAGTGAACTGAATTTTGTAATGGCATTGGCTTGGTTTTCCTTTTTATAAAAAATATTTTGCAGGAATTAATTTGGACAGGGCCAGATCTGAGAACTTACCAGAAACTGCTGCTATATGTGACAAAAATCACCTAAGAACATTTTTTTGATGGTCTGAAAATGATATTCTAAGGTTTTTTTTTTTTTGTTTTGAATATAACACATGAAGGGGGAGAGAATGTATTAGGAAACTCTTGCAGGGTTTTTTGTGTGGAATGTGGGTAACTTGGCAAGTGAGATAAGTGAGAACAAGATGGCTCTGCCACAAAGGAACAATGAGGAAATCATCTGGTCTGATAAATATTTTGGCTTTGAACTGAGAAACATGTAGGTAATTATTTTTGCTGTGTCCACACAGTTCTGCCTCAATGACTGGCACTAAGGTTAGTTTCTGTGTCTAAGAATTTGCAGAATCCTGGGCTTGGTGTGAACACGACAACTTCTTTAGCATTATAGAGAAGTGGTTCTGCTGAGCGGGATGGGCAAAGTGAGAAACAGGTTTTTTGTTGTTTTTTTTTAAGAAGCAATCTTGAGGTGAAAGTTCCCAAGAAGGTGGCACTCTCCAGTTTTTATTGGTGCCAAGCAGTGTGGCCAGGCTGTCACAGCCTCTCTGCCAGGGTGGCAAAGGAGGACTGATGTTCCTAGACAGCAAAAGGCGAGGGAGTGGTTTGGCTAATGCTGACACCTTCAGACTGCTGAGCCAGAATGGGAAGTGTTGGGTCTAACTGGGCAGGAAAGTTTGGCACTGGGGTTAAATGTATCACAAGAGCCGGGGCGAAGGAGGAGGATCCCTGGTCCCAGACAAGTGGAGGCAGACTAATGTTTAATGTCTTTGTCATCCTTACTTGCAGGGTGTCATGTGTTTTTCTGTAAAAAAACCCAAACAAAACATGATGTCTTTGTGGGGATTAGGGGCTGAACAATCTCGGTAGGTACAGCTAGTGACTAGATAATCTTTGGTATGAACATATGAATAGCCTTGAGTAAACAGAAGAGTTCAGATCCTTCTGGGAGTAGCTGTCTGTGGGTTTTAAAAGACTGAAAAAATTGTCCTTACACACCCTGAACGGAGTCAGGAAGGACCATTGGTGGCAGTGGTGGGGTTTGATAAGCCTGTGACTGATGTGCTGTGAACTGGAGATGAGAGGCTGCCCTTAAATCCCCAAGATCCCTTGTTCTAGGAAAAAAAATGAACTTATCTATAGCTTTGGGATGTGGTTGTATTGTATAAAGGGGGACAGGGAGGTTAACAGGACTGAGGGCAGTGCCAGGGTGATGGGATGTTTTTGTGAACATCATCAGCTGAGCAGGCTTGGAGGAATTCAGGAGCTGGAGAGACACTTGTCTTTTGAGCTCAGTCTAGAATAGCTGTATTTGTTTGAGCCTTTTTGTTTCTACTCTTGCAGCAAAGGCTGACCTACAATTTTGCTAAACAAACCCTAGATTTCTATTCTATCTGCCTGGTTTTGGGGAAAGATAATACAGGAGATGTGTCCAGAATTAGCTGTCTCTACGTGGGCAGTATCTCCATGATGTGTGAGTGAAACAGCCCCTTGGAGGTTTGTTTCTTAGGATGAGGCTAAAGAACTCAAATTGCATGGGATCTGTGTGGGAACCTTTGCTGCCAGCTGACAGATTTTGGAAAGGAGCCTTGTCTTTTGCAAGGAACATGTGACTGGGAAACATCTTATGGCTCTAGGGAGACTTTGAAATGCTGCAGGGGAGTTGGAAGGGGAAGCTGACTCCCAGTCCTATCATGTGGCAATAAAGAAGCAGCAAAGATCATGAGGGAGACTTGTTCGGAGAAAGAAATATGACTACGTGAGAAGTTGAGAGAAGGAGTGATGGCTGGGCTAGGGAAGGGTTTAGAACTATCTGGGAAGACTGAGGAAAAACTGGAGCTAAAGAACTGTGAGATTCTAGGAGGATGAAGGCATGGTGGCCACGGGAAGATCAGAGGTGAGGATAATGAGTGTGTGTGTGCTTGAACATTGTGGTGAAGAGGTGTAGGTTCCTAAAGGGAAATTAGCCAAGCAAGGAGTCTGTGCCTAGATCCAAAGCTCTTGGCCAGGGGAAGAAGGAAGGGTGCAGAAGGAGGTTGGCACTTGGATCTTGTGTTCTGTCCCTGGGCTGGAGCAGCACCTGGCTGTTTGCTTTACAGAGCCCTGGGGTGTGTTGGCCGAGTTCCTGGAGCCCAGCATTTTGCAGGGGCTCTGCTGTGCCGGTGGGACGCCCCTGTGGAAGTGCAGGCTGGGCTTTGAGCAGAGGAAATCCTATGGAGCACTAATGCTAATCACTCCTAAATCAGGAATGTGAAATTTGGGCATGCTTCAGGCATTAATTGTAGTGGCTTAATTTCCTTATCTGGTAATGTGGGGATAATGCTGCCTCATGGTGGTTTTGAGAAGGTCAGTTATTTAATGCTGACTCTGCATGCCAAAGAAAACTGGGGGGGGGGGGGAACAGTGAACATGTCGAAGCAGGATTTGAGCAGGGCAGAATAAACAAGGTCTGAGGATAAACCAGCATTGCCTGCATGTGTGTTAGCTGAGCCTTGCCTATCCAGAGGGCTGTAAGAGGTGGGAGTCCTAACAAGCTGGGAAGAGCAACCCCACATCCCAGTTCCTGGCAGTTCATGCACATTAACTCTAAGGAAAACATGTAATGCTCACCCTGTATATGGTGCAGGTTGTTAGAGGAATAACATGACACTGAGGCCTCTACCCTGCTGCCTGACTTAGTTGACATAAGGTAATGGATATAGAGGGGAGGAGCTGAGTAGCAGCCTGGTTGCATAAGCCTTTTTTTTTCCAAAGGAAACCGGCTGATGTGATGTGGAGATATAATAAATTTATATTGTAGTGCACGACCACAAGAGGGATCAGACCACTTGAATTTTCACTTTTGTGTTTTTGATTCTGCGTTCTTTCATGTAGCCTGGGGATGGGTGTTCCACATATGGGGGTTTTAATTGTTTAACTTAATATTAGAAATGTAGTTGAATAATGGGCTTGTGTCTAGTTTTTCTGTCACAGGTCTATTTCCTGGCTTCAGTCTCTGCAGTAAAATTAAGGCTGCATTACTGCATGACTTTGATAGATAGTTTTACATTCCTGCTCGCACAAAACGTTATCTCTTGCTGTTTGCTTGGTAAGGCTTCATTACCAATGCTCGTGATGTCTTTTTAAGTGAATATTTTAAACAGATGACTGTGCCATTGAGTTCAGAACCCGTACAGAGTCTGTGTTTTGTACGAGCTTGATCATTCAAACCTCATTTTTCTCTCCCGATTCCTCTCTTCTGGAACATCAGTTGTATAACTGACAAACATATACAAGACAAATGCTGATCTGAAAGTAATCATTCCTTGAATATAATGGACCACAATCCCTTTCTCTTACACCTAATTAGTCCAAGATTTTGTTTTAAAATTCATTTGTTTTTTAGGGAAAGTAGAAAGATGCAAAGTTGCTTGAAGGAGAATTGCCCCAACTTACTTGCTCTGTGTCCTTCTCTCACAAATATAGAAGCAGCTCTATCATTGAAAATTTAATGAAGCTTTCATCAATATAATGCTGTGCCTCTGCATTCTCTGAAACACATTCATATTTAATGAGCTTCTAATTCTAATTTCAGGTAACAGGAACAACTGTATATAATCATAAATCTGATTTGTTTGTGAACAGCGTGTCCCACGTCATTTACAATTCCTAAAGTCGTCACTGGTGACTTTTGACTGCTTTTAGTAGTTTGGTAAAAATGTTTTGTTTCAGAACTTTATTATTTTTGTAATAAAATCAGCCTCAGGAGACAGAAGCAATGACCTTAAAGCAACGAGGTGGTTGTCCTGGTATCATATTTGAGTATTTATGTGGAGTTTTTTGGGGTTTTTTTTTGGTTTGTGTGTTTTTTGTTTTGTTTGTTGTTTTTTTTTTTTAACAAGCCTAAGGTTAGTTGCTTAGTTAAAAAATACAATAGTGGGAAAATATTTTGGAGTGTGGGGGAGCTGGTAATACTGAAAAAATATACAATTGTGGATAATTAATTACAGAAGATGGAAATAGTCTAGAAATAACTGTGAAAATGTCCTACTGCACTCTGGACAGCCTCAAACTGAAGATTTCTATGAAGCATCCAATAATGTTGCACTGCTGGGCTCGGCTGGAAGAAACAACCAGGCTTGTTTGGCTTTTCCTTACTGGGAGTGAATCATAATTCTGAAAAGATGGTATTGTTTACCAAATTTTATGCGATAACAGCACCTATGAGTACATTTACATTTTCAATTAGAAAAAGAAAACATTAACACTGAAACATTGTTTTGATCATGTGAAAAAACTTTATTGTTCTCTCTGCTTTATTTAATTTACGGCCCTTTTATTGTTTCTCATAATCATAATTGACACTTATCCATAAATATTTAATTTGTGTTTTGGAGGTTAATTGCAGAAAAAGGCCGCATATAATGTGATGCCATTGAATATAGCAACATAAAATTTAATAAGCAGAAACATTCTCTACTACACATAGTATTGCCTTTGTTATTATACAAAGGGTAATGTGCAGAATGGTATTCACTCCACCCCCTTTCATGGCAGTATGCAATTTTCTGTTTCATCTATTAAGGTTTTTGAAAAGAAATTTTAATTTAGTACCAGGAGAAAGCTGCATTTGCATGGCACATGTATCCTGATTGCTTTTGACAGTTCTTATTTTCTTGCTTTAATTTAGTTGGAGCGTTACACTGGCAGAGCTGATCAGGATGTTTTCCCACATGTTTTTTTAATCCAACTTCTTATGCACATTTTACCAGCTTTGCCAAGGAAAACAATATGCTGAACATATTATATGGATATTTTTAACTGTTTCAGGTGTGTGAAGCAGCCCCACAATTTTATTCAGTCTTTAACAGGACTTAACACTTGACCTCGGTGGTCTCCTCTTGGAGCAGACCAGGAGAAGGTGTCGGACTGGCACCTCCTGGGAGGGGCAGCTCTGGAGCAGGTTCCTTGGCACTGCCAGCATGGAGCACTCCACATGGCACAGGCTTGGGTGGAGGCCCTGAGAGCACAGCCAGCAAGGATGGGGCAGGGAGGAGCTGCCTTTTGTCCCCTCAGTCAGCTCTGCCCTGCTGCTGTGTGAGCCCTTGCCCAGGGGAAGGAAGCTGTGGGAAGAGCAGTGCATCCTGCGGTCCCTGCGGCACCCCGGTTGTAATCCCTGCTCCGGATGGTTCCCGCTCCCTGCTGCATGTCCCTGCAAGAACACTGCTTTTTTACCTCCTGAGTTCTCCTCTGCCTGATTTTTAATGCTTGCAGAGTCCCTTTGCTTACTAGAGGAGGTGTGGTGTGGGCGAGTGAATCTGACACCTCCTAAAGTGGGAAAGTGAACGTTTGCTGTGCAGCTCTGTTGTGGGGATCTCATCCTGGGCAACGTCAGCTCTGTATCAGTGACAGACACTGATTTCTGTATTTACTGAATTTAGGTTGGCTAATTAAAAAAATTCAATTTTCTAATTATAATTCTTGTTTCCTGGCCATTTGGGATGCAGAGCAGTACAACAGAGGAATGGATTAAAAGAACTCTGCTAACAAGACTGTTGTTTCAAAAGGCTGGCTCAGTTCATCAGGGGCTTGAGTGCCAGTGTAGCCCCACTCATGCCAGTAACCCATTGAAATAGAAAGACTCTCCCTGTGATGATTATTTTTGGGATCAAACCCGTATGATTTATTTTCACTGCTAAAAAATGTACATCAGTTTTTCTGACAGTCAATTTTCTGTTAAATAGTTTACTTAACAGAGACAAACAGTTTATTTAAGATAAGTTGATAGCAGTAGACTTGGAGTTTGTCCTAATGCAGTCACTTTTCATATTTGGTTTGGACTATTTACAGTAGAAGCTGAAGGTGAATGAGACGAGGGAGAGGTGTAGGTTTGTGTTGCCCTCCCCCCCCCCTTTAAATATTACCAGTTCAAAGGTCTGAAATTTCTGTTCCTCATCTTTCCCTGAGTGATATCAGATCTTTTACTTGCCAGTCTTTAGCACTGACCTCTTTTGACTAAAGATTGCAATAAATATGCTGGTCAAATTTCATTTCATGGTGAGAGCATTTTTTTTGGTGCAAGTTTGGAGTGACTACATTAATAAAACTCTGTTTATTTTCCTTTCCTAATATCTGCAGATTTATTTTTTTTTCAGATTCAGTAACGATAATTTGAGTATTTTTACCTGAAATCTGTTGAGGAATGTATGAATTGCATGTAAAAGCTACATTCCAAGCTTTGTTTTGGAGTTTAGCACCCAGAAATTAGAAAATACTAAAAAAAGGATTCCTTGTTCAGTCTTAGTGTGATTCCTCTGTGTATATGGTAGGGTACTATTATTGATGTAGAATGGTATTTTTTATCTTGCAAGACCTGTTTTAGGCCATAATCAAAGAATATTTTAATCAGTTATTGTTTGGATGTATCAAGCATATGTAATGAATAAGAGGATCATTGATTTCTTCCTTTTCTGTAGCACTCTGGATATAAAACTTTTTATGCCTATGTATTTCTCCTGTGATATATGTCACTTACTGATGAGAAAAATTATCATGCTTTTGCAGGGATCTCTACATTTTTAAATGCACTATAAGGGGAATGTAGAGCTTCTTTTCCATCCACCTTTCACCCTCAAACACAGAACGTGCTTCCACAGCAAACAAAACCAGCCTTTTGAGAGCCTCATAATGAAAAATGTTGAACTTAGGTTGTGCCAATCCTATAAATAGATGTTGGGCATTCCAGAAAAGGGGATTTGCATTAGTTAAGGTAATTATGCTCTAGCTTTGCTCTGCAGTATAGTTTTGGAGTTTTTAGGAGTTTTATTTTATCATGGATTCATGGAATGTTAAGGGGTTGGAATGGGCTATAAAGATCATCTAGTCTCACCCACCCCTGCCATGTGCAGGTACATCTCCCACTAGACCAGGTTGCTCAAGGCCTTAAATTTTGTGTTACAACATTTAGCTCGTAGACAACTGGTGGTTTGTACAGCCTGGTGTCTGGGCAGGTAATTCACTGGATCATCCCAGTGCTGCTGAGCAAGACTGAAAACTGAAGTTCTGGTCCTGGGGAAAGGAAGCTGGGTATAGAGAGAGTTTCAAAAGGAGTGGGGTTATAAGGGACGTGCTTTTTTTCTCCCCCACTTTGATTAGTTATTCTGTTTGCTTTGTTATCCATCCTCACACAGGGTTGTGTTGTGTGGGCACACCTGAGGGGCAGGAGGCTGTGATGCCAGTGCAGGGACAGGGAGGAGATGGGGATACACAGCAGCAACGAAGTGTTTTTGCCACCAGACAAAACCTGTTGTCCAACTGCCCCTCTGTGTGATTTCTGGGACACTTTGGCTGCCCTGTGCCTTCACGTGCAGGTTTTGTCTGTGCATTTTTAAGCTGAATTAGAGCAGAAGGGCTGTGCTTTGCCAAGCATCTGTGGTCGTGCCCTTTCAGTGGTATTGTTGCTTGTGCTCAAAACGTTATGACTCTTCCCACACTCTGCTTCTAGCACAAATGAGCTTTGTGACTGGCCATGCTGTTGTAAAATATTTTTATGCTTTGTACATGATCAGACGTCACTGGTCGTGCCTTTTATGTATAAAGGCAACAGAAGAGAAGTGGTGTGCTTAAGAGAAAGAATAAAAATTAGTGGCTGCAGGTGTGTGTTGACTTTCACCTGAGTCTCCACGGTTACTCCAGCTAACTGAAATCCAGGTGTTCCCTGTGTCACATGCCTTCTTCTTGGCACTGAGTGCTGAACTGGTTCAGGAAGGTGATCAATTTTAGCATTTTAGTTATCAGCTCATTAGCTCCTCGTGCTGCTCTAGAGGTGGCAGGGCTTGAATATGGGGTGGGAGACTATGGCAGCCCAGATCTAAAAGTAGGATAAGCTACTGTAGGACTAGACGTGCATTCCTTTGCATTTGTAGTAGCCATGTTTGATGCCAGTAAAAATAAATACATAAATCTGTATTAGGTACCTGTATGTGTCTTTGTTGATAACTTCAGTGCTGTCCTGGTAACATTTCTACATAAAGGGGTAGGAGTGTGTCACCCATGCAGAAAAAACTTTGATCTCAAGTGATCCCACACAATCTCCCCAGTACATGCTGTGGGAGTCAAGATGTTTGTTTTAGTTTACAACCTGAGCTTGCAGAGGAGGCTCTATTTGTCTTTTGCTCAAACACTGTATAGCTTGGATTTGGATTTAGCTTAAACAAAACCCAAGGGACTGCCTCTTCATGTTATGTAAAGTTTGTTCCTGAAAATAAAAGGATCATTTGTGGATTACTGAAAGTGTTGCAATTTGGAAAGAGCTGTGCTGGGGAGGAGACAACTTTCTTCTTGGAGTGGGGAGAGTTTTCAGATCTCATCTCATTCAGGTCTTCTCATGGTCCTTTCAAAGCTTGGGCAGGGGGATTTGGTTTACAGTGGATTTCTAAAATTGTCACCAGTGTGAATGAAAAGCTGGTACAAGAGATTACTCAGGAGGGTGCTCAGTATGGTCCTTGATAAGAGTGATGGTTTTTGTTCGGCTTATTTTTCTTCTCTACATAAATGAAAGTGAAGATAATACAAAGCAAAAGTTGTTTGAAAGGTAACAGGAATGACAGTGAAGCACGTTTGATCTTTGCATCGCAGCTGTTACCACCAATCTGCTTTTTCTATTTTTTTTTAATTTATTTTTTAGCATTGTTTACACTGGTAGCAACTAGAAGACCTTTCATGAGTCCCAACTTAAGAGTTTTCTGCAGGGAGAGGAAAAATCCTTGAATGAGCTGTAGTCTAAAGTAAGTGGATTTGAGCAGGGAAGGTGAAGATACAGTGGCAATAAGAAAAGCACAGTTTATTCCTCAGTTAGTTGATAGAGAGTGTATAGTGCTGAAGTGCTTGCTCAGTTTCGTGGGTTAGTTTTCTGTGGAGCTGCAGGATGGGATGGGGAATAACACTGGAGTTAGAGCTTCATGGAGCATAGGTTTAAGTATTTGTGGCTTTTAATCTCTGTGCTGTTTTTCTCCCCCTCCCCCCCGTGAGGCAGAACAGGTGAGCTGGTGTCAGGGGATGTTTGTGCACTATCAGAGGGATCATGATGCAAGTCATCTTTGTCCCCTGGCTTGGGAAACCATCCCACAACTTTATGGTGCAGGTGGAGAGAAGGACAGGAAAAGTCATGCTCCCATCAGCCTCCTGAAAGTACTTTGTGTCCCCGCAAGCAAGTGCTAAACTTGGGGGCTTTTCAAAGTGTACTAGATGCTGTACAGGTGAGTCAGCCTTTTGTGCTGAGGGCCAGGTGCTTGACTTATTTTCAAGCTGGCATGCTAGGACACACTGGCATTCATCACTTTTGTAAACACTCCTCAAAGCTGAGGAAGGCTTTTGTCTTGTAACCGGTTTTCCGTAATGCTCTGGGAGTGACTGGCTTGACGCATTTTCCCCAGGTGGCATCAGCAGCCTGTGAAACACAGAGGAAGCATTTCTGGTCTGTGACCTTTACAGCAAGGTGTTCTTCAGGGAGGACAACCAGCAGTGAGTGTGTCTGTATTTTTGGTACTTTGCCCAAATACGTGCACTTTTGCCTCCAGAACGGGAAGTGAAAGACTCCATGTCTTGGACCAGTCCTTTGGGCAATGCAGTTTTGTCCTTGCTTTTCTGCCTCATGTGAATTTGGTGGTTGACAAGTCATTGCTGAAGAGCATGAAGAAATACCTTTTGTTTTTAGTGGTGGAAAGATTGTTGCTGGTATTGGGAGTGAAACAGAACAGGGCTGTGGTCTGTTGTGCCGAGTTTTATGTCAAGTTTAGGCTCTCACTTTTCTGAAAGAGTGTTCAGGTTTCCCTTTAATAATCTATTAGTCTTTATAGCCTTTGTTTCTGAACAAAGACCGGAGAGTATTTGTCTGTAGAAAAGAACAAGTAAAAAGGAGTTCCTAATGAGTTTTCCACAATATTTGGTGTGTAGCCTCACTGCTAGGGCTGCTTGGAGAGGGGAACGTTGGGGAGTCCTGGATCCACACTGCGTTGCTAGGGAAAGCAAAAACTCCAGTTACATGGGAATTATCCAGCGCATGTAGTAAGTGTTTTCTCAAGTCTGTATCTGTCTTTTTTCTTTTCTCCATTCTGTGTTCTGAGGTTTTTCTGTTTGCTTTCAGTAGGCCGTTGTCTTGAGAGGCCTGGTCTTGCAAACAGTAATGAACAGAGTTTTTATTTACTGTTGATACCTGTGGGACTGTCCAAATAAGTATATGGAGCTGAATCCAAGACCCCCTTGAAGCCCACCAAATATTGTGGTTTTGTTTCCACTCCTTCCTTGAGACCTCAGTTTCCAAAGGACCGTGAAACCACTTCAGCTCTCCCGGTAGTAACTGGCTGAAGGATTAGACCACTTTTGTTTGTTTGTTTTTTAAATAGTAAAAAAGACCTGAATATATTCACATTTTGACGTGTTATGTCTGAGAATGTACAAGCTGGGAGCTGTTGTTTAGCCACACATTTTTTAGCTTACTTGTGATGAAGTATTGAGTGTTAACATGCCTGTTAAACTAGTATTTTGGGGATGGGAAAAGTGACTTAATTGTATATTGTCAAACCCAAAGAACCTCTTTTGGCCTGGCCATTTAATGGACCATTGAGCTTCACTTGAATCTGGTTTTGCTAAAAGCTGCTGAGCAGAAATCACTTGGGTTTGTCTTTCACTGTTCACTGCTGTGTAGGTGGGGGTACGAGGCAGGTGCTGGTGACAGTTTGAACTGTGACGCTGTGCCCAGAGTGACAATTGCTGCAGAACCAAAACATACCATTATCTTATTAGTGCATTCACCTCTTCATGCAATTAAACCATATTATGTTTAAGCTGCCTCCACTATCCACATTCCCACAGTTTTAGCAGTTTATAATTTAAAGCCTGTGAGAATTTGACTGAGATTTACTTCCACCTGTACAGCCTGGGTAGGAGTTGGGTGTCATTGTATCTGTGTGGTTAAGGGCAGCTGCCCTGAGAAGTGAGAGTATTGTCAAGGTCTTCAGCAAACAGATAAGAGGGAATGACCAGCAGAAAATAACCCTTTGTGGGGGAGAGTCTCTTCCTTTGTTCCATGAAAGCACTTTCAGATAAAAGGTGAAAATTGATCATCCTGGTATTCTGCTGAGTTAAATTTACATAACAGCAACGAAATTCCCTTCCAGTGTTTAAAAATGCTGATTTCTGCAGAAAACCCAGTATTTCACAGGTGCCTCACTCAGTTCTGTCACTGGAAAGTTTTGCAAACAAGTACTTGTCAGTTCTGGAAACTATAATATATATTGCTGTTAAGGTGATATTTTGGGGTGGAATACTGAGTAAGCATATATGTCTTAAAACCTTCTGAGTCATGTATTCTATTTTTTAATACAGAATGGTTTTGAAGACTCAGCATGCTGTGGTGGAGATACAGCACTAAGCATAAAGAGACATGGAAAGGTGTCTTAAAAGGAGGAGAAAGAAGGGAGAATCTTATGTACATCCCTAGGATCACCAACCATAGCATGTTTTTTACCGGGGAATTTTGTTAAACTGGTTAACTTTGTACATTGGATTCAGGTCGTGCTGCAGTGGGTGTCACCAAACTCGTTTTACAGGGTTTTTCCAAGGAAAACACCCATTATGGTGTTTTGTGAGGGCCCTGGGTAGGCTGGTGGGCTGTAAATGGCTTTTTCAGATGAGCTGCAGTTGCTTTTCAGCTACTTGTGTTGCACAATGGTACCATGAGTCATGAACCACAGCCTGTGTCTGTAACTGCATTCTTTTCAGGGTTTAATTGTTGAGTGCAATAGCCAGGGTACAGACTTCAGGATCTGCAAAAGACCCATCTTTTCTTTATCTTTGCCTACCTTTGTTTTATTTTTGTTTAGTAAACTTGGCTTATGTCCTTTGTGTAAGTAGGCAAGGTGATCAACTTCTCTATAGCATCTTAATGTTTCTTGGAGAAAATGCTGGTAAACACCTTACATGTCTGTCCAAAATGTTGCATGTGGTTTTAGGGGGTGGAAGCAGCTTGGATTGCACTTCAGGTAAAAGTTGGAAAGTTAAGGAAGTGCTTGAAGTTCATGGGAGTCTGAGAGCTTTAGAGAACTTTAAAAAAATATTATAAATAGCAGGAGTAGATTTATATGAAGTAGACTGCTTGCTAATTGTAGGTGTTGGTGGTGAGTTGAAATTGTCTGTGTGACGGTGTTACAGTCGTGGTCCTCAGCATGAAAGTAATCACCTCCCCAGATGTGTGCCACAGCACTGAGCTTTCAAGCCAGAAAAATTCAGATTTCATATCAACATGGAATCATTGGGTTGGAATGGTTTGAGTTGGAAGGGACCTTAAAGATCATCTCAGTCCAATGCCCTGCTGTGGATAGGGATACCTTCCCATAGACCAGGTTGTTCCAAGCCCTGCCCGACCTGGCCTTGAAATTTCACACAACTGTTCTGAAAAGCCTCGATGGAAGGAGCCTTGTTTGCCCAGGTTATCCCCTGTTGGCCATCAAGGACAGTTTGTGCATTAAGCTTGCAGGATTGAGCCCAAAAATTCATTGTAATACATAATTCCATAAAATGATGAGAATATTTTAGTCTGGGATCTCCTTAGAGATTCATTTTTGTGTAGAGAGAATTATGTATTTTGCACACATACAGCTTACTTTGGCCAAGAAGGTTAAAGGTGATCAGTGTTGGCGGGCATCTCCAAAATGTCAGGAATCGGAGGGGTCATTGCCTTCTGAAAGGCTTATCCTTTGCTTTTTTGGGGTTTCTTCACTGGGTCTCCTGATCTGTTGGTCATCATGGAATTTGCTAGTGCCCATTGCTTTATAGGAGGGTCTGCAGAATCAAAAAGTCATGTGGAAAATAGATGTGTTGGTTTTTATATTTTGAGTGAGCGGTTGTGAAAAAAATCCTTTTCATTACTGTGTATAAGCTTATCATTTGGATTAGACTAGGAGCATGTAAAAAGCATGAAATTCTGTGTTCAAAGGCTTTTGATCTTCCCAGAGTTGTGTGCTGGAGGGTTTACACTCCTGATTTGTTTTAATTTGACTGCTTTAGTGGCACTAGATAATATCAAGCATTTACCGTGTGTGATTTATATGGAGAAGGAGAATGCTGTTCACTGTTTCTCAGGCCAGGAACAATGTTCTTTACACATGGCCTTAATACAGTTGTGAGCCCAAACAAATGCTGCTTTTCAGTACCTGCACAGATTCCCTGTAATTATGGAGCAGTGTGGTGTTTATGGGAGAACCTGGAGCATTGTTGAGTGTTCCTCAGCTGATGTTTGGGTGAAACAGAGCAGCTCAAATATTGTCTGGGGCCGGATTTCCATTTCCTTACTTGTTTTCAGTGGCTTTTTACTTGATCAGTGGGACTAGTGGGCTATGATGCCTCTAACCATGGAGAATGGTGGATTTTGGTTGTCTGCTGAAGTAGTGAATGGAAATGGAGAACTTTTTGTAGTTACCATTATGCAGATACAGGAATGAACAAAAATGTTCTGCATAACGAGTAAATTAGACCAGTCCCACAGACGGTGGCAGGTGGGGTTTGTGCTAAAACAGGCATCCAAAAAATACTTCTTCCCAGCTATTTCCACACACAAATAACAAGCAAACAGCAAATCTGTGCTCCGAGTTTGGCGTTTATACACGGGAGGAGCTTCACATAATGATGAACAGATTTGTGGATATTTATCTGACTTCAAATCATTTGACAGCAGTTCGGTCCTGATCAGCTCACCAGTGTGGGGAGGCAGCTGTGTGTCATCCTGCCTCTTGTCCCAGAATGTGCCTCCACTGCTGAGTAACTACACTGGTGTGTTCTGCTTTGTGTGGTTTGTGGCAGAACATGTACTGATATAAATACTAACAAGAATATAATGTATTTCATGAAAATGTAATTTTTTTTTTTTTGCTTTTGTCTCTTTGATCCTCCCTTAATACAAGTCTTCTTGCTTCTTGCTCCCTCTGTGCAACTGATTCTCTTCACTGACTCTCCTACTAACAAATACTAAAAGAATGAATACACGTCACAAATTTCATCATGATAAAGTTCTTCAAAATGTGCTGGAACTTTGAGAGAACGGTTTGTGTTACGCCTCGGGTATGGTGAGCAATGTGTTTGCTCACTTACTCCTTTGTGTTTGATAACCTGTGAAGCTGCTTCCAGCTTCCCTGGAATAGGGCTGGGTTTTTATTCCCTACTGTCTGTAGGAAATGATTGAGATGCCAGTGTAGCTAATGAAGGTCTGATACATCCTCCTTATTTTTTGTTTAATACCTAAAAGTAGTTGCATTGAATATGACCTTATAATTTAGCTTCCAAAAGTTTGTGTGACTTTCACCAACGAGTTTAAGGTACTGAAATAGCAACTGCCATTTATTTTTAAGCTTGAGGAAAAAAGCATTTTTTGAAATGATTAAATTTACAATGCAAAAAAAATGTTCCCTACAAGGCTTTTAGTAGGTCAGGATCTCTGCCACCCTTGAAAAGGGAATTGCAGTCTGACCTGCTCAGTGGCCAGCGTGGGATGGGGGAGAGAGGTTTTGGTGTGGTTTTACTTCTTTTTTTTTTTTTTAATAAGTCAAAACATACTTATTTTTTGAGATTTGTTTCACTGGCCACGTGTTGCAGATTGTAGGATATTTCAAGACATCCCTGAAACATTGATCGTGCTGTGTCCCACCAAGAATGTAATCTTAAGGTCTCCACTGTTTATGAAACACAGTCTATATTTTATCTCCTGCTGAGAAAAGATGTGATAATGGTTGTTTAGGGATTATGTGAAAATGAAGTGAGGAATGACCCTTAAAAATTGGTAGGAAGTAGGAGATTCCCAAATGAGCCTAGGGAGGTGGGAGAGCTGTTTCAATTGCTGCTGTTGGGCTTTTGTAATGAATATCTTCTTTGCAGTTGTACCGGTGAAAATTAAGGTTGGTGAGATAAAGAAGCGTTTAAAGAAAATGAGGTAAAAATCTGTTGGGTAGAGAAACTGAAACTACAACTGTAACTCGAGGAATTTTTAACTCCTGGATTCGTTAGTGCTACAGTGTCAGAGAATGCAGGCACAGAGCCTGAGAAGGTGCCTGTGCTGCTGAAAGAACATTAATGGATCAAAAGTGCTGGCTCTGGGAAGTGACAGGGCACACATGAGGTTCAGGCACAAGTTAGCACAGCCACCCCTAAACGAGCCATCCATTTCAACAGGGGGTGCTTTACTCGGTTTTGGGTTTGTTCTTTACACGTCCTTTAACTTTTTTAGGTTAAAATAAGAAATAGATTTGTCAGAGCATTTCTTTTTAACATATACTTGCCTAGGCTTATTTCTTGGAGGATTAAGTCTGTATTTGGGTGAAAGATGGCAATAAAATGTTATTAAGTTGCATCTTTTCTTTGTTTTTCTTTCTTCTGATGAGATTTTCCGCAACTTAATGTTCAGAATAATTTAGGCTCTGCTCTGTAAGGTATTTAAGGACTCCATAGAGATCATTTTTCCTTCTCTGACATCCAGCTATTCAAATTGTAATAGTAAAGGCAACAGAGGTTTAGCAAGTCACTTCAAATGGTGCTTTAGGGCAGGAAATAAATAATGCCCCAATCAATTGAAATTCCAGTCGCGAATTGGGATATGATGTAAAATTACCTGCATTAGTCTGGGAAACCAGCGTGCTCTCAACAACAAAAATGCTACTGAGTCCTTAGAATTCAAAGGCTACTGGAGCTTTTGGTCTGTCTCATTGAAAAAGCAGCAGTTTGTTCCCTAAGGCTGTATTGGACTGATGAAGAGGCGGGAATGATGATTTGTTGAGTCATGACCACAGCCCTTTGCTGCAGAAAGGACTTTTTACTGTGCTGATAGAATATATCTCCATATTAAATTGCATGTTTTATCTGAAACGAGACAAGCTGAGGATGTTTATTCTGTAGTTTTCTTCTGTGCTGTTGTATCAGCTATTAGAGACAACCAGAATGGTGTGATCTTACTTTCTTTTTCCACAATGTGAAAAAAGTTGATCCAAGTGAATCAAGTTTGGATCTCAGACCTATATGTTTTATGGTGTGTGCCAGATAAGATAAATTAATTGGGGTTTGATAAAAGAATATGAATCTGTGTAGTTTGTGAAGACTGCTTTAGACTGATGGCAGGGTGGTTTCTATTATGAGCAGAAGGAACAGATGCTAGAACATCTGTGCTGTGCTTGTCATCCTTTAAAATTTTTTTTTCAGTATTCAAAGATGCATGCAATAGTAGCTTTTTTTCCTCCTTTTTTATTTTTCTTCCTAAGCTCTCATTGTCTCTGGGCTTCAATCATTAGAGCAGCTAACCAGGACCAACCATGGCTAAGGCTGCAGGCACCTTCTTCGTTATCAAATCTAGTTACCTGTTGAAGACAATCAGCTCATCAGATCCTCCCTGGGAGCTTATAGAACTTTTAAAAACTAATTATTGTAAATTTTTTTTTAAACTAATTTTTGTCCTGTTACTTCTGTTGGTTCTGATTCCAGACTCCCACTATGGTGACTGATGAGAAACACAGTTTCCAGTATGAATTTTTTACTCTATTGGTTGGACTCGTGTTAGTTTAAATAGCTTTTTCTGCTGTTTCTCTTGAAAAACCAGTCTTCCAAATCTTGTGATCATCTAGTTGCCCTTTTGTGCATTTGTAGGATGAGCTCATCTGTTTTGAGAGTGAGTGACCAGAACTGCAAACATCACTTCAGGTGAAATCTCACATCCTGCTGGTAACTCTTCCTGACAACAGCAGCTTTTCTGATGTGTCCTTAGGCTCCCTTTTCATGACTGCACCTCATGGCAGAGGGACCATGAGGTGCTATTTAATTGGTATGGAGGTGTCTCTGCCTCTGTGTTGTGCTCTTTAAATGATGAGCTCCCACAGTGACTTTGTGACTTGTTTCAAGTGCTTGAATTTTCGTTCAGTTGTGTTGCCTTCTGTTTCTATTGTGGAAGGACTTGGCTGTAAAATAATCTTGTGTGCTTTGTTTAAAGTATTCTGAAATAATTTTTCCTGTTCTTTTGATTCTCTTATTTTTAGCAATCCTGAAAAATACTACTAATCCTCTGTCTACTACCCCAGCTGTTATTGCATTCTTTGTGTTCTAACTGGGCTTCCACTCACCTTTTTAGAGGTGTGTTGATCAAGCAATTTGTAGGTTACCCTGGAATAATGATCAACACTTCATGGGTTGTGTTCTCTCTCCTTGTAATACTTTTGGATCAAGCTAAACTAGCTCAGTATGTCACAAAAGCTTTGTAAGAGGGAAGGGAAGGAGAAACGTTAATAAACAGCATAGGGTGCTGTTGACTCAGATTGGGAAGAGGAACAAGCAGATTTTTATGCCCTCCCACCCAGTGGATATCCCTTGGATCTTAGTTCAAGGCTCTTGTTCAGACTGTGACCTGCCTGTGTGGTGAACCCAATGGGAAAGTTTGTCTGGCTGAAAAATAACCCAAAAAGTAACCCAAAGAATAACCATGTGGCTGCACAAAAGTTGTTCTGACCTGCTGGAGAGGACAACAGGGCAAGGACAGTGCACAGCAGTGCAAAGACAGGTTACAGGAGCTTCTCTGGCATTGGTGCTGATTTAACATGTAGGGATAGAGTTTTAGTGTTCCTAGGCTGCATATATAAACTCAGGGTTGTTGGGACTTTTGCTGCTCATCAGAATGGGAGCTGGTGTCTAAACCTTTGAGTTCGATCACCCATTTCTGACAAATTAGGTAAAACCAGTTGATTTTATTGTATCATAAGCCAAGATTTATGCAGGAGCTCCCACTTTGTCATGGCAACTTGTTCTTTCAGTCTTTCCAAGCCGAGCAAGTTCAGTGATAGAGAGGACATCACTTCATTACACTTGGCTTTTTTAGCACTGACAGGGGGTTCAGAGCTGTCCAGGACACGGACGATGCACTTACTGCCCCAATAGGCTGTTTCCTTCAGTCGTTTTTAGTTGTGTGTACAATACACCCACACTGTGTCTGTGTTTGAATAGCTTAAGGAAGCTGGACTGTGTACTTTTTATACTTTCAGTGAAACACAAGCCTCTGCTCTTGGCAGGAATTTGGCTTGGTTCCTCCCAAAAGCCACGAGAGATGAGCCAACATATGCAGATCATTCAACAGGTATGTTTGCAAGAGACAAGTCAAGATCTTGATTTTTGAGAGAGTTTTAAACCTTTGCATGTGTCCCATAGGGACCCCAAACCACTGTTGTTTTTATGGAAAACCTTGGTCATATGCCTGGTTCTCTTACAGATGTGTCTTATCAGCTTTATCTTCTTACTTTCTGAGATTAGGAATGAAATATGGGAGTGTCTTGTGACAAGCCCTCAGTAATGTGGTCATGATATCCCATCATGCCACAAATACCTTTTAGTGTTTTTCCCCTTTTACCATATAGCTGCATTTCCTTGTCTTGTTCTCACATGCTGTTCCCGCTCTAAATACATTGAGAGTACAGGACAGAAGGTGAAAGCCTTGTTTTGGATCAAGTAAAAGTTTTTTTTTTTGTGACTATTTTGGGTCCCCAGAGCGTTTATTTTCTGTTGTCCGTGTTTTATTTTTTTCCCAGTGTGATTTTCTTGTGTGTGCAGGTGTTTGGTACAACTGAGTCAGTGGATGCTTAGAGCACTTCAGCAGTCAGACCTGTCAGCCCTGGTGTAGGACTTTCTCACGAGGTAACACATGGAGACAGAAGGAGAAGGGAGCAACGTGTCTTTGATGGAGTTCTGTGTGGGATCTCAAACTTGTTAACCATAAGTATGTTTGTCTTGAGACAATGGGCAACGTTGAGCTGGATCATGTCTCAAAAAGTGCAGTTTCTGCAATTTAGACAGACGGGAAATTTCGTAATTGTGTCTTAAGTTCAGGTGTGCTGTGGGCAGCTGCTGGTCCTCATAGCTACCCAATTTGGTGTTTGCTGAGAACTTGCAGAGTTCTCATTCAAGGAGAATAAAGCATAATAGAAGGGTTATTGACACAGTTGAATTATTATTTTAGCGCATGTGTTTGCCCAGTAGAACATAATGGATTTGGAGTAGCTGTTCTGGTACATTGGGTAAATTCTAGGTCAGTTTTGGTGTGCCTAATCATTGTGAAAGCACTTATTTCTCAATGCCACACAGCTGCTCTTGAAGTGTCAAGTACTGGCCTGTTGTTTGACCAAATTGACATAATGGTGCTGTAAGACATGTTTTTATGATTGTGTTCTTAATTGACTAGGCAGTAGTATCTCATAAATAATCACTTTTATTTAAATACCTATAGAAATGTTTTCTCTATGCTGTCCACAGTCAATACCAGGTTTAATTTTTTTTTTTTCAAGTTAAAACAAAAGGCTCATCTGTACTGGATAAATGTGAGTTAAGTTTCAGCTTGCTGCAAATTCTCTTGTCAGGTCCAAGCCACTTGAAATGTTTTTGTAGTGAGATGTTGAAACACAATGGGTGGTGGAAATGTTTCTGTTTATTATTAATTGAATCAGTATGTATTTTTTTTCCTTAAAATGCCAGTCAGTCAAGGCTGTAGTTCAACCACTACCTGGTCTACTTTCTTTCTGGTGAGTGCAGCTGAGATGAACGGGTCTGTATAGCAGTGCATGTACATGAGTGTTTGGAAAATAGGGTTAACTGTGGTTGTCTCCTAAGTTTTTGAGATGTCTGGGCTCATTTAACCTCCTCCTTTCTGCAATACGGAGCAGAACTCGTCTGACAGAACAAAAATGAAACAGAAGTGTGTGCGTGCATCCTTTTCCCAAAAGATATAAATAGTCTAAAAGGAGGATTGTGTGTTTAGCAGCTTGGCAGATGATGCTGGGAATTGACATAACACAGATATAGGGAAAGTACTGGAGTCTCTTTTTGGTTTTACTTTGTTGCTTAAAGGAGGGGGTTCAGATCAGCTCTCTGGAGTCTTGATATTTCTGAAAAAAATGAAATGTTAGCGAAGTAATCTCTGAGATTTTGTGTTGCAGTGTATGTGACTGTGGGCTGAAGAAAAGGGAGCTGCAGACAACTGCAGGTAGCTTATCAACAGTGTTTAAAACCCAAAAATTCATATCTACTGATTGATAGTTTTGATTTCTGCTGGAAAGCTGAGATGTGTCCTGTTGCCATAATGAGCTGTAGTCTCTGTGTGGCTCATGGGCTGCTTGTGACACCTGTTGGTTTACTAATTGAAGACAAGACCGATTGTGGGTTTTTTGGCCAGGTAAGGTTTTGAGAGCATTCTGGAGGTGTCTCCTTACAAGGTGAGAACAGCAAAATCCCCGTGGGTGAGATTTCACAGAATCTGAACAGGGACCAGGGAAAGAGTAGTTGGTATCACCTCTCAGCTCCCTCTTGTATTTGGCACTCAGAGAAGAGATGGCCCAAAACACGTAGCCAGCAGCTTCTACAAGTGCTTGAATAAGGATTTATGAATTGCTGAAGCTGAGGTGTGAAAAAGAAAAGACTTGTCCCTAACTCCCTACTCATATGGGAGCTCATGATCTCATAAGCTCCTTTATTCTGATGCTCTTGGAAGTGCTTGATGTCATTGCAGTTACTCTTCTCTCTCTTCCCTCTGCTTTTGGGATCCCTAAGCTGTAACATGGGAGATAATTGCTTTTGCTCGGTTCTTCTGGATTTTTTGAATCACAGAGATCATCACTGCCGCAGACTCTGGGAAGAACCTGCCTTCTAGGCTGTGCCTTTTAGTCCATCAGCCCAGAAAATAAACCTGCACTGGCCAACTGCAGATAGCTGATGAGCTCTTGGCTATGTAGCAGGAACCACTGTGGGTTATGAGGATTTGTTAAATGTACTGAAGGTTGAGAAATAAACAGGTTTGGTAGCTGCTCCCTCCAAAGGGGGCCGTTCTTGTCTCGGTTCAAGTATCTCTGTAGGAGAACATGAAATTGTCTAACCTAAGCTAAGCAAAAAGCCTGGGGATGTTTCTAGAAGCATCTTTGATTTTAAAAAAATCTAGATGTCATTCTGTAAGCTTTCTCATGTGTGTGTTTTTTGTTGGTTTTTAATGTTCCCTTGCCATAAATCAAGTCATTCCATTTCTGTAAGTAAATTTCCCTCTGACATCAGAATTGAGGAACAAGTGAAAACACATCGTTTTTGCTGATTCTTTCCACTCCACTTGTTTGTGGTTCAGGTCTTGACTATGTATTGAAGACTGTTATTATTTTTTAATCTAAACTGGTTTTTCCATAGTGGAGAGGATTATTTGTTTTGTGAGTTACTTAATGGAAACATCTTGGTTATAAAAGCAGAAGAAAGAGGGGCTTAGAGATTTTAAATATTTGATACTGTTTAATGAGTGTATCTACTAAAAACAGGCTTTGTAAAGAAGGGTAGTAACTCATTCTCTAATATTCCTAGTCAACAGCAAAAACCATAAAGATTTTTTTTTTCCTGAAATGATTAATGGCTGCATATCTAAAGCCCTGCAAATTTTTGTAATGCTCAGCAGAATCTGCAGTTTTATAAGAGAATATATTGTACTCTACTACTTGTGAAAATAGCTCTTCCTCTGTTCTGTTTTGTTTGCTCCCTTGCCAGCCAAGCTAGAAAAGTGAGCAGCACTATCGAGCTATGCTAATTTTGTGAGCCATTTTAATCTGTTCACCGTCCCAGAGGCTTGATTCCTTATCTGCCATCATCCCTTCACAAAGGGAATGTGTGGGGAATGCAGGATTGGGCACAAATCTTGTAACCTTTGAAGACATTCTGTCCAAAACAAACACTTAGTTCCAGTAAGTGTAATTTAGTTGATAAATATCTTAACAGTTTTCTGGAGAGGAACCTCTGCTTGTTTACCAAAAGCATTTTTAGTACAATCCTGGTCCTGAAGTCCATGAACATTGACATGAGGGCATGTAGTGCTGTTTGTGCACAGATGGTGCCAAACCATCTAGATGCTGTACTGTTTGCTTTCCTCAAAAATGTGGTGTTGTTCTAGACTGCTTAGAGACCGAGCCTTTTGTTTAATATTTCATGGAATGAAAGAGAAGAACAAGACAGATCAAACCAGTGTCCGTGGAAATGAGAACGAGCATACTGATATTTATTATCCTGGTGTCAAAGACCAGGAGACTTGATTGTTCCTGGAGGTGCTGTGATGGCTTTTGTTGATGGCATTACAAATTGTAAGAGTAGCTTCCCTGTCTCTGTGCACGTGTAACTCCTTGGATGTTTTCTGTTGGTATCTTCATCCCAATTAACAATTCTTCAGGATAAAACTCAAATCCAAAAGGTAATGGAATGTCTTGGTGTGTGAAATAGAATACAGATTGCAGGGACTGTGAAACCTTGGTGTGAAGAGGAGAATCAGCAATATCACACATTGAGTGTTTTAGATCTCGTGTGAAGCTCTTGTCTTCAGGCATACTCAGTATTGAACCAATATATAGACCTGATTTTTAAGCATGAACATTTATCATGCATATGAAAAATTGCCAATTTAAGGCTTCTGATTTAAAAAAAACTTATGGCCCTCTGTTTTGGCCCTGATTTGAAGGTGAATTAAGTGTTTTGGTGCTTTGCTCATTTGGGGAAAGCATGTGTTGGGCACTGAAAGATGCACTGGATGATGTCCTGCTTCCATAGTCAACTGTCTTTACACTAAGGCCTATCAGGAAGAGTTGGACTTGCAAAGAAATGGAAGGACCTCCCAAATTACTGTGGTCTGTGTGCCATGAGGAGCTCTGTAATACCAGTTGTGGTGTTGGGCTGTCCCTCTGCTGCCCAGGATGTCTGGCTGTTGTTTTGAGTTGAGTACCTTTGGTGAAGTCACAGAAATTGCTGCGTATCTTGAATAAATAAATAAACCACAGACAAAAAAAAAAAAATTATGCCGTATTTTTAAATTTTACAGTACAAGGTAAATTTTTTTCAAGTCACATTTTGAAATCTTTATTTCAAGACATGAAATAATTCATTCAACCCGTCTTTATAGAAGTCTGCCTTCCTGATGTTGGCCTATGCTCTGGCTTTTGCCGCCTGCAGTGAAACCAAAAGGAACTCTGAGTGGGATTTGGGAAATGGCTTTTTTTCCTTCCTCGAGGATCAGATGGGAATGTGTGACCACACGTCGCCGTCGCTGGCAGAGTGGCTGCAGTTTGTGGGGGCAAGAATGAACAAGCCCGGAAGGAAGCTTGGGATCTAACTGTGTGTATTAAACCTATCCGGAGATGGAGAGGAGGGAGGATATGGACAGAGTCCAGGTCTGCCCTTGACTTGTCCCACACAGCCCCCTTTGAGTTCAGAAGGAATTATCTACAAATAAATATAAGGGTGGATGTGCGTGAGTGAGCAAGAACGTGATCACCTGATGTGGGATTCCCATAGTGAGGTGTTGACTCATCTTTTCATGTATGGAAAGCTATTTTCCAGCCCTAGAAACAGTGGTTTCAGTTTGGGAAGGCATCGAAGCACTTATATGAAGTGCTTTTCCTTGAAGGGATTTTTCTCCGTAGTCGAGTCCTGTGTAAACTTGAAATATCGATTTAGGGAAGGGGGGAGTGAAGTAATTTCAGGTGCTACTGTCAGTGTGTAATATCCTGCACATAGAGCCCCTGTTCTGTTGGTCCTTAGGCAATACCATGACAAAAACCCAATACAGACACCTGCACTTGGATGCACCTGCCGAGTTCTGTAGCTTTACACTCCTTTTTCTATAACTTAGGAAAGAAGAGGCAGGGGTTTTCTGTGCGGTGGCTGCTGCACGGAGAGAGACACATAAACAGCACGAGCTGCCAAAATGAAGGAGACAGTGAAACTGTCTTTATGTTGGGCCCTTGCATCCATGCACAGGTTGGGGGAGGAAGGAGAAAACCCTTTCCCTGCCTTTCCTGCTTTAGTAGTGCTTCTTCTGTAGTGGGAACCTAAATTGTTTTCTTTATATTCATTATACTAATTTTTCATTATTTTCTTGAGCCTGTGTTCCAGAAACGTGTGAATTTCAGACCTAGTGTGCTAAAAAAGTTTGATCTTTCCTTCCCCAGATAACTTGTGTTTATAAATACACTTCATTTTCTAACCAAAGGAATTCTGGAGCAGGAAAATGCCCAACTAAATTCAAGGTCTGCTCTTTAACATTGGCAACTGCTGTGCAAGATGCATTTCAAAGCTGAAAATGAAAGTTCTCCTTGTGTTAACAACAGCAAAAAAATTCCTCTTTTTTTTTTTTTTTTTAATTCTGAGATACAATTGTGTTTGTTTTGCACTTTCTAATCTTGAAAACAGAAGCTGGGTAAAACTGGTTGGCTCTCCTCAGCTCTGCCTTTGCAAGGACTGGAACCAGTTTAGCTGGGGGTAGGTCAGCAGAGTGAAAGTTTTGTTTAAGATCCTTCGCAACTGTGTCAGTGTTGTTTTTCTTGACTTGTTTAGCTTTTGTGCTGGGTTTACGAAGGTGCAACACAACTTAGCCCTTAATGTACAACTGTTTTGGCTTCAATATAGCAAAGCTATAAATAGGCACTCCTTTGCCTCCCCAGCAGTAGGAAATGACTGCAGCAGGTGTTGTCCTCTGCTAGAAATTTGCACACTATTACTACCCAAGTAATTTTTTTAAAATTGGCTTTCTTGTTGTTTGTTCTTCCTTTATTAAATGCTGACTGACTGGTCAGCAAGCATCACATTAAAATAGGAAATCTTCGTTAAGACAAAAGAAATAAAAGCAGATAATTTTGCTTTACTTCTGTGCAGCCTCTGTGTAAAGTTTATTTTATGTGCAATTTTAAAAGTATTACCAGAAGGCACAGGAAAGCTGCATAATGCTGGGTTGCTGCCTGAAATGGTTTTTTGGTCCTTTTGGCTTTGCCTGGCTGGAGTTTAGCTGAGGTTTGTTATAGCAGTTCCTCTGTGGTAGGACTGGTAGATGCTTGGAAGGCTTTGGGCAGGGTTTGTATCTGTGCTTGTACTGAATTGTCCCTTGCACTGTGGCACCAGAAAATAAACTGGGCTTTTTGTGCAGCAAGGTGGTGCTTAGAGCGAGTGAGGATGTTGCAGCACGGCCCATTCAAAACGGGTTTGATGGTGTCAGTAAACAAACTTCCCCTCAACACAGACCCCATCGTTGTTTGGATTAACTTTAGGTCCCAGCAAAGGGACGGAGTTGTTTGGGCAGGGAGAATAAATGTGTTTGTGCTGCCGAGATTGTTTCCGTTCAGCCGCGGTGCAGAGCCCTGGCCTCCTGCCGCACTTGGGTGCTGCAGGAGCGGTGAAATCCGGGGGAGATGTAGGGTGCAAACAAGGGGGGCAATCCTGTGTGTCAGTTCCTGTTTAACACCTGTCTGCCCTTACACCCCTTCCTTTCCCCTGCAGATGTGAGAGCTGCGTGGAGCTGCTGTTTGTGAGAGGGGCTGGGAACTGCCACGAGTGTGACACCCCCCTGAGGAAGAGTAACTTCAGGGTGCAGCTCTTCGAGGACCCTGCTGTCGACAAGGAAGTGGAAATTCGGAAGAAAGTGCTGAAAATGTGAGTGTCACCAGTTTAAAGAACAGAAGGTGGAAGTATTTAATGGATCACAATTTTAAGAAATCTACTTTTCCAGTAGTACAGAGGAGATTTTTTTTTTTTTTAAAGTGACGCAATAAAATTTGACTCCATTTATCATGGAGGGATTTCAAAGAATATGATTTTATGCAACGACTGAGGACTTAATTCTCAGTTAAGCCTTGAGGGATTCCTGCTTAGCATTAGAAAATGGGTGTTTCTATGTGGCCTCCTTTGGCAAAGACTTGCCTCCTAAATGGAGATGATTAGATGTTGAGGAGTACAGCTGCTTTCCCTTTGAGGGGGTGAACATGGGAGTAGGGCAAGAAACAGGACCTTGATTGTTTTGTTCCCTGGGGACCTGTTCTCAGAGTTGAAGGCTGGTTCCCTTAAAAATCAAAATGGACAAAATAGAGTTCACATTGTTTTTTAACTTCACACAGCAATTGTTAGTGGAAATGGTTCCCTACAAGCCTGGTGTTACTAGCCTGTCATGCAGATTTGAAAGCTCTTGGAATTGAGATAAATGAGTTCTGAAATTGCATCTCCCTCCTTGTGGCCAAGAAACAGCATTTTATAAGGAAATAAGGGAGCCAACTGGTGTTTGATAGAAGAGGGTCTGGTGAAATGTAACAAACCCAGAGAGAGTTGTGTGTGCAAAAACGAAAGTACAGGTAAATTGTAAGCTTGGCAACCTTTTATTTGAGATTTAGTACAATACTAAATAAGTCACGATGATGATGTGGAGAAACTGTGTTGCTGAATACCAAGATGCTGATGTGGAAAGCGATAATAATTTTGATGTTGGATTTTAAAGTCTGCTAAAGTTAACAGAAGTCAAACTGGAATGAAGTCAACTGAGTTGACTAAACATGGAATGAAGTTTACTTAGAAGAGAAAATATTGGAAAATGCTTGGCCCACTTTGTTTTGCTGGATTAGTTTTTGGGAGGCAGGAAAAACACCTCCAAATTGGAATTTTGCCTGAGTGCTTGGGATTAGATTTTTGTTACTCCTGGGTGTTGTGGTCCATGGAGCAGGCAGAATCTCAGCTTTGTATTTTCTTGGGAAGAAAGTCTGCACATCTTGACTTTCAGAGGCTGTCCATGTTCTAGCCAGCTGTCTCTTCATCTTTTTACTTTTTCCAGCTATGAAGAGGTGAATATGAGTCCTGGAATGGTCTATTGATATGAAATGAGATAATTGCATAGCATTTTCAGTTTGCTGCTGACATGTGCTTTCTGTTGTTGGCACAAAGCCAAACTCCCTGTTCCGATACTTCTAGAAAAGGGTTTTTTTTCTCTTTTTTCCTGTGGGTGTTACTGTTGTCTCTGCCTTTGTTAAGAGGTTGACTGGGAATGACTCTGTCTTGGCCTCTGTGCTCGTGTTTACCTGTAACCCTGGAAAAGGAGTCGGCAAACAGTAGGCAAAGATAGCACTGATTTATTCCAGGCTGGCTCCTTTCCTTTGGAACAAGCACTTCTGTCTCCCATGAAAGACTCTGTATATTGGTCAGTTTGGGAGCTGCAAAGTACATAGTTGATAAAACTAGATCAATACTTAATCAGCTTGCAGCAAGAGCCTTGTTGAATGGAAATTGCATCTTTGTGTGTTGTATAAATACTTGTTTCTCTTCTCTCAAAGATACAATAAAAGAGAGGAAGACTTTCCCAGTTTAGATGAATATAATGATTTCCTGGAAGAAATAGAAGAAATTGGTAAGTCCTAATGCTTGCATTTTTGATGTGCCGTGCTCATGAGACCATAGGCTTTTGTATTCTGACTCAGCTGCTTATGAGAATGTCTAAGTCAAGTTTCTGTAATAGGATTTATCATAGTATCACATTTTTATCTAATTACTTTATTCTGCACACTTTTAATCGTATTTGCTGAACTATAGGACATCGTTGAGTAAAACTTTTTATCTGCCAGAGAAAGAACACAATCCAAAGAGGAAACAGTGCTTTATAGCTGGAAAAGAAAGGCTTGCAGGGTACTGTCAGTGCTACACTGGCAAAGATTAAACAAAGAGAGGAGAAATTGAAATTTTCATTATATGCTTCCATTAGCTTTATCTACCATGACAGAAGCCATATGGTGTCTTTCATCATTTCTGCTTCTACAAGTACAGTAGTTGAAGCTGCTTTGAAGCTGATGACCTTACATACCACTGTGGTAGCATTTTATGTTGCTGTGCAGAAGGAGGAGGTTTAGGAACAGACGTTGACTTCTTTCTCTTTGGATTAGCTGAAGCAGAACTTTGCCCTTTGGGGAAGGGACAATGTTATCAACAGAGTTTATTTTCTTCTTAGTTAGGGTGACTTGTGATTTATGGTGGACTGATGGATTTTGCTTAGAAAAACAAGGATGTGTTCAAAGGAGTGACTCCTAAATGGTTTGTTTCTTGATTTTTATGAGCTTCTGAGGCTTTTCTTTTTTTTTTTTGACCTGGAGGAAGAAGAGGTGACTTAGAGCATGCAGGAAGGGCAGTGAATGTGATTTGAAGGAAAACATGGAGATGCCACTCCCCTTCAGTTTCTCAAAGGAGCCCTTGCTCCTCTTTGCACTGTGGTGTTTTGTAGAAATGTATCCAATACACTTACTGCTGTGAGTAATGTATCGTGTTTTTGTTGGCATCAGAAGGCTGAGGCTGGAGAGCCAAATTGTGTGGCTGGGAAACACCAGTCACACTCATACGGGTCCAAATATCTGGAGGAGATGATGTGGGTGTAGTTCTGTTTGTATATTTTTCTGAATGGTATGGGGGAAGGAGGGAATGAGCAGAAAGAATGGTTGCATCTTGGCCAGAGGATCCTGGAAGAATCTGTGTGCTTATGGAAGGGAAAAGAGCTTATTTATGTAGCATTAAATGCAGTTACCCCACTTACTGCTGTTGCAGTTTTCAGCATCTGCAACAAGGGATTTGAAGTCTTGCCTGAAATTGCCTGAATCTCATGAATTTGTGCAGGACATTATGATTCTTCAGCTCTTGGGATTAGGTGGTTACATTTCAAATGGTTCCAAAGTCTGCACTGGGAACTTGGTTTAGAAGCAGCAGGAATCCAACTGGTCTTGGTAACCTTGTGAAAAAGAGTGAGTTTGCCAATAATTGTGTTGACCCCGCAAATGCATAATGAAGAAGCTTGATAGAGTCATTAGGAATTGGAGTTAGTTGCCTGAGAGGGACACCTAAAATACTAAAGGAAGTCTGATTACCTCTTAGTTCCTTCATGTAGCAGCCAGGGTGATGAGAGGAAAAAAGGGGTGCAGTCAGAAGGCTCTTAGTTTTCACTGTCAAAGGGTTCATTTGTGATCTAACTCCAGACAGATCCCAGAGGACAGGTTTGACTCAACAACACTACTTTAGGCAAGAGTTCAAGCCCTATTCTCTCTCCCTGGTGACAAAGCCCACTGCACACGTATTGCTCTCCCCAAGCCCTTCCCTGCTGTGCTCCTGGGCAGATTTCTCCACCTAGAAGTTGTCTGGTGGATTCTTCCAATGCATGTGGAGAATGGCATGACTGAATAATGTGTTAAGGGTGTATCTTTGACTCTGTATGGTCACTTCATATTATACTGCAGAGAGTAGTTATTTCATTTTTGTGTGTGTGTGAATTCCCTGCTGGTTTGTGCACATGAAAGACTGGGCTGCAAGAAGGGAAGGAAAGGATTTGGTTGTGCAGGGCAGTTTTGCCTCATGGAGCCAACGTACAGCTGGTTGAGAGTAGCTGGTGGTAGTTGTTCAAGCTGCCAGGTTGGGAATGTAGGGAGGCAGAGAACTGGATTTCCCCTCTCTCCCCCTGCCCCAAACTTTCAGTTTTTCTGCGGGAGGGTCAAAGTGTGGCTTTACCTTGTTTTCTCTTTGCTGGGAAGTTTTGTTTCTCGAGTTGTTGTGGGAGTTCAAATAATTACTTAGCAGAGTCAAGGTGTAAGCATCAATTGTAACCTTCATATGACCCTGGCACAATTCAGATAGTTTTTCCAAATACTTGCAGCAATTGCACTGTCTTATTCCATTGATGTGATACATGACCTCACTGGAAACACATTTTCCCCCCTTCATATCAGCCGTGTTATACTTACAGACTTTTCCTATTTAAATAGAAGAGTTGGGTGGTACAGCAGAAGCGTGTGTGTGGGAAGGTCAAACAAACATTGGGGTAGTCACCTTTTAAGATTTCTGTTATAAAAAACACGTTTTTGAAGTGGTTTAGAATGTAGCCACTAAATAATGCTTTGGGCTAAAATGTGTTGTTACAAGGCTTTAAATAAAAACCACATTTTAAAGCAAGTTTTCACCAGAAGAAAAATCAGTTGGACAATTTGAGAACACTGTAAACACAGTTTGTTGTCATTAACACTAGGAATAAAAATAAAGTGAAAGGGTTAAAACCTGCCTTTGGGAAAGGTGTGGACAACATCCATCTGAATGAGTCAGGTCTGTGCCCATATGATGAGAGCGACAAGGTTAAACCTTAGAGTGTTGCTACAAGTTGCAGTTTCTGGACATAATGCGAACTTTGCTTGTTATTTCTATAAGGTTTTCTTCTTTCCCCAGAGGTTTTCTTCTTCCCCAGGGTATATCTGTGCCCAGTTTTTTTTAAACCCTGCTCTCCAAGCAGGACCCGCCTCCCAGCAAGTGCCTGGCACCCTTCTCCTGGTACCTGAGTGAGGCCCGCAGGCATTACCACAACACAATTGTTAGCAGTAATTATTGCTTTTTAAAAACATTCAGTAAGTTCAGCTTGGAAGGAGGCTGCTGTATTTGTGCCCTTCGGATTCCTGCCTCTCCTTGCTCCTCCAAGACTTTGTGCAATACCGGCTGCCTCGAGACTTGTCTTACTCAGAACATTTATCTCACAAGTGATCCTCGGATAGGAAGGGTTTTGGTATCTGTGATCACTTGTGGGTTGTATTGTTGATTGTTTTGCGGTTTGTTTTTTTCCTTCTGTGTGTGTGTGTTCTCGAGGATGGTGTTGCTGGTCCTGACAGAGGCAATTTCCCAACTGGAAACTGGGAGGCTTTATCAAAGAACCATTTCAGTCATTTCCGTGTGAAGAAAGATTTCACACTGCTCCAGACAAAATGGTCTCTCTTAGACTGATGGGGCTGAATGAATTCTATCATTTATGACTATGCTAAGGTAATTTTCTGGAAAATTATTGACCCAGTAAAAGACAACTGAGGATAAACAGAAATAATTATTAATACCTAACTAGACTTTTCAGGCATATCTGTGGGTTTTCTTTTGTTTCTGATAATTATTTTGTTATAATCACAGAAATGTTGGTTTGGAAGGGACCTCTTACAATCTATTTCATCTGTTTTCCACCTCACCCCTCTCCTACCCCTCTTAAAAGTACAGGGACCAGGCATCAAAAACACCAAGAGAAGGTGCCAAAGTAGCCCGGGACTCCTTGGGCAGACTGAGGGTGTGGCTGTGTGGTTTGGGCTCCCTCTGCCCAAAGCAGTTGCTCTTCTACCATTCCCAGCCTCTCGCTGGGGTTTTATGAAGCTGATTATTAAGGAGTTTTTTGTAGTGGGATGGGAGGAATATTGTTTATATCAAACTAATGCTAATAATGTTTAGTCTGAGACTAAAATGGAGATTTTGATGGACTTAGAGTCCTGCAGTGGAGTCATATTCATTCATACTGCTAGGTCTCCGGGCAAATGATTGTGCCATATAATTAAAATTTTTCTCATTTTCTTTTTTTATAGCTAGGAAAATATTTTTCCATTTATTGTAGAATTCCATAATGAATGTTGTTGTTTTGAAAAGCAGTGAAAGTCTCTCTGTAGAGGCTGAATTTCAGAAGTTGGGAGTTTTACCTAAATAGAATGAAATGTTTCAGAAAAACACAATAGTCTTCCTGTTACACTTCAACAGATGTCTCAAGGCAAGTCATTTTATAAACCAACCAATGTGAGATGGATAAGTAGATAAATAATTGTTGCATACAAAACAGCTTCTGTTTCTTTTCCCTGAAGGGTTTCAGGCCTCTTATATCGGCTTATGCTATATTTCAACATGGACAAAAATAAGTCTGTCTTCTCTTTGAAACCTTTTCAAACCAGCCATCTGCTTTGCCACTCATATTCAGATCTACACCAATATTTTTTCAGGGTAGGTGTGGCTTATGAGTTAGGGATTTTTAACCCTTTCTGGTTTTTTTATTTTTATTGTTTTTTGTTTTTGGTGGTTTTTTTTTTTTTTTTTTTTTTTTTTGTTATTGTTGTTGTTGTTGGCCTTTTGAAAAAGGGAAGAATTATATTTAACATAAATTTCTGGCAAAACTCAAAGCAGACCAAATAAAAAAGTGCTGCTTAGTCCTTGCTATGTAAAAGGTAAGATGTCAAGTATTAGCAACTGTGTTCTTTGGTTTGATATTTGTTGGTTTTTAAATGCCAAGGAACTTGTGGAGGGGAGAAGTTTCAAGAGAAAGAAAGAAATAATCTCTTAATTATTTTTTTGTAGCCTAGTGCCCCTTGCAAAATAGACTTGTCAACTGTAATTGCAAGAGTACAATGGCAAGAACTTGTATTCCGTGAATACTGATGAAAAGACGTTTGAAGCTCATGAAAAATTTATTAGAAAATATGTTGAAAGATGTTTTGGTGGCTGGTTGGCCTCTGGTAACCATGCAGTGTCAAAGGGCAGAGTTTGCTTTGCTGCTGAGTACTTACTGTAGGAGGGAAGATGCTTTTGTCATGTATTAAGGGCAGCTGTTGACACTGATGTTGATGTAGAGACATCCAGGTTACACTGCTACCCTTTCCACTGTTCTACTTCTTTTTTTTTTTACACTTTTTTACACTGTTTCAAAAACTGATTTTTTACAGTCTTTTTTACAACTGTTTCAACAAAATGTACCTCTTCAGTATTTTCACTCTTGAAATGTGGGCAAGCTAGTGTTGAGGAGCAGATGCTTAGGACCAAGATAATGTTCTTCATCAATCACTGTACATCAATGTTCACTGGGACAAATCTTCTCTGGCCTTTGAGGATGCTGAAAGTTTGAATCTTTCTGATTGCTGATGTCCTACAATATCCTTGAGTGACAGAGCAGAATCAGATGGACAGAGCAGATTGGGTATGAGCAGATCTGACTGTTGGAAGGGTTGTATCTGTGGTTTGGTTCCAGCCACAGCAGAAAAACAGAAGGGGAAATAAAGTCTTTCACCTTGCTGTGAGCAGAGCAATGGGCTTTTAAGGTGGCTGTGCAGGTGACTGCTGAAGATTTCTCAAACACTGATGAAGAAATAGGTTCCTTACATGGAAATGTTGCTTCCTATCAGGTACCAAACTACTCAGTAAATACTGGAAAATGCACTCACTTTTGTAAGTAGTTCCTAATAAAGGCAAGCATTTGCACATGTTTAAAACTTGCCTGCTCTCCTTGTATGAGTTTTAAGTCTTAAGCTTTTGGTTTTACAGACCAAATTCTCACTGGTTGAACCTATTTAAGATAACTGAGAAAGGGGTAAAAAGCCAAAGCCTGAATGTTTCAAGCAGCAATAGTTGCAAAACAGGGATCATCAACTTATTGCTGGATTTATTTTTAGAGAAATACTCAAGATGTTCAGGAGCCTAAAGGCAGTTTGGCATCTCATCTTGCTCCTCCTCTTGCACCTGAAGGTGGCATCTGGGCATCCTGCTAGCACAGCATGTCTCATGTGCTATTTCTTTCTTGTGTCGTCATTGAAGAGTTTAGAGAGCTGGTGTGTGGATTTAAGTTGTAGGAAGTGCTGACATTCCCGTGCAGCTGCTGTCATAGCTGAACTCTGGGCTGATTGTATGCCAGCATTTTCACATGACAATTCTTCTCTGCCCTAATACTCAAATATTAAAGGTGCTTGTCAATTGGGAACCGTAGGCTGGAAATTTGGAGGCCAAATCTCCATTAAAATACAAAAAATTTAGACTGAAGTAATGTGTTTTACTAAGGAGAGGTTGCTACAACCCGAAAGTTTATGTTTGTCACGATATGAAATAGGAAAATGTTATGCCTTTTGGAGGAAAAAAAACCCCTCAAACATTTGGAATGGGTAACTTGCTTCCAAAAGCCAAGGAGCTGGACTTCGAATGGCTTGTTTGGGTTATGGCAGTGCCCAGAGGTTCCACTTGAGATGAGATCAAGACCACAGGGATAAGTGCTGCATTTAGCTATAGTATGGAGATACAGCAGGTGATATATAGGAGAAAGGAAGCTTTATTCTCCTTTTCCTGGTTCTTCCCAGTGGGAGACCTTTAGTATAGAGGTTCAGTGATCTGGAACAGTAGCAAAGTTAAAAAATTGAACTCAGGTGTTGATTCTGAAATTCTTGAACCACCAACTCAGCCTCCATCTCAGATCTTCCTTCTGAAGTGAAGATACTGGGGTGGGGTTGAAGGAGTTTAGCTGATTTATGAGCCAGGCTGAATTGAAATGTCAGTCCTCTTGATACTGTTTATTATTTGGAAAAGAGGGGGGAAATAGATAGAACATTTTAGGGATTTTTTTTTTTGTTTAAGGATAGGAATTCCTTCAACTGTATCTTGCTGAACCCTTTTTGTTGCTGTTAGGGCAAATGGAACACTGTTGATAATTGTAATATGATGTGGTGCTCCAGTACTTCTGGAAAGGAAGTATTCCTATTCCCATCTGTACACTTTTATTACTTCCCCTTTGTTTCTGTTAACACTGCAAAGCATCCAGGGGTGTTCTGGAGTCAGAGCAGGGGAAAGAATGAAACCTGTGCCTGAGAGGAGGCACCTAGGAGCAGGACTACCCCTTTTGACTCTACAGCTGGGTTTGTAGAACTGAACTGTATCCTACAACTGTAGCATTTCCTTGCTTTTTCCCCCGTCCCCATTTATTCCCTGGCTTTGAATTCTTGATGTTTCCTTTGCTGCTCTCAACTGGTTTGCCAGTCAAGGCTCTTCATGATTTGGTTTGCCTAGAACCCTCCTAATGCACATTTCTACCATGTTAGCTGTGGAGAGGATGAAAGAAGGGATATAATCTTTCCCAAACTGAGATGTGAGCTATCCTGATGAGTAACAACAGACTTCATGCTGCTTCCTTCTGTTCCTCTCTAGCAGCCTTACTGGTACAAATGACTTGGCAGTGGTGCAAGTGCCCAGGGATCATTTGGCCCTGGTTGCCTGAAAGCCTATGAAGAGAGAACTAGACTAAAATCTTCCAAGTCCTGTGCTGGTGTGTTCACAAGAACCTCCTTCCGTTCCTCAGGGTCTGACTGAGCGCAGTCACTACGCGGTTGTTTGCTTGTGAAGGATTTATCAACAGCAGTGCAAATTTCTTCGCTGCTCTTGACAAAGCTCTTGGAGGCTTTGAGTGCTGTGTGTTGTGAGTGTTCAGTAGCTCTGAGGCCATGGGCATGAGCCCAGCATCCACTCTGGATGGTGATCACCGAGCAACTTCCCAGTGATAGCGGCTCTCAGTTGGAATTCACTTGACCCTCAACTGAACCAGTGACCCAGGGGTGAAAGGCTCAGGAATTGTATCAAATTACTAATCATCCAAACCATCTGCATCTTTCAAGCTGTTGATTATAGACACTGTTCAATTTCTTGAGATATCTTCTGTGCCATGTGTAGATAATTGGGAATGTTGTGCTAAACTGTGGAACTTGCTGGCCAACCCCCCTTGCTCATGATGACATGAGATATACTCTGTCACCATTGGGAGACATCAAAAGAATGTCAGTTAGCCTATTAATCTGGAAGCATCTGTAGATTCCTCCTAATAAAGATAATTGTACATTGATGCCTTTTAAGTTATCAAGCAACGTGAATTTTTTGTGTATACCTGAAAATTCAAACAATCTCTGACTAGTCTTTGTGCATTAGATAATTTTATGAAATAGAATGACTTAATTTCTAACTTTGTCTTAATATATATGTGTTTGGTGTAATTTAATTTTACAGGAATCACTGTGTTCTTAGCTGTAACTGCTACTTGGAAAGGTCAATGTTTTATAAATAACATGATCAGTATCACAAAAGAGGATACAAGACTCGGATTTTATTCTCCTACAAATGTGTAAACCTAAAGGAACTCTACTGGCTTCTCTTGAAGTTTGCAATGACTTAGCAGATTGTGTCCGGCTTTACTGAGCATGTTTAAGTAAATTCTGTTACTGCAATGTTTATATCAGGTGCTAGAAGGGATAGAGAACATAAGAGTCGTATTTCTTTGTCATAGTCATGCATGCTGACCTAAATACTTTTGCTTTCTGTCTTTATGTAGTGTTTAACTTGACCAACAATGTGGACTTGGAGAACACCAAAAAGAAAATGGAGCTGTACCAAAAGGATAACAAAGAAGTCATTCAGAAGAATAAGTTAAAACTGGTTAGTTAACTTTTCTCCTCTGCAATTTTTATTCATTAGTTGAAGAATTAAAGGATTTGTGAAGTGCTTTGTGTGGTGCCTTAAAAACAAAGCTAAAAGCACTATGCAGATTTCTCTTTCTGTTTCAGTATTTAGTTTGATAGCTGAAATGTAGTTATGGGAAGAACTTGAAAGGAGGGACAGGCAGTAAAGCCTGTGTCTAATACATCACCACTGCATGTGTGCTGGCAGTGTCGTTGGACAATATCCAGGAGAGATGAAGTTCATTCCTATACCAGGACAATCGTTCCTTTCTCATCCGAAGGAAAAAAGGAATCCAGACGCAGACATTAGGAAGCTCCCAGGAGAGAGTTGTAAAATTGAGGGAAAGCACAGGTCTGGTTTATGCAAAATTCAGAATGAAAGATGTTGAAACAAACATTAGAACTCTTGTTCAAGAGCTGATAACAGTAACGTCAGGAATATTGTATATATGATCTGTATGCAAAACACATGGTTCGTTGAAGATTCATTCATTAAAATATGGCTCAGATATCTTTTGGCTCTTTAAAATAAACTTGCAAGCATTTATTCCTGTAAGACAAGTTTAATCTGCTAAATATTTTTTCAGTATAAAAATACACACTGTTATCGGTTCTTGAAGCAAAATGTCTGCCCAGAGTGTGACATAACAGGGTTTTGTGTTTGTATTACAGTTGCACTAAGGACTTGCTTTCAAATCAGTAGGGGTGAAATCCTCACTCCCCTGAAGTCTGTGGCAAAACTCTGAGTGATTTCTTTAGCTCTAGGATTTCACAGGAGGAGATTGGAATCTGAAAAATGTTTGTTTGAACCTCTTCCTTTTAAAGGCAGGGAAATTTCCCTAGGGGTCCATCTCTGATCTGTTATCCTGTCTCTGACACTGTGCAATATCCTATGCTTCAGAGCTTGAAGAGACCTGCCAAAGCTTTGGCTTCACATCTTATTTTACAATGTAGCTGCAACCTTGAGGGTCACTCTGTTAGCAGTGTGCTTTGCCTGCAGCCCACCTTCCCCTCATGGAGGTGACTCTCAACCCGTGCAGGAGCTGTGTGACCCTGTCAGGCAGCACCATAACACCCTGTGCCCACCAAGGCCCCCAGGGCCTCCTGTGTTCTGTACTGTTCAGTCCTGCTGTGCTGGAGGCTGGCTGGTGGCAACTGGGCAAGCCTGTGTGAATCCAGACTCACTGGAGATCTGGAGACGTTTCTCTTTTATTTCTTTTTCATCGTTTGAAACATTCAGCATTTCTTTTTCGACAATCAAAACATAATAATAGACTTGACACAGTGACTATTACAAAAACTGCACAATATTGCCCATAAATTTAACCCTCTCCTAAAAGCTGAAGGGTTGCTTTCCCTCTCTAGCTCTTCTTGGCAGGTTTTGGAATGTCTTAGCTCCATACGTGGTAAAAAGTGTCCAAATATTTTTTTCCTAAACCTCTCCCAGCCAGTCATTGTCCCTTCATTCTTGGACTGATGTAAATTTTTCTGTCCATTGTAACAGCTTGCTTCTGAGGAATATAGATATTTTCTGTCCCTCATGGTGTTTTTGTTAGCCTTTGCCTGTTCCAGTTTGAATTCTTGTTTGGGAAGCAGAAGGGACCAGAGTTGAATGCAGTATTGCAGCTGAGATCTTAATGCCTCTTGTAAAGAAATGCCTGTTTTCCACCTCTGTTGGAAATACATTGACATGATCCTAAAACTGTGCTTTTGTAGCACTGCCATGTGGAAGGTTCACAGTCAGTAGTTGTCAGTGCATCATTTTGGTTTCTAACTCGCAAATTGATGTCCCCAAATCTGTGACCTTTAAAGTTATTTTGATCTCACTTTTACTACTTTTGTCTTTGTGAGCTTGTCATTCTTGCAAACCAAAATATTAAGTTACTGAATAAGTCACCTCAGGATTTGAATAACTGTTTGTTCTCCTGTCAGTACAAGCCATATTTGTCATCTTTGTAGCCAGTTCCTAATGACTTTGCTACTTTTTTACTAACCCATCTATTAGATGTGTAAGTTTGATGCAGGACCATGCAAGGAAAAACTTTAGGTAGCCAGGTTAGGAAAACAAAAATGTGAAAAACTATCTAAGGTCTTGTCATTATAAATTGATTTTTATATATAGATATTTATGTACACTAGTTATTTTTAAAAAACCTTGCACTTGGAATGAACTACAGCTTTCCCAAACATGCCTTCTTCCTTAAATACCTGCAGTTCTCCAGTCATGGGGTAACCTGTTCCTTCCTACTTTGTCACTAGATATTTAATTTCATTTACTGCTTTGTGCAGTCTTGAAATAGTTTTGTCTAAGTTCTGTGATGTGAATCTGCATGTTTTCTTGATTGTCCTTTCCTGAATGTGATGAAACATTATTACACTTTTTATTTACTTCTTCCACTTGTCTTCTTGAGTTTACTCCAGGCTTCACTGTCATCTTATTCTTCAGATATCAGGACTGTGTTTAGATTATCTTTAGGCTGGATACAACCCTTGCTGCCTATTGAACTCGTCTCTCTTCTGTTTTACTGTTCTGCTTGGTCTTCCTTTCAGAAAGAATTTGATCTGACATGTGATAATTCTTCCATTTTCCTGTAGTGTGGTCTGGTTTAGATTTGTGTATCAGTTTACTTATTTCTGACTATAATTTTTCTGGGCTGATTCCTCGGTCTGGGTCTGTCACCACTTCCCTACAAGTTTTCTTCTGTTCCAGTGCAAATTCCAGGCAGTTTTTAAAGATAAATGTGGAATAGCCTTGGAATGTCTTAAAGACATCCCTGAGCTCTTCAGTTCTGTTGACTGAACAAACTAAATCCCTTAATTCTCAGAAACAACCTCAGTTTGCAACTTGGGGATTTTCTTGCTTTGGTTTTTTCCTTTCATTCAGTGCAAAGAGAACCCAGTTCCAGGTGGTCACTGGTTGGTGACCAATGTTTTACCAGTGTCACTGCTCACAATGGAATGGAAGCAGCTCCTGTTGGCTCGGTGGCAGGTGACGAGATCTGTCAGCTCTTGAATCCAGGACATACTGGGCCTTGCTGGGACCCATTGGCTTGATCTGCCTGGTGAAGGGATGTTTCTCAGCGTATTGTGGCCAATATCAGATTGCTGTGCTTTCTGAGAGAACTTTATGATTGGAACAAACTTTACTGAGCTCTTGGCTGCAATGATGTTTTCCTGAAACTGCTTCCATCAATAAATCGTCCATTTAAGTTTTATAAAATTTTAATTATCTCGGTGTTTTTACTGCATCTCCCTTTGCTTTAGTCTTTTTGGTGGGGAAGTTTTGGAAAGTGTTTCCTGGATGTTTTTACCTTCTTGCAACAAAACTGATGTTCTTTTGATTCCCTCTTCTTTATAAAATCCTTTTTATTTTCCCCTGTCACTGAACCCTCTTCTGGTTTTTAATTTCATTGTGATTTTTAAATACAGATAACTTAATAGTTTACAGATTAAAAGAAGACTTGTCAAGAAACAGATCTGTAACAAAAACTAGTAATTTTTTACTAATAATCTTTTGTTTCATCTCATGTCACATGGCTGCAATCCAGGTTATAGGAAAAATTCCTAATTTTCTGTGACTTTTTTTACAGTTCATGCTTAAATGTTTTAACTTACAGGCTTCTTAATATTCACCTATTTGTAATTTCTTATTTTTCTTCTGCACCACTGATAAGCACAGAATGTACTTTGCGCAGAAGATGCAGCTGGTGGAGGGGACGATCAGGAACAGTATTTTGGGATTATGTTTTTGGTCACTGTACTTATATCACTTGGGTTGTAAGATGTGTGGGAATAAAGAAGGGTTCCTTTTAGGGTGAAGATATAAGGAGAAACACCATTGTCATTCTCTAACTTTTAAAGAGTTGGATCCAGACTGCAGGGAGCACCAAGTTAAAAATCTAACTCCACACTGGACAATAAGAGGAGGTAGAATAATCAACCATAATCATCTTAAAATTCTACCTAAAATTTTACTTTAAAAGGTAGAATTCAGCTGCTTTCCTCTTGCGTGGCCTGCCCTGGGTCCTTTGGCAGGCAGTGGAGCTCTGGGCTTACTGTGAGCCCATTTCTGATTTCCCTTTCAGACACGGGAGCAGGAAGAGCTGGAGGAGGCTCTGGAGGTAGAGCGACAGGAAAGCGAACAAAGGAGGCTGTTCATACAGAAGGAAGAACAGCTACAGCAGATGATAAAAAGGAAGAATAAACAGGCACTCCTGGATGATCTGGTGAGTAACAAAACCAGGGTAGCAGTACACTGACATTCATCTCTATCATGTGTTAATTCCCCACCGTTAACCAACTGCCCCTGTTTCCCTGTCTTGCATGTTTTGTGTTATTCATTTCAATGTTGCAAACAACTCTGGTTTTGTTAAGCTAAGGGCTGGATGCATCTGGGATTTGTAAGCTCAGTTGGACTCTCCCACTGTTAACTTGTTAAGCAGTTCTGAATACTGGTTGATAGCCTGGTGTGTTGAAGCAAAATGGTCATTAGGAGCTACTTTATGAGCTCAACCACCTCTGCAATGGAGACGGAGAGCAGAGGGCAGTAACCTCAGGAGTTATTTGAGCATTGGTCAGCCCTTTATGGGTCAGGGCACCTAAATGATAAGTGGTCTCTTCGTATTCAAAAACTACTAAAAGGAAAAGATTCTTGCCTTGAGTGTGTCCTGTTCTCTTACTCCAGCTTCTCATGTATGAGTTGCTCCTTTTGAAGTGAACAAAGCCTGAGTTCATTTGAGGGGTGTACAGATAAATGGAGAAAAACTCAAGTTACTCCTGGAAACTGTTAATATAACCGATTCTGCATCTAAAATGCAATGAAGTGTGGCCATAGAGAAGCTCAATAAATGTGTTATTTAAGCAGTAATTTCAATATAAGTATTTGTGCACAGATGTGCACACACAGAGAATCATGTCCTCTAACACCTGTGAGGACAGTCTCTGTGTAGCAGCACAGTAACACATTTCCTTGAAGGAATGCAGAAAAAAGAAGTATGTATCCATACACACAGGTGTTCAGCTATTCAGTGTGGTTTAAAGCTGTTTGGTATGTTTAAATCAGATAAATCAGAATTTCTGTCTTGTTTCAATGCATCTCACACTAATAAAGTGTTAATTCCTGCTTTGTATTCTCAGTTTATACTGAAGATACAGATGCTTTTCTACTTTTCCTGAAAAAGCAGAGTTCCTCTCTGAGCCAGTGCAGAAGGCACTGACATGAAGAGAGAGGATAGAAGTGTAATTTAGAAGTTTTAGGGCCTCTTCAAGAGTTGCCTTTTTCCAAGCCAGGGGTTCTGGCAACCTGTCATTGGTTTTCCTGAAAGGAGCTGGTGTTTCATTTTTGGTAGACAAAACCAGAGATGAGCAGAAAGGTTCTTTGAAAATTCCCAAAGTCTGTAACTTTGCATCCAGCAATCTATTTTCACTTTAAAGGTAAATGGGCTTACAGTTCACACAATTAGGAATAGTGGATCAATTAATAAAACCTCCACTATGAATTTGAATTTAATTTCTCAGAATATGGTTCTGAACTGGTTTCTAACTTACTTAAATCCTGTTCTAAAACACACTCTTAACTGACTAGAGACCAGTGGTGATGTGTATTTGGTTGTTTTATTATTATTTTTTTTAACACAGTAGTAGATTTTACTGGAAACCTTCACCAGATGGCTTTCAGAAAGAATGGTTATAAATAATCCTTAAAACATGACTAAAATAGGTAGTTTTAACTGTGATTGCATATGTATTGCTATTAAAACATATCTTAATATTCTAAAAACAACATAAAGGTGATTTTTAAAGGCTGAGAAAGGAAACTGAGCAGTTTCAAGTTGTATGTCTGTTTCTGAAGGGGCACTGTCAACTTAAATTTGAGCCAAAACTTGTTTTGTAATACTAAAGCTTTATAAAACCAGCACTTAAGTGTTTGTGTAATGACTTATAAAGTCTCTGGAAAACCAACAGTTGTTAAACAAATAAACATTTCCTATGGTCTCTGAAGTCCCTCTAATGCTGTGCTGCAAATCTGAAAATGAAGCTGATCGTAAGTAAAACTTAATTAAGAAATGCAGCAAAAGCCAAGCATAAGCATTAATAGTGTAAAGAATCAGGTGTAAAAAAATAATCTTGTATCTAAGGTCGCTGGTTCTTTGCTAAACCAACAAAGATTAATTTCTGGCTACAGAGACACCAGTGGCAAAAGCACTGACTCAGCAGGATTGTGAGTGCAGAGGAAGGTGGGAAGTTGACATTTCACCCGTTGGTTTTGAATCTTCTCTTTTGGATAGATCACCTGGTGTGGGCAACCTACAGCCCAGATCTCCTAGGTCTTGGTAATTTTTTTTCCAGGATTGTCCTTGCCACTGGACAGCAAGAGAAAATTTAAGACAAATTTGTTGTGTGTGGTGCAGGTTGAGATACTGGGTCTTTCCTCTTCACCCTTTAGTACTGAAATCCTAAGAAGCTGTGAATCTCATAGAATCATAGAAATGCTTGTATTGGAAGGGTTCTTAAAGACCATCTTGTTCCAACCCCCCTTGCCATGGGCAGGGAACATTCCACTATCCCAGATTGCTCAGAGCTCCATCCAACCTGGCCTTGAACACTTCCAGGGATGGGGCATCCACAGCTTCTGTGGGCAACCTGTGCCAGTGTTTTACCACCCTCACAGTAAAGAATTTTTTCCAATATCTAATCTAAACCTACTTTCTCTCAGTTTAAAGCCATTTTCCCTGTCTTGTCACTCCAGACCCTTGTAAATAGTCTTCATCTTTCTTGTAGGCTCCCTTCAGGTACTGTAAGGTTGCAATTAGGTCACCACAAAGCCTTCTCTTTTCCAGGCTGAACTATCCCCATTCTCTCAGCCTTTTCTCATAGGAGGGGTGCTCCTTCCCTCTAATCATCTTGGTGGTCCAAGTCATTATATGTGTTGTGGTGGTTTTGTATGGAGTAAAGGTCTCAGTTGTTTGCAAAAGTGCTTGAGAATGCTGTGCCATTTTCAAAGAGTCTGTAATTTAGGTAGTCCAGAGGCAGGGAAAAAGGCACAGAAATGTCTGGTATTTAAAGTGCTGTGCAGCAGGCTCTGGTTTTTGACCAGCCTGGGGAGTGCAGCAGCTCTTTCAGAAAGGACTGGTCCTGGGGCCAAGTTTCCATGAACCCATCCTAGACTGGGAACAGGGAGGGGAAAGCTGGTGTCACTTGGTGGAGAGGTGACCAAGGCGTTGTGGAGGCTCAAATTTTGCAGGCCACTGGAAGAGCAGTTTGGTGCTGTACTTGTTTTGCACTCCAGTACTAAATTAGATGCTATAGTATCTTCACTTTAAGTGACGTCTTTTACAATAAAACCTCTCACTTTAAAAGCATAGCACCTTGTCGTAATTTAGACTTGTAGTCTCAAATGCATTTTATACGTTATTGGAAGATTGAAGGCATTTTCATTATTTGCTGCATAAACTCTCTCACATATATACAGAGGATTCTCAATCTGCTCTTAGATGTCTTGTGTGTTGTGGGATTTGCACTCTCTTGTTCAAGAGGACACTTCCCAGCCACGAGCAAAATGAGATTGCAGCACATGGCAGAGAGGCAGGTTTTCCCTGAGCTGTGGCCTAGCTTGGAGCCAAGCAAAGAGCAAGGTGCCTTAAAGACACCATATCCACACTTTCACCAGAACCTTGTGGGTTTTGAGACCGATCTTTCAGCCATTGTTGCCATTGTTGCCTACAACCAGCAGTTTGTTTTCCCATACAGAAAATTGCTGCTGTGGGTAAACGCTCACAGCATTGGAACTTTCACGTGTGTTAATAGTTAACAGAAGGGCTCTGTGTGCACTCAGAAGGACAAACAATCAGGATGTGGTGCCTTGCTGGCACGGTGTGGGTTTCCCACAGTTGTGTAATCTGGTCACTGGGCATTGTGAGAACTCTTGAGAAGTTGGTGCGAAATTGGCTTCCTTGAGTTATTTTGTTAGAAATGCAGTGAGTGTTTGAGGAATATGAGAGGACAAAATGAACCAGAGATCTCTTCCCACTCTTCCCTTCTCTCCCAACATGATAGATCTGATGATTAAAAGAATTCAGCATCCTTAACCTCTGGCAGCTGGCAGCATATGCTGCTGTGTGGTGTTTAGAGATGTACAACTCTTGGAAGAAGCAGACTGTAAACTGTTGCATTTGTGGTCCAAGTTTTCTTCAAGTTTTATAGAAATTAGATGTCTCTTACTGTCACTACAGTTTAGATTTTTAGCATCTTCCCTCTCCTCCTCCCAGTTAATCACAAAAATGTGAGTAGGATTATGTGTGTTAGTTGTTCTGTTTGTAATTTTGGAACAGATTTTACCATGTGAGGTTTTTCTACTTTTAACTTGCAATCTGCTTGTTAGATAAAGGGAGTGTAACAAAAAGTAGAGAGGAAAAAGGACTGGTAAGTGATGTGAAAAGTCAGTGTATAATGTGACTGTTCTTCATGATCACTTCAGAAGATTTTTCTTGGATACCATGAAAACAGCAAAACATGTCATGGCATTAAAAACATCCAACTTCTTGCCTTGAACTAAGTAAAAAAAATCACAGTCCAGTTAATGAAGTTTTGTGAGTAACAAATATGATTTCATAGTTCAGTGTTTACTTCGTTTTTGAAACAAGTGTATGTGATGTTTGAGGGCCTTAGGAATAAAATACTGCACTAGAGCAGTTCAGGAAGAATCCATCTGAACTTCTTCCCTACTCTCAACTTTATGGCAGTTCTAGCCAGGAATTCTCAAGGATTTCTCTGTGTGTGTGGATAGTTGCATTAGCCTCTTAGAAAATTACTTAGCCAACAATTTCCTGACCCTCTCAGGAATGCAGTTACATATATGTATGTTAATAATCATTTTGTCCTGAGAGTTTAAGTAGTTCATTTGCTTAACTATTCATTTTACTACTTTATATATATATTTTTTTTTTTTAAAATTGGCTGGCTTCCCTAAAAATAAGTTGCTGAAGGAGAAAATAAATATGCTGTTGGTTGCACTTACAATAGTGCCATTGTGCAGAGCAGAGCAAGGATCATTTCCAAACGGCCTCAGGTGAAATCTAATGGGAAACAATTTCAAACTGGTCTGAGTTCATTGGTAGAAAGAATGTGTCTTAGATAAACATCTGATCCAAGTTATACTACTTGGTATTATTCCTTCTCTGATTAAGTTCTAATTTTTTTTTTTTTTAATTTTAATAAATATAGTTGCATTGGCCACTTGGAATAAGGAGCCTGTTATATTGTCTTTAATGTGGATTCTATAAAAATGGTTGTTTGCAGGTTGCTCTGATTTATGGGGCTGCTGCAGCTTTTTCTTATTACTGAAAATGATCTTTTTCTGCGAACTGTTTCTTAAAGGATTCTTGGCATTACGCTGCTCTCCTAGTGATGGCCTTGCAGACACAGCTTGCAGTTTTGAAGAATATTAATTAATATTTGTTTTGGTTCAGCATTCAAATTTGTTCCTCGTATGTTTACAGGAGAGCTCTGATCTTCCTGCTTCACTGCTTTTAGCTCAGCATAAGGACAGATCTACTCAGCTAGAAATGCAACTGGAAAAACCCAAACCTGTCAAACCAGTCACGTTTTCCACTGGCATCAAAATGGTAAGACTTGCTTGTTTCTTCTTTTAACGCCTTTCAAAAGGCCAAGGGTTTCCTCATAAGAAATTCAGAGGTTATTTAAACCTGAATTGCGTATTATGTTAAATGCCCTGTTCTCTTCCAATTAAATAAGTAATTAGGAAATTAATCGAAGAATTTCATCGTTCCGCTGGTTGGAATACTGAGACGACCCACTCATCACAAATACATGAAACATTTTCGTTGCATAGTTGTCAAAAAACAAGCTATACCTCTCTCCTTGCAAAATCGTGGTGTCTTTGAATTATTTTTCTTGGTTTTGTACCAATTCTGGAAGTTGAAATTTTGGAAGTTCAAGATTAGGCTTCACTTTTTTCAGATTTTCTTAAGCACTGGAGCAATCTGTGAGTATGAAACTGACAGTCTAGATAATTATGCCAAGGTTAAGGACATTATTTTCATTGTTATTTGGCTCTAGGAAGCAACAAGTACTCTTGCAAATGTGTCACTGCTACGGTGGCAGCTGAAGCCTCTGTGTGTAAATGTAAAGTTGGAGGTGGGAGCATGAGTTACTGATCTTTTCTGCACCTTACTGGTCTTCTGTTTTGTATTCTTTTAAATCCCTGCATATTTTAGGCTTTGTATTTTAGAACTGATAGTGGTAAATGACGTCTTAAAGATAACCAACTCTCTCCACCCTTCTCAATACCCAAGGCAGCAAAGCAAAAACCTTTGCATTAAATTAGTTTCCTATCAGCAGTCAATTTATTTTTGCCAGGAATATTTATACTGTGTTCATTATCTGCCAAAGTGTTCGCAGTGTAGAAGCATTTGCAGCTCATTTTTCCAAAAGTAGTGCCAGCTTTTGCAAAGCTGTGTGGATTGTTTTCTTGTTTTCCTGTTCTATAAATTGATCTTCTTCCAATTTCTTTTAAAATCTAGGAATCTGGGGGAGATTGATATGGTTTGTGAGATATTTTCTGTTTGTGTAGGAAAGCCAGTGGATAGAAAATGTTTGTTGTTCTGTTTAAAAATACTCCAGTTGAGTGCCTGTACTTCTTCTTGCTGTGACCTTTCTCCTGGGAAAAAGAAGATAACCTTACATTACATGATAAGGACAGCGGAAGTATTTTCTAATGCATTTATAAATTAATATTAAATGCTGTATATGGTAGTGGAGATCTTGAGATCTGCAGCCTTAAGTACACTTTATCTGGGAATTGTTAAAGACTTGGATGAAGAGATCTCTAGCAACACGACATTTAAATCTTAACATTTGGAATAACAGAGGATACATCAGATAACTAATCGTTACTATACCAGTGTTCAGAAAATGTGAATAGATAACTAATTTAATTTGTTCAATCCCAGAAAACAAAAAAAAAAGCCTCACTCTGATTGAGGTTAGTCCTAAATTAAAAACGAACAATTTAACTGTATTTATTTCTACTAATGTTTTTAATAATAAAGTTAAGGATAGGGGTATTTCAAGTTGGTGACTACTGTTTATGGAAAATGGATTGCATCAAACAAAAGTTTTACATTGATAAAATTAGAGGTTTTGTTGAGAAAGGTGAATGTGTGCATATTTTCTGTACAGGGGGCTTGATTTAGGTATTACATCACACCAATTTTTAGAAGTATATAGAAGTATTTAGAAGTATATTACACAATAATAACAATATTGAGATTCTGGACAATAAATGTATTAAGTGGCTTAATTGTAATTTTTAAAGTAGTTAAACAGAGAATGTTCTGTGAGTGTTCTGCTAGGACGAAGCTCAGTGCTTGGAAGCAGATGTTGAATTGCTGTGGATGATATGCAAATTGGCAGTTTATGGGGCTGCTTTGACAAGTTGGCCTCATTTGAATGAATGTGTTCTAATATGGTTAAATACAAAATTATAAATAGGGGGGTAAATAACAGGCATTGTGAAGAGGACTTGGAAGTTTAGCTAAGCAAGTAAAACAGTTTGACCCTTCGTCACAGCATGTGCTGGGTGGACCTTGAGTATGTGAATAACCCAGCAATAAATAGGAAAGGACTTGTCCTTCTGAATGCAGTGTTGGGAAGAGCTGGGGACTGGAGAGTTCTGCTGACTGCATTTTGAGTGCAAAAATCAGAACACAAAATGAACAAAAGTCCATTCAAAGGCAGAAAGATCTGCTTTCTAGTGTGATCTGTGTCTGGTTTGGGAGAAGGTATGACTCAATTTACAGTAAGTACCTCCTTCACACAGAACATGCCAAATCTGAGCAGTGCAGCCATAAATGCAGTGAGATCCAGTCACCTTAGTTAAACAAATGGGATCTAAATAGGAACTGAAGGAACGAGTGAGACCTAAAGTTCACAATGCTCCAGCGGTTAATTGGCCTCACTGTTAAAACTGAGTCTGGAATGCAACGAAATCTCTGATTCTTGATGTTTTCAGATTAGGATTGGGGTGTGTCTTGGAAAGTTATTGTAGTCAAACGCAAATTGCTGGGTGCAGAACAGAGTTAGTTTTGTAACAAGCAATACTGCCCGTGATTTGGTGGGGTTGATGATCCCTGATGGTGTGTTCTGGTGACAGTGTAAGGTGAATCCACACCTGGATACTCACCTTATTGATAAGTGTATTTTCCAAACTGAGTGTTTTTCTAAGAACCCGAGATGCCCAGTCCATTAGTTTTGTGTAGGTGTACACGTGGAGTAGGTGGAGCTTTTGTTGTGCTCTTTATAGTTGCTTTGGCTTTACTCCTCTCTAAGCCATTGGGGTTTGCACCACCTGTATTGGTAGGGGCAGCTCTAGGGGAGTACTGGGAATTTCTTAAGAAATATAGTTGTAATTAATCATAGAATCATAAAATCTACTGGGTTGGAAAAGACCTCTGAGATCATCAAGTCCAACCCTTGATCTGACATCACTGTGGTTACCAGACCATGGCACTGATGCCACATCCAGTCTCATCTTAAAACCTCCAGGGGCGGTGGATCCACCACCTCCCTGGGCAGCCCGTTCCAATGTCTGATTGCTCTCTCTGTAAAAAATTTCTTCCTAATATCCAACCTAAACCTCTCCTGGCAGAGCTTAGTGCTCTGTTTGGCTCAACAGTTCTGCTCATTCGGTGTATTTCTGGGAAAAGCCTCCTCTCGCTGTCAGAGTTTCGGCAGCGCACATTTAATGAATCACTGTGTACATTCTTCTCCCGTGCTTTTAGTTTTTCCTTGTAGTTTGGTCACTGACCTTTTCTGGTGGGTGTTTTCCTTAATTTTGTTTCAAAAGAAAGGAATCCAGATAGAGCTAGCTGAGATGCTGGCTAATCCAAAGCTGGTGTTTACACAAAGGCTATAAAAGTGTGCCAGTTGTGGCAATCCACGGGTTTGGGGTTTTTTCCGGCTTGAACATGAGTGTTTTTCCTAGGAAGGCCTTGATCAGAGATGCTCTTCTGCCTGGCTGCTAATTGAACATGTTTCTCTGTGTCTGAATTAGGAGGCATGTCCATTCTAGTCTCCTGGGCAATGCTCAAGGAAGTTGGCTCATTTAAGGTGTCATATTAGTGCTGTGAGTTCCTCTGCTTGCAGTGGGAGGAGGGAATGTCTTTCACTTGTAAGCTAAGCAAGAGCATCCCCTATAGCACGAGACAGACAATTAGTTCATGGGGACAGGGTCTCCTTCACTTTTCCTTTTGTTAAATTCCTTCTTTTTTTTCACCTTTCAAGTGGAAGCAGAGTTTGTCTCTCTAGTCTACTGTTTAACTTTTTCAGTAAATTGTATCTTCTGTGCACCAAGTTTACCTTCCAAATCGATCAGTTTGATTTACCTCTGTGAGTGGGGGCGAGGAAGTGCTTTGGAGCTTTCTCCTTATCATAGTCTTCATATTAAGAAATACACTTTAAGCATATCTGAATATTTAAAACAGTCTTATTTGATCTCAAGTCTGTGTAAAGCCACAAAAGTAGCAATCATTGCAGTAGTGCTAAAAATGCTATTTCCTGTCAATTCTGGTACTTCAGATTTTAGTAGCTGTCAAAAAGAGCAAAGGTTGTTAGGAATGAATGATGTTTCCAGTGTTTCTAGGGCTTATCAGGGGGTGCAAAACAAATCTAAGTCTGGCAAGAGAATCGTTCCTCTGTTTCTTGGTGAATGGAGTGACCATTTCTGGTTGGAGGTAACTTTAATGTGAAGCTCATTTTGAGATGTAAAAGAGATGCTCATATGTATTGCACACAAAATGGCAGTTTGCAAGTGCAACAGGAATTAATTTTGTTACAGGAATTCAGTTTTCTTTTTATGTCTCTGGCATTTACAGGACTGTAGGAACCTTTTGGTGCTTGTAGATCTGTGCTTTACGTTGCCGTTGTGGTTAAAAATGCATAGAAGTGTGGACGTATTTAACTCCTCTTTAATTCACTGGTGTGGGAACATGGAACCTTTAGAGTCTGTGGCCCAGCCAGTTCCATATTTGTAAAAAATGAGTGCCTTAGGCTTATGCTCTCTCCAGCATGTTTCAGGCTGTCCCTTTTCTGTTCCTTCCAGTTGTATAATGTTCCTGTTCTCCCTTCCCCCAGCCTCCCAGGACACTTTGCCTCTAGTGATGGTATTTTTGAAGTAATCTCATGTAGTTAAAAACCCAATTACCTCTAATTGGATTGCCAAAACACTCAGGAAAACAACATAGGTGTCCTCTTGCCTGCTACCGCATGGGAGAGTTTGCCTTTTTGCATTTTGTCCCTGAATGCCTCAGAATTAATGTAACACGTCATTGACCTTTCATTTTCTGCCGTCATTTTTGTTTTATTACTTAATAGCAGTGGGGATATTTATTAATAGAAATATTAGTGAAGAGTGCTGTACATGCTTCGTCATTACCAAGATGGTCTCTGCCCCTCTGAATCTGCAGTGTAAATAGATGTGTCAGGGAGGGAGGGGAACCAGATACCAGGAGGGGATGTTCTCTCCCAGGATTAAACGGCAGAGCAGCGGAGGAAGAAGGAATAGGATCCAGCCCTGCTGAATTCCTAACCTCGTGGCTCTTCCGCTGAGCCGGGCTCCATCTCCTGTCAACAGCACCCCTGAATGGCAGCGAATTAAGAGTGAAATATCTGCTCCAGCTACTGCTTCCCTTGCCCAAATCACAGCAGCGATGTTAAATATAACTTTGTGGGTCTGAACGTTGCCCGGATTTATTCCAGTTCTTGTAGTTTTGGCTTATTAGCAGCTGAATGCTGGGGAGAGCAGCGTGCAGTCTAGGGCAGCCAGAGCTTGCAGGAGGGAGCAGTCACAGCATCAGTATTTCAGAGGAATGGATTTGTGTCAGACACAGGATGTCTAGGACACCTCAGGAATGCGTGTTACCACTAAGCTGCACATAACAAGTGTCAGGGAATAGATTTCATACAGCGTTACACTTGCAGTATTATTCTGATGGGAAATAATATTCTTATTTTATGTTATGTGGAGCTATTTCTTGTAAAACATTGACCTCATCAGCTCAGGTCAAATTAACTGTTCTTTATTATTGCCTTTTCCTGCAATATTGCTTCCTGTGCAAACAACTCCTGAGCGGCTGCTCCTGTTTTTCAGTCTGTTTCTTTTATAGCTTGTGGAGCAATTATCCAAAATCCTGTTCCAAACGCAAAAAAAGTCTGTCAAAATATCTTTTTAATCAGTTGTGCTCCTTCAAAGTTGCTTAGACATATGCCAGGTACTCTGAGGTAAGTGAGGTGCATGTCACACTGTGGTTTAGACTACAACTTTTCTGCAGCTCCCACGGGGGCTTTGCCACCCTGTCTGTGTGTCTAGGGACTGTTTCAGCCTTTCAGCTTTGCTTTACTGACTCTTGCTGCTCTGGTTTGGTTGGTTGGTTTGTCGGTTTTTGTGTAGTGTGTTTTGGTGTGTGGGTTGTGGTGGTTTGTTTCCTTTTTTTTTAAGTGCTTTTAGTTTTTGCCTCAAGTTAAAAAAATAAATCAGTCAATCAAGCCCTCCTTCACTGTTAGCTCAGCTGGTCTGTCTTCAGGCTGAAACTCTTCAGATGGAATTGATTTCTTTGAGATCTATGCCATTTTGAGTTTAATTGGTGTTTTGTTTTTAATCTTCGTTTGGCTCGTACTGCACACATTTCTCTTTTACAGCTGGGTGGAATATTTTCCTTTTCACAGCTCTTGGTAGTTTAGAATCACAGCAAAATCACAACACTTACTTTCAAGAGGAGCTGGTGTGTTTGGGTGTATTGATCCTTTCGGAATAGATGTTTTTGTTTAGAGAGCATGCACGTAAAGGTAAAATTTCCAGTGGCACTGAGCATTAGGTGGGTCTGTACCACTGCATTGCCCTCGCAGTCTTGGTGCCTGTGTGTGGTGGCTGTGTCCCAGCTCAGTGCTCTGACACTCTGGGCTGGCTGTCAGTGCCATGAAGCTGAGTCCCTTTGCAGAGGAAAGCCAGATGTCCCAGGCAGAGGGCAGTTACAGTGTGTTCCAGCAGGTCTCTGAATGAAGGTGCTCAGGGAACGAGCATTCCTGCCAGGCAGCTTCCCTGGAGTGGAGATTCTTGAGGTTGTGCATTCTTGCCCTGTGACAAGTGGGATTCTGCAGTTGCTAAGCACCATTTCCTGATTCCTAGTAATGGTATATATTGTGTATTGCTTTAGCTTTGGATTTTTGTCATCAATAACAATGCCTTGTTTTTAGCAATGAGCACTGCATTGATCTGCTGAGAAGGATAGTACTTCTGAAAAGAAAAAAGGAAAAAGAAACTGTGACTGCTGGATCTCCACTGTCTTTGACAATACGTGGGTACAGAATTCAAACATATGAACTGAGGGACACCAAAAATGCTGGATGATATAACTCAGGTTAGGACTAACGTGTTGGATTTAAAAAATTATCCAGAGCTCTGTGATCCACATACTGCTCACTTAAATCTCATAGGTTTATATATACAATATGATTGCATCTTCCGAGTGGCACGTTGGAGAATGATTAGCAATAGTAAATACGTTTGTCATACCAAGTCCCTAGCCCTCTGTTTATATAAAGATGTTTTGTTAAGAGTCAAGCACATACATGCAGAACTGTGCTTTAAGTTTTTGAACTCTGGTTTTGAAGTGTATGCCAGATAAACTTTATTTAAGTGATCTGTCATCAGAACGCTTCCTTTGCACTCCAGCCCACGGACTGAAATCCAAAACATTAACTGGGTTCTGGCCTTACTAAATAATTACTGTTATATCAAAGTACGTAAACATTCAACACGTTATGTTGACTTAATGAATTTTTTTTTTCCTAATGTAGGTAAGAAGTATTTCTGGAGAAAAAAGGACGAAAGTAAATGATAGTGCTTGTTATTCCTCTCACCTCATTTACACCGTGATGGCCTTGGAAAAGGAGGCTGGATTTTGAAAATGCGGTTCTATGTCTCCCCAAATCTCTCTGCAGGATTTCTGTTTGGAATGCCTTAGGAAAGATGCCATAGCAGAAATTAAGCTGTTTGGTGGACAGACATAATCAGAACTTCTTGACCTGATTCTGTTTTATAGTTGGTCTCTCTTATACTGCTCTGTTAAAATAAATATTTGTTCATTTGCTTTAAGGCTCCTTTACGTGGCTAAAGCAGCACATGTTTATATACACATATTAGTATAAATACAAATCAGGCCCATAAGTTTGCACAGCTGTAATGATTGGAATTTAGTAAATGAAATAGTGCCAACAGTGTTAATTGTACAGGAGTGAACAGCACAACTGATGTACTTGTTAGAGTGGCTGTAGCCAGCAGTGGAGCAGGTCTGAGCTTTAGCTGTCACTTTTATGAATTAAACTGTTCTTAGGGTTTGGGGGGTTTTGAGGTTTTTTTTGGTTGTTTGTTTGGGTTTTAAGGTGTCCTGTTTGGTTTATGGAGTTACCCAAGAGCTTACTTGCTTGCCCAGCTCTTTACCATCTGTTTGCAGAGGTACATCTCTGTTCACGCAGCGTGTTTTGGTCCCATGAAAAGGCTTGTAGGGAGAAGGCTGCTGGAGGGGTCCAGCCAGGTTGTCAGCTGCTTCCTTGCTTGTGTGGGAACAGGCACTGGGATAGAGCATCAGGAACTGGGCTTCAGGCCCTAATGTAGGTTGCCCAAATTCCATCCCAAGCGACAGCCAGACCTGCCACTAGCTACAATAGCACAAAGACACTTTGTAGAGTGTTCTAAGGAAAATGCCATTTAAATCAGCCTGAGATCCTCCTGTTTCTGAGTCTTATAGCTCTGAATATGCCATTGCTTGAGTAGGTGTTACTATGAGCAGTAAGGAGAGATCTGACTGAAAGAAAGAAGGTGGCTGAGAGGAGAGTCCAACAAAACAGCTGGCAGGGAAATAAAGAATAATAAAAAATTTCTCAATCATTGTTTGTTTTGGAAAGATCATGCTTTAAGCACATGGAAATACTTTACACATTTGAGAAGTGCTGACTTCCTACATGCCTTGTGAAGGAACAGCAAATCATTCATATAATGTAAACACATTTATAGATTGTTCCAATATAACTTTTTTCAGTGCTGCTGTTCTTTTTAACAGGATACAATTCAGTGCATACATGCTCTTTTGATGCTATACTTTGACCAAGAGTTGCAAACATCATAAATGTTAAATCTTAAGAGTTCATGCTAAATGAGCAGTGCAAAGTTATTGAACCACACTTTTGATGCAAAAAGTTGTTAAATGGCGCTGCTCGATGCACTGTTTTAAAGTAAACATACCAGAAAGGAGTGCTGGGGTGAAACAGAAAGAAATAACTTGTCCAAAAGTGTGAGTATGAGGAGACTCCTTATTTCTTGGTGTAGAGATGGTATTAAAAAATGGGAGCGGAAATTTCCTCTGTGAGCGTGGAATTTTAAGTCACGGAAGCAAAATGAATAAAGTGAGAAGCGTTGGTGCCAAAATTGCAGTGGATCCTTGTGGAATTGTCTAATCATAGTTCTGGGAGGGCGTCTTGAGAGGTCGTGGGGTCCTTCCCCCCACTGTGAGGCAGAGCCAGGGGTACTTCATGCCAGGTACTGGTCTAACCTGTTCTTAAAGACCTCCAGAGATGGAGGCTTTGCAGCCTCCCAGGCAGCCTCTGGTAGCACTTACTGCCCTTGCTTTTACATTTTGGGGGAAATTCAGTAACTGTGTGTTTCCTTTGACCTGATGCAAGTTCATTTTCTGCCTAGGTAGGTGCCAAGAGTGGGTTGTTCTTTGCTTTTTTGTGGGAGGTTATTATGTACTTGAAGATGACTATCTGAAGATGACTATTTAAAGAGGACTTCACAGAACTAAATATTTTAGAATTTAGATATAAAAAAAAATAGTTCAGATGCCTTAATTTTCATTTAACAATAAAAACATTAGTTTCTTCTGCAAATGGTTGGTAGACTGTCTCCACTCTACAGACTAGATGTGAAATGACATTCATCAGCTGATGACTTTTTAGAGAGGAAAATTCTTTTAAAGAGAGCATTAAGAACATTTGAAGAATTGTTGTAAGTTCGATGAAGGATTTGAATCCATTTAGGGAAGCTAAAGTAGTAAATTTGGATATATACCTAGAAAAATGTGTGACCTTTTTGCCATGATCCTTTCATTCCTAGCATTTGTCTGCATTTGTGAGAACATTACATGTTTTCTTCTAATCCTTTCTTCTGTTGCTGCTGATCAAAGCAGTTCTGTGTCATTCTTTCATCTTCTCCGTTGTTTACCTGGAGGAGCGCTGGTGACCTGGAATGGCAGAGCTGGGATAACATCTTCACAGATTCCTCTGAGTCAGTGGCCGGTTGGGCTGTGTCTGTTTGTCTTGCTTTGAGAGCAAGACAGGCATGTGTGTGCAGACTTATCTCACAGGCTGGTTTTATTCCTGGTTATTCCATTTCTCAATGAATGGAGTCTGTTTTCCGGTGTAGAGGATGTTGTTCTCGCAGCACAGATGAAAGATCTCCCAAATGCCTGTGTTGTGTTCCATGCTTATTCTCAGGGCCACCTTCAGACAAATTTTGGGTAAGCACAGCCTACACCTGGCTTTTCTGAAATTCTTGCCAGACTTCAAGGGTCATGCAAGGAGAGCCAAGAGAAGGACAAAGGGATGGTCATAGCGGGAGGTAGTCGCTGGAAGAATGTGGCAGGGAAATCAGTACCAAGTGCTGGCAGCAGCAGCAGTGGTGCCGTGGTGGAGCATGGGATCAGGGCTGGGGGATGGGGAAGCACGGGGCAGCTGATCAGATGGATGGAGGGAACATGGGGAGACATGGTGCCATTGCTCTGAGTGGGGAGATTTAGGACAGCTGGGAGTGCATGGGATGAGAGTCTGGGGAGAAGGGCTGAGGGGTTTCTGCATGAGATTGGGAATTATAGGAGAGCTCTAGGACAGAAGGATTTGGTTCTGGTACTCATCTGTCTGACTCAGTTCCTCTGTAAGAAGTCTGGTCTTCGAGGACTGCGGGGGTTTCAAATGTACCATCTCCACACCTGGTTAACCAAGTGTTCTGGCTGTAGGCAGGGGTGTGGGATTCAGGGCTTGTGTTTCCCCACAGCATCTTCTGTTTTGTGTTAATCTCTGTTCCAAGGTACATCAGCCTTACTAATATATTAATTTCCTACAAAGAAAAAATCATCAGTGTGCTGGTTGAGGCCGTGCTGCGTGTGCATGTACCACATTTCTGCACCTCAACTCCTGCCTAAGTGAACACAGCAAATAAATGAATGTTTGCTACAGGGTCTCGGTGGAGTTGACTTTTGAGCTTTAAAACAGCACATTTGTGAATTAAAAATACATTTAAAAATGAAGCTGTATTTCAAATGAGCTGTTGCGGGCCCTAGTTTTAATTAGTCATTATTACCATCCAAGGTGCACCCATATTGTGCTAGGGTACTTGCAGCAAAAGATATTTGGATCAAAGAGACAACGTTCTGTACCAAGGAGACTTCAGAAGTGGTTTTCCTTAAAAATGTTTGTTCAGGTGCAGAGGGTGGGAGAAAGGAATCTTGTTTTAGGCAGTCGGCATTGTACATCAAAAAGTAAATGTCCCCATATACACCTAGTGTGAGCTCAGAGTGTCAGTCAGGGTGCCTCTGGAAAGGAATATTGACAGCATTGGCTAATAATGAAAGAGAAATTATCCTTGTGAAGAAGCACCTTGGTCTTTGAAAGTTTGGCTTATCTTTATTCCTCCTAAATGTTTTGGGTTTGTTGAGGCTTTTATTTTAAAGGAGAAAAACCCCAATAAGAACATATATTAAAGTGGACAATTGACTAGTTTAGTTTGTTGTTTTGCTGCGTCTGAAAATAGTTGCTACACTGGTAACTCTTGTATTTTGGGGAAGTGTGAGGCTCAGGCGTAGTTTGTGAGATGTGTTATAGTTCAGTGGAACGTGTGGCAGAGCAGTAAAATCCTCTGCCTCTTACCAAGTCGATAATAGCATGGTAATAGCTTGTGTTTTATGCAGACTTCTTTTCCAGAATATAAAGTACTAAAGAATATTGTAACTACAGAGAAACCTGCTTTGACTCACTTAGACAAATGTGTGCAGCGGTATGGGCAGGAAATGGAAGGACAGAGAGCACATGTGGAACCATCTATCTAAATTAGCTGGATGGGGGCCAGGAGACTGGAGCTTGCAACGTTTGCTGTGATTCATAGAAAACAAAACGATGGTTTTGTGTAAGAATAATGGTTCTTGTATTATTCTGGGCCAGTGAGGTAGATCCTGCAGGACACAGATGTACCTCTCAAGGTGGTGTGTGTGGAATGGGAAGATGGTGGAAAGGTAAGTTTGGAGGAAGGAACAAGTTAAAAGTGAGGGCTGTGCAGAGGACGAAAGCAGCATGTATTTTTAAGTCTGAGGTCCATTCTCCTGTTTCATCTCTTGAAAGAGAGACAGAAATAAATAGAGCATTACTCTCTTCTCCAAAGCATAGAGAGAGAGTCACAGAACCATGATTGTCTGCAAGACGGTTGGAGGCAGTGCTCCAGGAACCAGGAGCTGCTGGGCTGGGCTGCGTAGATGTGCTGACAGATCCAAAGGGGATCTGTGTAGGCACCTGATCCTCACCATCCTTAAGCACTCCCTGGCACTGGGACTTGGGGTTGCCTGTGCTTGGGTACCTGTGGACACGTGTACATGACTAGCATAAAAAAAAAAAATCCACATACATCACATGTATCCCAGACTATGTAAAGATGGCCAGCTTGTAATGCTTCCCTGTGACAGGCCTTTTGGGTTCAGACAAGCAACGTTTGAATAATCAGTTAGTAAATATTTGAAGAATTTTCTGCCTTTCCAGAAGGGTGGCACTATCCTGGCCGTGCCTGCACGCTGAGGATGCCCCATTGTCATTGTTGTTTACAAGAAAACATGATAAGGGTTTCCTTTTCTTGGGGGGGGGAGAGGAAGAGGGCTTGGCTTGAGAGCTGATGGGAGGATGTAGAGGGGATTGCAATGGGAGCCTCAACCTTTCTTTGTCTTCACCTATTCAGTGTCAGTTAGGCACCTTAATCTTCCCCTTCATGGGATGATGCCACATTGAATTCCCATGGTAATTTAGGTAGAATTCTGATAGGCCAAGAATTTATCATATCAGGCACTTCTAAAATCTGTTTGGAACATGGGGTAAAAAACCCAAAACAACACAATCCCCTTAAGGTGCAGTTTACACTAAAGCTTAATGTTGCATCAGTTTAGTTGCATTGATAGTGTTATGTACAGCATTTGCTTTGTGCTACTTTTTAACCTATTTTGTGTCTGGTCAGTTAAGTGAATTTGAAATACAAAAATTAAACAGATGTGTCACTTTTAAAGTAATAGAAATACTCTTGAAGAATGTTGTACCCATTTAGCCATTAGTTGCTTTTAGGTTTTGTGTTACTAACTTAAGCTATAGCTGAGTTGCCAGGTATAACTTCAGCATTAAGTCTCTCTGTCACCTGACTGAAAAACCTTTGGATTTTTTTTTAAAAAGGACCCTGAATAAAATCTTGGTGGTATCAGGGTTATTCTGTTTGTCATGAAGACCGAAGTATAAATGTAGCTGCTCTTTAATTCTTCTTTAGTGTATTTATGAAGAGGCAAAGTGCATAGCAACTGCAGCTTTTCAAAGTGTTGAATTTCTTCTGTAGGAAGAAGCCTCCCTGTAGAACTGGGGATACTTTATCTTTGTTGTTAAGTACAGCACTGTATGACCATGCTGGTTCACCTTTTATTATCTTTAGTCCATCTCTGCTCTGTCTCACTGGTAGCCTCAGGCTAAGAAATGAAGGAGTGGGCTGTGCTGGAGGTGGCAGAGTTGGACCTGCAGGTGGGAACTGAATTTAGAGGGTAAAAACCACTGCTGCATATTCTGTTTGGGAAAACCTCTGCCTGCAGCTCTGGAGCTGTGAAAGTGCAGTCTGGAGCTGGAAAAGGTGGGAAGAAAGTGTATTTTCTTGTGCTTTTGCATGGGGAGGTTTTTGCTGTTGTGCATTCTGTTGTCTTTGGTTTTGCTGGCACAAAAGGAGGAGCAGGAAAGTTGAGGAATGGCCATCTGAGGCTTTTAGGAAGGGGAGAGAGAACCCCTACCTGACATCGCCTGTGGGTGACGGGGAGAGGCACACACAGCAGGTCCTTATTTTGGCAGTGGGAGGTATGTGTGTGTGTGCATTGTCAATTGTCTGTGACAGCTGATGTTGGGGGAAGGGAGCTTTTGAGGGGAATTCAGAGATTTAGATCAGGGAATATGTGCCTCAGTCAAAATGCTTCTGTTGTAGTTAATACCAAGTGACTAAAGCTAGTTTGAACATGATTTTTGGATTGAAGTATCAATGCAACTTTGGTTGGGTGGTTTTTTTATGTTGGTTTCCCCACCTTCCCTAGGAGAACATGTTTTGCTGAAGGATCATTTGGAAAACCTGAAAGAATGTTGATGATGTGAGTGACAGGGTTACTACTGTGACCACTTGGACAGATTCATTGAATTTATAAAATCTTCTCTTTTCACAGTTTTTTTTATGCCTTTATTTGATTTGATTAATGGCATCTTGAATTTTGTTTTAATTATTTGCATAAGGTCACACGAAGTATTAAGTTAAAGCCATGGAAAATAACTCTGCGAATTCTTACTGCTCTGAAATTTAATTAAAAACCTGCAAACTTTGTCATTCATCATTTTACCATAGGAGTGTATTTCTTATGGAGACAATCTAATATCCTGCAGCAGCTTCATGGCATTACAGAAATAATTAATGGACCCTTTTAGGGCAATGTGTGTTGCTACAATGTGGAATAATACTTCAGTGTAGTCAGTGAATGGTGTGCTTAGGAAACACTAATCCCTTGTGTATAGTAGCAGGAAGTATGAATATTACTTATTAATAATAATATAAAACACCTTTGCACACATGCCTTTTTCTGGGCATGTCTACCTTTTTGTAAACGACAGCAAATTTTAATTGCAGAAAATTGGTGAGAAACAAGAAGGATTTGTGTAATTAAGATGATCTGTTTATTTAAAAGTCTTCAGAAGTTGTAAGAGATGGAACTTAGCTGTATGTGAGGGATGACTGTTGTGCAATAATGCCCCTTCATTCCCCTTTCATAATAAATCTCCGCAGAGTATTCATCTAAAGGGCTGGATGCCAAAAAGAACAGGTTCGACTTGTCTGTGAGGATTTACACCACAGTAAAATGCACAACTGCTTTTGTAGAGGTCATTGTGAAGGTCAGGGAGCCAGTACTAAGGGCTGAATGGGAGCAGCCTGGAACAATGGTGTGAGAGGTTGGGCTGCCTGAAATCTGTGTTTAAAACCTCATCTGAAATGTAGCAATGAGCTGGAATCGTTAAAACACACGACTTCAAAGCATCCAGGCTGTTTTGCAAGAAATAAATGGTCTCTTTTCCAGTAGTTTGCATCTCATACTCTCTGCTGAATGTAGCTCCAAGCTCAAAAAGCAAGAGTGCACCCGATTCCTGACAATTAACATTGAAATAACTGAGTATGTCTGATATAAATGCCCTCAAACTGTTAATAATTACCTCTGTCCAGTTTTTAAAAACCCCTAGTTGATACTGGATTTAATTATCTGAAATTTGGCACACTTTTTTTTTTTTTTTTACAAATAAGGTCTGAGTTTGACCATAGGGTCTCTATGTCTTTAAATAAAAGATGATGATCATTTCAAATGGCAACCGGCCATCGGTGAGGTTTAGTGCAGAGATTAATTAGTAAACTTTGGAATGCGCTACAGCAAATGCAGCTGATTGGCAATAGCATGTGGAGCAGCAACTGGTGGAAAGCTGGTGCTGCTCAGCAGCAGAGGTATTTCCAAAAAGACTTAAAGGGTGCTGTGATGTGCTGTGCTTTAAATGGCACTGTGCTGATTGCATCAAACCACCGGTTCTGCGTTTATGCAGTTTGGTAAATGCACAGATTAGGGAGATCTGATGTGCACTGGAAAAGGAAGCAAGTTTTCTTGGGTTGTTTTGATAAGCTGAGGTGCACCCCATCGATAAAGTGATGTCCCTGAACATCAGTTTACAGGGGATTGTGGTCTATTTGCAGTGCATTTTGCAATTTTTTTTGCTAGGAAGACAAATGTCAAATGCTAAGATAGGTATTATTCAAAAAAGATGCTGAAGGGAATGTGATCAATTCAGTGGCTATTGCAGTGAGCTATTCCTTAGAATTCTGGTCTGCTTTTTAAAATGATACAAATTTCTGAGTATGACTGCATGATTTATAATTGCTTGCTGTCTTTGTTTTAAGTTTTTAAATACATGATTAGAGAAATTTGGAAACTTTCTCTGTTAATTGGCTTTCTAAGATACTTAATCAATTTGGTATGAGTAATGGACCCTGTTATGTATAGTCCCTAATGGGACTGTTTTTTCAATTTTTTAGACCATGGGATTGGGGTCCAGATAATAAAATTAAGATGATTTATACAATAAATAACTATTCTTGAGACTTTACTTGGAAGTCCAATATACTTCTTAAAATCTATTTAATAATGTTGTGTTAGTCTCCTAATGTCCACCTTCAGGTAGAGAGGGATGGCCTTCTTACCATTTAGACTGGTAAGAAAACGCTCCAAAACCAGTGGGTTTTTGCTTTGGAAATGGCTTGTGCATCTTGACTAGACTGGTAAAATCCATCAGACTACCTGTATCCTGAGCTAAAATCTGTCCTTTTATGCTGATGGTATCACTGACACGGCCATATAAATTTTTGATCTAAGACTGACGGAGGTGCTTGATCTCATAAGATATGGATCATCCTGGCTTTAACCCAGGAAACCCTTAAGCACGTGCTTTAAAATGAAGGAAGCATGTATTCCTGTTGGCTTAACCCTCAGCTCTGTGTCTTTGCCCTTATTGCAGTTCACTCCCCAGGGCCCATCCAGGTATCCTGGTGGATCTGTGGACCAGGCGATGGCACAAGTTGGTGTCCAATACCTGGTTGTGAACTGCTCGACTTGGAACAGTCCACGGAAGGACAGGGAGCGGAGACTGGAGTCCTCAGGGTGCTGGTTGTTTCTCTGGAGGCCTGTTTCTGCAAGCCTCTGCTTCCTAGACCGTGGTGTTTATTGCCACAGGTAATTGCAGCGCAGCGGATGGGCTCAGTTTACGCCGTCAGGTTTAGGCTTGCTTGGCTTTGTTGGACTGGACTTGTAGGCCACGATCCAGACAAAGTAATCGGAATGCGACGGCTCCTTTGACTTTGTGAAGCTCTTTGTTTGCTCGAAGCTGTGTAGTTTTCTAAGCTGAATCATTGTTGCTGAATCTGGGTCTAAGCCCCAGGTAAGTGTACGATAAAATTTTCTGATAGGAAATAAATTTGTTAGCTTGACGTGCCTCTAAATAAATCCCGTGTGTAAATGTGCACACGATTGGGGAATTACAGGGTTGTGCAAACATTCTGTGACAGTATTGGTTTAAAACTGTTTAGCTCATGCCCTTGTTTATTTGTGTCTGGGTGTGTCTGTGTGTACACACAGAATAGAAACCTCCATGCACATAAAAAGCATCTCATTAAAAACTGCAGCATTTGGGCACAGTAATCAGCTAATTACTGAGATGTGGTTATTTTCTCAAATAAATCTACTATGTGTATGTACAGTATACACATCCAAGTACATTGCAGAGCATTATGAATAATTAAAAGGAAACTGTAGCCCTTTGCAGAAACGAATGCAGCAGTGCATTATCCTGGCCAGGCTGCTGATTTGCTGTGACTCAACTATTGTATGAATTATAGAATGCTCTTGATAGCACTTGAGGGCTGCCTCTTATATTGGTCTAAATCTGAGACAGGAAAGGTTAAACAAAGTCTGAATTTCGTTGACTTGGTAGCAAACAATCACTGCTTTTGCTAATGCCCTGGAATGGCTGGTAGAGCTGCTGGAGTAGCTGAGCTGGGGATTAGATGATTTTGTAAGGTGAGCTGCTTTTGGGCTCTTGGCAGGCTTTTGTTCCTTGTAGGTCCCTTGGTCAATGCTCTGTCCTAGCCATAAATGTTTCAGCCAACACAGCAATGGCTATGAATAGAGAATGGGGGGAGAAAAAAGTTGATGCAGGGTGGTGTTTTAACTGTGACCCAAGATTAATGTGAAACTGAAGGAGAAAACGTGGCTTTCTCAGTATACTTCCAATTGATGAAAGTTTACATCCAGAGCCAGGGCAAAGTTATTTAGGCTGGTAGTGATTTAAAGGGTGATTTGAATTTTTTGTTAAAGCTTTTAGATGTGGCCCTGCCATCTTTTGCTGAAAATATAATTTTCCTAAGAGTTATACATCTTAGCCTTCATTTTCATTTTCTTGTCAAATCTTGGACAATTCAAAACAAAACCCCAAAACCCCACCCTGGATTATTAAGCCAAATGTGCCGTGAAAGCTTCTCAAACAGCTTGCCTTGGCACGCTGAAATTAATGTGGTTCTAGTCCAGCAGTGGTGGTGGTGAGAAAAATACCCCTCCAAACTGTCAGCACTTGGGAAAGGAAACACAAAAACCTATTATTATTCATATGTACTCTATAGAGTTTCTGATTTGCTCAACGGTGCGGTATCAGTTACTGCGATGCCTGTAGCGATGGGTTTGTGTTTCATGTGATGAAGTGAAACAGCGATGCAGATGCACAGTAGCCCAGTGTTGCTGGATGGATGGCTTCCAGGTAGATGGACTCTTGGGCTGACCGGCTCAGGAGGCAGTTTGCTGTGGTCAGCCAAAAAATCAGCCCTTGCTGGTGAGTCTGGAAGTGTGCGTGCGCGCTGAGTCAGTCTCTTTAGAAAGCTGGTGATTGTAGTTCTGATTAGACTCAAAAGGCTTGGCAAATCCTAGTTGTGTGGGAAGCTCGAGTGCAAAAACTTGCCTAATTTTCTTTATTTAAATCAGTATCGTCCTGCCTGAGGCCTTTTGGAAAGCACATCTAAGGGGACGCTGTTTTAAGTTAACACAGTGTCTCTCGTGTTCACAATAAAGGGTACTTTCATTGGAAAAGGATGTGCTTACAGTTACCTTCCACAGGCTTTTGCCATATTAAACGTGGAAGGACTCAACTCTCCTGTATGCACACAGTGTCTTTTGTGAAATTTGTACTTAGAAGATTTGATATCTTCAAGTTTGCTTTATGATCAGCAATTCTTTGAACTCGCAAACAAGACAGTGTGCATAACTTCAAATATCCATTTGAAGTCTGATTCTGAGGAATGCTTATGGGGATTTTGACCTTAAAATGTGAAGTTTGATCTCTGTCTCAAAACTGCAGTTTTGTAGCGGAAATGTAAATACAGTCTGAACTGTTTCTAAATACCTTTAAAGTGTGCTGTGTCTCTTAAAGACAGGGACTTTATTCCAGAGATTCTGGATATTCAAACCATGGAAACCTATTTCTGTTCATAAGGCCCAAGATTCAGGAGCTGATCTCTCATCAGCAAAGCTCACTCTCATGTGCTTTTGTTCAGGAGACACCGATCCATGGTGGTTTAGCTCTGAATAAAACATTTTTGGTAATTGTGAAACCTCATATACCAGTGAAGGGCTAAGGGTGGAAGCTGACTGAGATGATTTAGAGTTTTATATAAGCACATAAAGCTGTAAGTTGTCTTGTTGTGTTTGGGTTTGGAAAGCACTTTTTAACTACTTTGACATCTCGCTTTTATTCTCAAACATCTGCTTTAGATTGTTTGCCATAAAAGTGTAAGAATTAATCTTGCCCTCGTTTTTGTTATTGCTACCAGAAACTGAACTATTTTTATTACTTCTTGTATAGGGATTTGGATGCTGAACTATTTTCAGAGTTGAGGAGAAAAGGAGTTTGTATTTTATTTTCTTCCCCCCCCCCCCCCCTAAGCTTACAGGTAAAATTAATTAAATTAGAGTTTTTAAGTGCACAGAGATGTTAGACACGGCTTGTTAAACTGTATAATAAGTTCTACTGTGCTTTATTTGGTCCAATATTAAGAGTTTTAAGGGAATTCAAATGATCAGCTCATTTTGGTTTTTTTCTCAGAGCAGGAGCTTCCGTGAGCCGGGGTAAGACATTTGCATCATCTGTGGAGAGCCTGGTACATATTTTACTGAACGGATATAATATATGAAAGAGAAATGAAAAACTTCCTATATGTTTAGTCCTTTGATTAACAAATGTTCTTAATACTTGTTCTCAGGGCTTCCTTTCTCTGGGATTCCAGCTTGTTTGTGTTGTTTCCCAAGCAGCAGCCAGTAGCCATGGCATGGGATGTCAGTGCAAGCCCTGATCTCCAGCACGCTGCGTTTGAGCGATTCCCTTCCTTGTGTTGGGTGTTATTAAATGTCAGAGCATTCTGCTGATATGGGTCCATCCAGTACTTATGTCAGAGCATACAGGAATCTTCCTTTCCACAATGGAAGTGTTGTTTTTAAGGCAGAACTGTCTGTTGTAAGCCCATAGCAGGAAATACTCAGGCAGCCTCTCTAACTTGCTCAAAATGCGGTGTTTGTGCTGCAGTTGCTTTCACAGCAATCTCCTCTTTCAGAGCCTGTGGCAACACTTGCCATTTTTTTATTTGAATACAAGTGTTTTAGCAAAAGGGTTCACAAAGGAGCCAGTTAACAAGATAAAACAGATGAGGCATCTTTTTATTTTACAAGCAGATAAATAGGATTTTTCTGGGACTAACTGAAATTACCATATGATTTTTATCGCTGCTTTTGCTGCCAGCTTCTGTTTTGTCTGAGACTAGATTTTTCATGGCAGGAACCATTCCTTTTTCTTTGTGTCAAGGGTGCCTTAGATATTTCTGGTTATTGTGCTTCAAGGAGTAACGAGGCTGTAGCCACTGAAACCAGAGCAATGCAGTAGGCTGTGGTAGCTCGTGGAGGGACTTTCTGCATCACTCTCAGGATCAGACGAGGTTTACAAATAGGCTCCTGTGGAGTTCAGTGAACCCTGTCCGAGGGACTGGTAAAATTCAGGTACCATTGAAAGTAAGTACAGACAACATGAAAAGCTGTCCTGTGTCTGTGGTTCAGACTGAAGCATCATTTTGATACATCCACTTAAAACATAGAGGGAAACTTGCATGGAAAGCAACTAATCCTCTCTGGAAGGAAAAAGGAGTGTGTTTTGTGCATATTAAAATGCAGTTGCTTCTGCCCCAGGGAAGTTTTTTGTTTAGTTTGGGAAAATTACTATGTGTTTTCAAAGCAGTGCTGTGAAGTGTGTGTTACGTTTGCAGTATGTCCCTTCCTGTCACAGAATAATTGGTTCATGTTTACTTGGGCACTCTGCATGCAAATGAGGAAAAATGCTAGGAATAGTACTTCCACTTTAAGTAGCAATTTTCAAATATGTTGCTAACAGGTTTCAGTTTTCATTTAAAATTTTTTAGTAAATACAGTCCACAAATATGAAAATGTATCTTGTACTGCTAACATCTGACAGTTTCTTAGTTTTTTAGCTTTAGACTTCAGTTTTTCTAAATTCCTCCTTTTTATCTTTTTGCCTGTTTCTAATAATTCACTCTTCCTGTTTTTCTATTTTATTCGTGCGTTTCCTTTCATCTGCCTTTATTGTCCTTTTCTTCATATTTTATTCCTTTTTTTGTTCCTGTTGCTATAAAAACTTCCTTGCTTTCTTTTGCCAGACAATTATCAACCCTTAACAGTCTCTCCTTAAAATCTAGCTATTCAAGGAATCTCACTTTATTTCTTCCCTTTATCAGGCAGACATAAGCCATGCTGAATATGATGTTCTGCATGTTTATCAACGTTTATCTGGGTCTAGGCTGGATGCTCAGTAAAACAGGGAATATGTATCTTACTTTCACACACAGAGTTTCTCATCTTCTGCAGGCCGAGGTCAGCTTTCTGTTTGGTTTTGTTATTTTAAGCAGTCTTTAGTTTTAAATCATCTATCAGACTTTGCATTCCTCAAAAACAATATTGTAGAGCTGTGGCTGTTGGGATGGGGGGAAGCTGCTTTAGAGAATCCCAGGAAAGAGCAGATAGTGCAATGATGTATAGCTCTTCGTGAGCTGCTGTTCTAATACAGTAGTTGATTTTTGCAGGTTCCACTGTTCTCCAGGAAATCCTAAATAATTATCTTGCACAATAGAGGGATTATATCAGCATAACACACAGCTTTACTGCAACAAAATAGGAACACCAGGAGATTCACCTGTGGGGAGGCTCAAACAGTTGTCACTGGTCAGTGAGTGATTGGCTGTGTGCTCTGACCTCCCCTGCCCTGTCTGTCCCTCTCGATGTTATTCCTCGTGATGTACAAAGTGGCATTTGCCAAATTGATTTCTACTTCACGTCCCTTGAAAAATTAGGCTCTTAATGTGTGTATTTAAAACAGTGTTGTGTTAAAACCCTAAATCCTGTAATTAGCTTGGCTGCTGTTGATAGTTGATACTGTGCTCTGTTGATAGCCAAATCAAAATGAGCAGGGCTCCAGAAGTCTGATGGCAGAGATGCAACAAAAGTTTGCTTAATTCTGTTTAATGTTGCATTACCAACATGGCACACTGAGGACTGGCTTAACAAAGTGAACAGAGCAGGGACTTGGAGTCACCTGTAGTGAAACATTTATCTGAAAAATGGGAAGAGCCTGCAGTGGTACCCTGAGAAGGGCTGTGTTGGTGAAAACCATGGTAGGAAAAAGAATGCTTGAGCTGATAGTGAGGTTTGTAAATGCAATTGGCGTTCCCAGGGCATCGGAACACCACACAGCAGCCAGTGGCATGGCTCTGCAGTGTAGCTGAAAGTGGCCAAACAGGTCTTGTGTGCAGGGTAAAGGTCCTGGGACCAGAGCAAAAGGAGCAGAAGCAGTTGAGCTGCATAGATTGGGTTGCACAGAAGTGAGTGCTTAGGAGCTGAGGCAGAGTTGGGAGCAAGATTGAGAAACCAGTGCTGAAAACCCAGAGGGTGACCTGAGGGCTTCCTAGTGACATGAAAATGCTGTTGTGTTTTAATTCTTTATTTCCAAAAATGATGCTGTCTTGTGTAGTGGGCTATCCTTCGAACAGTGCTGGAGATTTTGAGGAAAACTTGGCAGTTTCCTGCAGGAGCTCTGGAGTCTCCGCTGAAAACAAGCGAGTGACTTGTTGCAGCAAACATCCAGACTATCCCCTGAATCCTGCCTGGGCTTCAGCAGGCAGTGCTGGAGAGGACAGTCCCAAGCAGGGGCTGCAATCCATGGACATGAGGAAAGGGCACCGGGCTTTTCTGTGAAGGGAGCAGGCACTAAATCTGCTGCTGGCACAGACCCAGCAGAATTGTATTTCGGCATGTTAGATGGACACGGGCTTTATTCTGAGAGATTACAGAAATGGGGCTTTTTGGCAGGAACTTGAAGATAAGTCTGGTCAGGTAATTACTTATGTCAGAAAGTTGTAAAGGAAAATTTTGGAGGCAAGTAGAACTGATGGTGTGATTTAACCCATGTCACTCCGTGGTTAATTGCCCAGGTACCTGTTTGTGTATAACAAATCACATATCTCTGACTGTTAATAGCTTCTTCAGTGCTGTTGATCTCCTGGTTTAATTCTGCCATTCCTAAAGAAAGCACATCTTTTAAATCTGTTTTGGCATTTGAAAATCAAATTAAGTTACTGTGGAGGGGGAAAAAAAAAGTCTAAATTTAGTAGTTTAGTCAGATTGTTATTAGGCATCTGAAATCACCTACCTCAGGGAGAAGGGAGGGTCACAGTCTCCTATCTCTGGTCCTGCCACATGTGATCAGATTTTGGTTTTGTGATCAACAGGAAATCTAATGTTGATTCTGTTGCTTTCTATCAGATCATTTGTTCTCTTTCAGTTTTGCTGCTGGAATATCTCAATACCACTTCTCATAATTGAGTAAAGAAATTAGATTTATTGTTGATTTTTCAAGAGCAGAAGAAAGAGAAGTTGATTTCAGAAATTCACGTCTTTGGAAAAGCCTCACTGGCTTAGGAATTTTAGGCTAAGGAATGGAATTATACATTTTAGTTTGACATTCTTTGTGTTTATTTAAAAAGGCTGTGGAAGACAGAGAGGGTAAAGGTTAAAATAATATTAACTGAGCCCTCCAAATCTATCAGTTTCATTCTCCTTTTCCTGAGTATTACTGTAGTCAAAGTAGTTAATCAGAATCAGAAAACCACATTAGCATTGCTGACATGTATTTGTCAATAGTGAATTGGGAGGCTGGAAACTGGAGGGGGGAAAAAAAACCCCACAACAACCCAACTTTTGGCTCAGACCACATTGCCAAAGATATTTGCATTAATATCTGTAAGAAATAGTGCTAACATGAAACCTTTCCAAAACCTGAATTCTGTTACGAGCTTAACAGTAAAATAGTTTCCTAAGACTGAAAAATTCAAGGAATTTATATTTTTGTTTTAACGTTCTCTTGAAAGCATTTGGATAATTATACACTCAGATGATGGTGTGTCAAAAAGGGCCTTTGTTAACCTCTCTGTTGTGCCACGTGCAATCAAGCAGTGTCATGCCCTGGCATCCCACAGGCCTTGGTTCCTTTTATGCTCCTTATACGAGGCAGGGGAAGGTGACCTGACAGTGAAAAGGGTTAAATAAAAATAACATTGCTGCAAACTGACTTAATGAGACATAGCATGAATACTGCTATTTCTGTTATCTGACGTGTACTGTGCTCTGGAAATGTGGTGATAGCAGAGCTGAGTAAGGTCCTAAGCAGAGAGAAATTAAAAAAGCAAAAAGATTGGCTGCAACAACTCATCCAGCTGCTGCTAGTACAGAAACATGCCTTGTCTGGACAAGTTTTACTGACCCCAGTCTCTGGCTTCTGTCTCTTGCCTGGGGATGTTTTTGTGGCATAGCTGTTCCTCCTCTTTCCCCTACTAGTGCATTTTTGGTGTCAGTCTCCTTTCTCCTCCTCAGCACTTGAAAGATTTCTGAGGAGACTGTCAGTTGTTTCGTTTTGCTGCAGAGGGAAGGAGGTGAAGGAAGGCGGGGAAAGGGAGAAAGGACAGGATGGGAAGAATTGTGAACGCTGCACCTTGAGCAGATATTTCTGGACTCTGTTAGCTAAAATAACCTCTTCTGCCAGCAGGCAAATACTGATATACCTGACATTTGCCAAGAGTCCCCCAAACCCGTGTGAAAGGTGCACTGATACTCTATAATTTTGATGTTCTAGTAGCCATGATTCTTCCTAAAAGAGCATTGTTTTTGTTTAAAATAAACTCCTTGTCACTGCCAGGGCAGCTCTTCTCTGTGTATAATCCATGGCTTTTCTTTTATTAATGCCATGTTGTATCACAGTCTGAAACCAAAATTGGCCATGGCTGTTGTTTCTTATTATTTCAACTGAGAGATGTCTCAAACAGTATATTTGAATAGTGAAAAGTAAATCAACGGGGTCAGTTTTATTTCTAATGCAAAGGCATTATTTAACCCCCCCCTCCCAATTTAATCCTGTATTTCTCTCCTCTGAAACCACACAGTACATGAATGGGAAGTCAGTTGCTCACAAATCCACTGCTGTGCAGGCTTTTACATAAACAAAGTCCTAAGGATAAGCAAATGCCTTCCTTCTAATTAGCAGCATGTTTTGTGGTTCCATACATTCCAATATGTAATAGGCAGCTCCAGTGCCTAAAATAATCCCAGAGAAAACACTCGTATGCCGTGAAGATAGGGGTGGGAGGGAGAGGAGGCAGGAAAATGTGTTGTCTCTGTTCTTGGAAGCCTTTTCTATCTCCGTTTGGATACTGTCAGCTTCTTTTACACAAACATTACAGCATCCAAGGGGAATTAGAAATACTTACCCATGACCACAACATCAGATTTTAGGTTTGTCAGGAGAAAGCAATGCAGAAGTAGGATCTTGGCCCCAGTGCTTTCATTTTGGTTTTAGCATGCTGATAAATGCCTCCTAATGCTGGAAAGAGGTAAGGCTGACTGTCTAGGTGGAATACAGGAAATTTAAAAGTCTTACCTCATAGATTTGAAATGGGTTTTGGATCTGTAAAAATGCTGTGTAAGTCCTAAGTAACAGTTATTGTCTTTAAAGTTACACAGCAGCATCCCCATTATACCAGTGTGTTATCAAGCTGTTGGGGACCACTTGGGACAGAGAGACAAAACTGGGATGCTTCTGGTCAAACAGCTTTTAACTGAGATAACAGTGGTCAAATTGAGCCTTTTTACCTCAACAAGGTTTTCTTTTGTGAATTGTCTTGTCCCAACATCAGTGGAAATAGGGAAGGCAATGCTTTTGGTTTGCATCCCAGCCTTTTGCACTGCTCTTTACCATACCCACTGCTTGGGACCACACTAACCTGGGCAGGGCTAAACAAGCTGGAAGCCCATAAGCTCAGGAGCCTAAAGGCCAGACAGCTATAGGGCAGGAACAACAGCTGGTCGTGGTTTTTTTTTACCCATTGCTAAGTGGAATGTAATCCATATTGCCAAAGCCCATCAGCTAAAGTTGTGATTTTGGGAAATGAAAACAAATGAGCTGTCTCATACAGCTGCATAATCTCCTTGAGGTGCAGATCTGCTGGCTGGACACAATTGTTTTGCCATGCAAAAGTACATCCTGGTTCCTAACACTTGCACCTTGGCCCAGGATGTGGGTGAGACCGACATAGGAGAGAGTCACTGCTTGGAAACTGATGAACGAAAAATCATTTGCCAATATTTAATGGTGAAGATAATTAACTATTGCAACAACTTACCTAGGGGATGTGCCTGAACCTTTATGATCTGACATCTCTCAGCCTAGATTGGACACCTTTCAGGAGGAGGTGTTTTGGCTGAACTGCCAGTCCTTGAGCTTTGTACAGAAACACAAAATGTCCTGGCTGGTGCTGGGCATGAGGTCAGACCAACTTGAGGGTGGCCATCTTCTGATGTTCTGCTGCTCTCGAGGCCACCACAGTGTGTTGGTGATGCAATTCCCCACCTCACAGAGAGGTTCTGGTGTGGCTTGGTGGCTTCCCCACTACCCATACACTGGTGCCCCCCATACCACTGGTGTGCTGACCAGTCACCCTCCCCACTGGTCAGAGGAGCTCCCTCACAGTTACTGGTTGGTCATCTGGGAGTTCGTGACCATCGTGATCCCTTCTGACCTTGGGAACCCCACAAAGAGAGGAAGACAAATGGAACACATTCATCCTGTCCTCCTAGGAGTTCCCAGGGGTGGGCATCTGTAGCAGCATAAATGGTGGTGGGAAGAGAGGCCAGTGATGAGCCCAGTCCACATGTCAGGAGCCTTCCCCTGTCTCTTGGCCAATGTCAGCTGAAGTTGCTCATTAAAAGTGTTGGGAATGCACCAATGGCAACTCCACTAACAGTGAGCAGCTGTCCTGGCGGTGCCCTCCAGAGATGTGGCTCCTGCAATCTGAGCTGCTCCCTTTTTCCACACACAAGGAGTTTCCCAAAATATTTACCAGGGTTTTGATCTTTGCCCGAAACCGAATTTTCTTTTCTATGGCTTGAACAAAATTTGGGTATGGAAAGAGTGAGACTTTTCACTGGCCAGATGAGGCTGTACACATGTAAAATGTCTACCTCTGGTTTGGTTAGAGTCAAAGATATTGCTAAAAATGGAAATCTAAAAGTCTTATTTAAGCGTTAATCTCTTACAGTGCGTGTAACAGGCCCACATATATGTAGTTACAAAGTACAGTATTTTCATGAACTTGAATAGATTGTAAATTGACAACTTCTAGCAATATAGAAGACCCCACATTTGTGTCTTAAGATGTCATAAAGTGGAATAGAGCTGAATTTTTAACCTTTCTTTTCCTCCCTTCTTTTAATATGCGGCAGCCTGCTTTTAATGTTGCAGCAATAGTTTGTGGCACAGAAATAAGTGTGCTGACCATGAGAGTTGGAGTGACCCATGGCTCAGTGGAGTACTTCCTTCACCACGTTTCACCTCCAGGACAGTCACCACAATGGTGCTGGCAGAGGCCTCTCCAGGCCCCCAGGCAGTGCAGAAAAAGGCTAAAACTGTCTGTTCTCATCACACACATAGAGCCATTTCAGTGGAAAACCTGAGCTACTATTTCCACAGAGATCAGCTAAGATCCATGACAGCATTTCTCAAGGACTTGCGTCTTCAATTTTCTTAGCTATTTTCTGCAACTCTCTAAGCAAAAATATCTCTGCTCCAAATTCAGAAAGGTCACTGTCCTCAACCACAAATTTAATTAACAGCGTTCCCCTTCTACCGACCTTTTTTTCCCCCTGTCTTTAGTTAATTTTAACCCAATGTCCCACATCGGGAGCCTGTAGTTTCCACTTGAGGGAGTAGATGCTCACATGAGTGGCCCCAGGGAAGCTCAGCTCAGTAAGTGATCACCAGTGGGAGCCAGGGTTATACACAGCATTACACCATGGAAAGCTTCCCATCTCCTGTTGCAGACAAAATGTCTACAAAAACAATACTACTACTTTGCTAAATTCTTGCATTTTGCAGATGGGAAGCTCAGTTTCTACAGGGAAAGCCAGGCTGTTTTGGGAGACCTCATAGTGCTCTGTCTTTTTGCTGCTGCTGCTAATTTTTGTGAGCACCATAGAATACAGTAGAAAATTGAAACTGTGTGAAAGATCAACAAATCAGTGTAGAATGTCACGCAGCAACATCTGTTAACGTTGGCTCTATCTCATATCCTCCTGACCCCTCCTTTCCAGCCACAAGTCTCCTGTTTTGTGAAAGCTTGGAGTGATAGGGACTTGGAGAGGGGGAGATGGGAGGTGGAAATCTCACTATTTCTCAGTGGTCTGAAGGGCTTGCAAAAGTACCATCTGGAATGAAAGTTTAGTGCTTGTGTGTTTCTGTATTTTTAGCTATGAAACAAATGGGAATTTGCTGAATGAATTAATTGTATTGCTCTGTAAAAGTGTATCTTGAGAGCCATTATATATGGGAGCTTGCAAAGCCTGCAGAGAGAAAGGAAAGCGGCTTCCCTTTCTAATGAGGGCTTTCAGGAAATCATTGATTACAGAATTAAGTGGTTTTCTCAGAGACATTTGTTTGATAGTACTTCTGATAAACAAAATTTTAACCTAATAATAATTTTACTAGTGACACTGGAAGCAGTTGTGCTCTCTAATGGTAAACTCACCTTCAATAAAACTTGCCCCCTTCCTCCTACCTTGTCCAAACAGCTATAGCTAGTGAAACATCACTTCCAATCTGTAGCTCCCAGTAAAAAATTTAAATCATGAAGAAATAAGTGATATAGTGGACAAAATGTTCTTAATGGGATGGTCTTTATCTGGACCAGGTTAATGGTATCAACTTGTTCTAGCATTGCTTTTAAATAAAGTCAAAACAAAACCTTGACTTGGTATACAGCAATCTCTTTTTTTTTCCTTTTAACAGGGTCAGCATATTTCACTAGCTCCCATTCAAAAGCTAGAGGAAACTTTGTATGAGTATCAGCCCCTGCAAGTGGAGACATATGGACCACAAGTTCCAGAGCTTGAAATGCTGGGAAGGCTGGGGTAAGTAACACATTTTAATTGCCATTTCATGGCATTATAGCTGGGACTGTTACCATCTTCAGATTGCCAGGGATTTTTTTCTTTCCTTTCCTTTTTTTTTTTTTAAAAGCATCTTAATGAAATATTAGACTTCCTGCCCAACCAACATTTTGTTTGGGTGGATAAGCTGAAATTTTTGGTCCTCTAGCCTTTATAGATCTATTGAGAGCTGGACTGGATTGCATTAGTGTTTTTAAGGTTGTCCTTGGCAGTCGTGGTGAAGTAGCTGTTCATTTTCAGTTGCACGGTATTAAAAAATAAATAAATAAAAATCTGGGGCTTAATTTACCCAGCTGTAAGCCAGTAAAAATATTAAAGTTGGGCTGTTTGCCACGGAAAAGGGTAGATTTACTTGTCGGCTGCTGTCTACAGTCAAACTGCGTTTGTGAGAAATGAAGCACAGAGCTTAACTTATGTCAAAAAATATAATGCAGGGCTGGTCCAGCAGCAGCCTGGCGGCATCATGGTGTGCAGCCATGTTTGGAAAGGAGTTTGGAAGCCTGCTGTGCCTGGGTAATGGAGGATAGGAAGTCCGAAAGTGTGCTCTCTTTTGTGAGATGTGTTTGTAGCTGAAATGCCAGCTGAAAATGTGTAGCTACTGGGACACAGTCACCCAACTCATCATGGCCTAACTTTCAAGGTCAACAGCACTTTCAGTGCCTGAAAAACTACATGGCAGAACAAATGTGCAGACTGGCAAGGCAAGAAAGAGTTTAAAAGATAACAGTTTACATTTGACTGTGCAATATGGGAAAACTGAAGCCACGAAGTACTAAGCAAAGTTGAGACAATTTAGTGTGCAGTTTTGGAGACCACTGAAATCCAAACAGGAATCCCATCTAGTTCACTGGCATGGGAGAGAAATTGTATGTCATCCAGAAAATGACAGAGGTAGATAGACTTTTCTGAGTAAATAAACAACCTAATGGTGCTTTAGAGAACTCAGGGCTGTCTGGAATTGAGGTTGTCTCCATTTTTACTGTTTTTATGTCCTCCTGATGGCTGTAATTTTTTATTATCTGATACCAAGCTTCTGAGACCAAATATTAATTAGCAGTTTAAACTTGGGCAGAGCCTGGTTCGGCCTTCACCACCTGTTTGGATGGAGCACAGCTGTGAGGGACCTCCAGTGCGAGGGGAGCTTTGAGGCCCTCCCAACCCTCAGCCCCATCACAAATGAAAAAAGATGACTTGTGCAGGGAGGATTCCCACTCCCTGTCCTTTTGCCCGTGTAAGGTGAGTACTGGTGTCCAAATCCACCAGGAACCCTGTGTGATCCGTGTGCATCCCATTTAATTGCCTGTGACAGTGGTTCAGAGGCAGCACAACAGGTTACAAAAGAGAATCCTTTAAATCCTGCGTTTGCGTCGCAGCGTCCGTGTGCGAGCGTATCCAGAGTAGAGTTTGCAAACAATGCCACAGTCTTTTCTTGGGAACACTTTGGAATGTGTCATTCTCCTCGTGTGAGCCTGAACAGCCAGGGTTGCTGGGCTTGGCTCTGGAGGAGATGAAGGAGTTAAGAGCACAGGGGTGGCTGCGGCAGCAAGGGGCAGCTCGTGGGTGGGTTGGTTGGTTGGTTGGTGGTGCCCACCAGAAGAGCTCTGCTGAGTCCTGAGGCTGTTTGCCATTCCAAAACAAATACATCGAAGCTGTGGGTTCCCAGCCGGTACAGCTCCAACCCTATTCCATGGGGTGTCTGAAATACCTTAAACTGTGCAAGGCTGTTGGTTTATGTATTTGTGTTTCTGTGTTTACATGAACTCATGCGCATTTCCTGTTGATGATGAATGCTTAACTAATGTGCCTCTGTCACTGCTTTGGGGGTTTTCAGGCAGCTGCATACAGCTGCCTGGGTGAGGCAGAAGAGCTGGGCACAATGATATCCACTCCTGCTAAAGATTTTTAGTTTCCTGTTCATTTACACTCATAAAAGGCCAGACAGGGCTTTGAGGCACCTGGCCTAGTGGGTGGCATCCCTACCCGTGGCAGGGGGTTGGAACAAGATGGTCTTTAAGGTCCCTTCCAACCCAAACCATTCTATGATTCTAAATGTATTTAATCTTAGGGGTTTTTTTAGTTTCTCCCTCTTTTCATTTTCCTATTAATAATTGTGCAGTCTGGCTATTTATTGCTGCTAAATAGTTCCCTCAAATGTGCAGGCTGTTATCTGAGTTTCTGGAGCCAGAATTGTTGCAAAGACACTGCCAACCTGGAGACTTTGAATTCTCTTCTGGTAGCATAATTTATTGACTTCTTTCTTTGTTAAGGTACAATTTATTCTCTTCAAAACACTCATTAGAATGGGCTTTTTGAATATTCACATCTTAACCTCTTACCTTTTGCAAGACTTGCTTTAAGTTTTCAGTATCAGTGTTGAGTTTATTTCTTAGTAAACTGCTGTGATGTAGGACAGCTGGCAAGGAGGTCTAGCAAAGAGCAAGAAAAAGGGTTAATCCTTAAGGGGTCACTTAGAACATTTGTTAGGGATCTTTCATTATTTAAAAAAAATTGCTTTTTAAGATGACTTGTATTATTTACTTATTAGACTTTCCAAAGAACTTTGTGAGCAGACAAATTAACTTGATTCTGCGTCCTCCCACTACTCTTCTGTGTGGACTTTGCATATTTTGCAAAAAGGGAAATTTGTGTTCAAATTGTTTTCAGAAATTTGTTTTCAGTTTCCCCTGGACATGTAAATTTTCTTTTATTTTGCTAACTACTGCAGAATAGCGTTAACATAGTCGTGATGCATTTTTTTGTTAGTGTGTTGGAAGTCTGAGAATAATGAAGAAATAGATTTTTTTTTTTCCACCCCAACACAAATGATTGGTTTAATGTGTAGGGGTTTGTGTCCTTCAGTCCCCTGGTAAAGGTCACTTTGGTTGTTCAGACTGTGAGGACCAGCTCATGCCTGTCTCAGCTGTCAAAGGGAAACGTGACTTGGAGAAGGGGAGAAGACACGTGTGAGAGCATCTCCCAAACCTGTGGTGCTGCCCTTGGAGAAAAGTCTGGTCTTGGATCACTGTAACATTCCCATCCTGGGTGCAGGCTCTGCAGCTGCCTGTCCTTCCAGGGCTCTAATAGCCCTGGGTCTGTGTGACTTGGTCACTGCTCTGAGTTACTGAAGTGTTTAGAGACACGTGTTGGGAAATTGTTGGTTTCTGTGTGGAGTTGAAGGCAACCTGCTGATGGGAGTCATGTTTTGAGAGCCTTGTCTCTTGAATTGGTCCAAATCTGTTCAATTGCCAAAGTCATTGCAAGGCTGTGTGACCTACCATGGCTTTCAGGGTGTAGAGGAAGGTGGCTGGGAGAGAGAACATGAGGAGCACCTGGATGCTCGGGCACTCACTGCCCTTACTTTACTTGGAGGTTTTCTTAGAGGGGCAAAAAAGGTCTGTCTCTTTTTCTTTCTTTCTGATGTTTTAGCTGAGTAGGCTGAATATGTGTGGTTGGAGGTCTGCATTTTTCTTACTGCAAAACAAAAGAAATGAAAAATATAACAAGCTGACATGCCAAGTAGCGAAAGAATAACCCGGGATGGAAATTACTGTGTTATTTTAAAACTGGATGTTTGATATGTAGTTTTGATTTTAAAGAAAGAAAACACAAAACAAAAAAGAAACCCCGAGGATCAAAATGATGTTTGTTTGAGGTCTTGAAAAATGTAAAGACATTCCTGGCAGTAATTGTAAGTATGTATGTCAAGCAGGAGCGGCCACACAGCGTTCTCACCCCCAACTATTTACAGCTGTGAAGAGCTGTACACAAGCTACTTAAAAACTGACTGTAAATCAAAAATCTGCTTATGTGATTAACATTTTGGGTAAAGATGCACGAACTTCATGTCTTGAAGTTTAGAAACTGTCTCTTGTAATCCAAAGTGGATCATCCTCATAACACAGTGCCAGTCCTATCCTCAATGTTCTCATAAAACAGAGGTAATTTACAAGGAAGATTAAAAATTCCTATTTGCATTGCGCTTGAATTCTTTATGTTAAGGCAGAACTTCTGTGCAGACCTTGTAATCAAGTCAAGCTTGGGCTGCTTAAAATAAAATTGTGTTTGCCTACTTAGCTTTGGAGAGATATAACCTGAACATATACATGTGTATATAAAAAATCAGGTTTGCTCCAAAAATATCGTCTTTTCTCTAGGGAAAAATGTGAATTTCCATTGATCTGTTGACTTGTTTTCACGTATAACCACATTGTTAGGAGCACTGCAGCTTGTTTAAATAAGATGAAGAAAATGAAGTTCAAGAGTTACCACTAATGTAATGAGGATAGGTAATATACTTTGATAAATTAAAAAAGTAAATCTAAATAAAATGTCATTTTAAAAGATGAGGGTAAGAACTGAAGCAGAGTGGGAGCGCTGTGAAAATCTGTACATATAATGAACATGTTTTAACCCACTGTTCTTTTTAGTTTGAACAACTGGATTGATTCATTCCTCTTTTCCTTGTGTAGGACAGCTCAGTCATTTTAAATTTTGCATTAAGGTGAGGTTGGATTTCATATCTGCTAGAGCTTTGTTAGTGTTTAATTTTTAACCTTCACTTCAAGTGGAAAATTTCTGCATATTTCTTTGTTGTACAGTGTTGTAGTGTAATTTAAAACACATGTAGAGTTCTGGCACTTAATGTAGAAATGACTCGTGTAACTTCTTTGCTGTCAATCATTGTGGTTTTTTTTTTTTTTTGAAGTGAGGCAATAGTAAGGATGCTCTCCAAACTATTCTTAAACCATAGCTGAGCTGGTCTTTGGCTGGATTAGTTTTTGCTAAAATCCTGTCAGTGTCTGTGTCGGGTTCAAGGCAGTGAAATAACTGAGAATTGATTTGGAATGGGTGACAGGAGCACTGGGCTTTAAAAAGTCATAGCAGGTGATTTTTCACATCTGCTCTGTCACTGGGGTATGCAGATATTTCTTGAATCTTGGAAGAGGAGAAAAGCCACAAATGAAGGGCTGATTTGATCTGCTTTGGCCCATTGATTTTGAACACTGAATTCATTCTGCTCCTTTTAATGGAATCTAGTTTCTCAATAAGCTCAGTAGTCAGAGTCAAAAGATTGAGTGAGAGCAAGGAAAGCTTGTCTTGCTTTGGAGGGCAAGTAGAGGACTGCACTCCTTGCAGGAATTCTCTTGGCTACCAAGGCATATGGTCTGAATTTCCCAGAGTCTCCTGTTGCAGGGCCTGATCCTCAGTAGAGAGATCTCTGTCAGCTGCAGTGGATTTTGAATCAGGCACCTAACGAATGAGAATTGGCCAGTAAGGAGTGATTATTGCCTTAAAGACACAGATACATTTGCATACAGCCTCTTTTTGCTGTTTTTTGTTCATTTTATTATGAATAATTGAATAAAAGCCTGTGAATGACAATACCAGTACTGCGTGGATGCACTTTCTTGGAATAGTGCGCTCTTTCAAGAGAGGATGGACCAAGGCAACAACCGTGTATAAACCATCCTAATTTGTTTTGATGTAGAAACTGTCTGATATTGCTTTAGAGTACCACAGAAATCCTACAAATTTCATCTTAGAAATCCTACAAATTCAACATGGGGGGAGGTAGATTAGCACCAGTTTTTCCAGCCGAATGGAAATCGAGGAGCGCAGCCTTTAGTAAGTCTGAAATCTTGCTGTTTAAGAAATCAGCTTTCTGGCAGAAACGTCCGTGAACATTTCAAACGACACCCTGTAGAATATGGTGTTTTGCATGGAGCTCTTCTGTCAAGGTCATTAGCAATTGAATATATTAAAAGTGGCCTGCTTATGAAACGGAGAGTTTTGCTTCCTGCCCGCCCACCTGTGGGTATAGTGTGGGTTCTGTAACTGTAAAAGGTCTCGGGGGGGTTATAAAAGCAGAGAATATGGAAAATATATAAAGAAACAAAGAAGGAAGCCTGAATACACCATGTAGTTTCTTATATGTAAAGTTGGCTGTAGTTGTATATGTACCACTAAATTAACCTCAAAAGCTGGCCATGACAGCAGAATGTCCATAGTGATTGTTTTTGTTGGCGTTTGGCTTCAAAATTAACTCATCGATCTAACACGAGTCTCTGTGCTCGGAATACTGCTCTGGTAATGTTTTTTTACTTTTTCATGCAATCATGGAAAAAATATGTTTCTGCTCGAAGCAGTTGTCAAACAAGCTTCTTTCATCGGCAATCAGACACAGGGCAGCTGAGTAAGGCTGTTTAGTCTAGAATAAATACTCGAGAGATTACAAGGTCGCTGTAGGAAATGTAATTATACCATTTATTCTAGAATAGTCTCTCTGTAGTGTGGGCTTGCTGAATACTAAATCATACATTTATTAAAATACTAATAATGTGAAGAGGAAAAAATCTTTCAGAGCCTTAAAATAAGGAGTGGGGATTTGTCTGCAAACTGTACTACGGGATGAATCAGTAAATGTTTAAAATTGTTTCAGAAGATCAGGATGGTAATACTGGCTTTATTATTGTGAATTGGTAGGAGGCAAACCCTGAGTTGTCTCTGCAGGTGTAGGAGCAGTACCCACTCATGCAAAGGTGCCTGCCGAGGGGTTATAATGTGGCAGGAGGCATCCAGCAATTGTGTGGGCCAAGTGCCCTATTTTTTGCACTCTTTGTGTCTCACCAAATCAAACCCTTGTTACTACCAGCCATTTAAAAATATCTGATTGTCTGTGACAGTTCTTATCTGTTATTGAAAGCCCTTCTTTGATTTCATCCTTCCCTTCATCTCCTGCTCTGATATTGCTATTGATGTCTGGTTCTCCTGAGACTTTTTATGTCCACAGACTGTCCTCCATCTGCTTAGAAAAAGTGTGTTTTTGTAGAAGGTAAGTTTTAGATCTTCTGTTGCTTCTCTGAAAGTTTGTGGTAAATTTGAGGTCAGTAGTTTTTGTGCTCAGTATTTTCTTTTTCTTTACGTTTTTTCCTTCCTTGCTTCTCCTGTGCTCCATGATGTTGCCCTTTTTGAGTCTTTCTCTGACTCCTCAGCCAGATGGATAATTGTGTTGGGAATTGTGTAGTTGCCACAAGAAAAAACAATACGTTTTGCACGTGCAGGAGTGATCTTTCCTGCTTATCTCTCACTTCAGCAACAACAGGGCCTCAGTGTCCTCCAACTTTTGTAGTTCTTCCTGGGACAGAGCCCCAAATGCTTTCTTTAAACTCAGTGTTGGACTACAGAGGCAGGAACACCTTAGTCGTGAGGAGTCAAGTCTTGACTCTGACACTGGTAAATGTAGTTGTAAAGCAGCCTCCTGAATGAAAACTGTTTGTTCAGGTATCAGTGGCTGCAAAGGTGAATTACAAGTTCTGAAATGTCAGAGAGAAGTGCAGGAGTTTCTTTCTTGAAGTTTTCTGCAGCTTTTCAAGCAGTTGCTTGTAATTCTTTAACCCCCTTCAGCTAACTGTTGCAGGAGTCAATTATGTTTAAAGCTTCTCTGAAGAAGTGGTAGGAGTGAGGGATCTCTTCCTGGAGGAGCATGCCACTTGCCAAAGTCACTAATTCCACTGATAAATTTGATCCTGTGTATGTAACTGATCTGGGTGGATGATGAGATTTTAAAGAGCTGGTAGTCTCTCTTTTCTTATTTTGATAATGACCCTGTGGTCCCTCAGATTATATCACACTGGAGGAACTTTTTGAAAAAGTGGAACCGGAGAACCTTTCTTAAGGTTTGATGTTATCCCACCACATGTGTGATCTCTTCTTTATTTTTCCTAGCTTCCTATTAAAAAAAAATAAATCTGAGTATTGCACACCAATAAGAATTGGAGATTTTAGCTCCTTCCAGTCCAGCAGTTTGTGCATCTGTTCCCTGATTGCAGTTGGACTTGGGGGAATCACAAAAAAACGTAATATGTGTTTCCTATCATAGTCTATAGCTGTTTTTAAAATTTTTTTTTAGTGGTGCTACCTACCAGGGGGTTGAGGAAAGTACCTGCAATTAAAATGGTTGGCTGGAAATTATATATGCACACATCTAGGAACTGATTTTCATGGCTTTGGCTTGCTGATAGTTAGTTGAAAACTGTTCTTGGTTAACAAGCCACGTAGTGCCAGGCTTCCAGAAAGAATTGAGTTGTTCACTTCTCCCTCTTCCAAATTGAAGCATTTGAATTAGGCCACATTTCTAATAACAAAACAGGGGTTTGAGCATAATTGAACTGCACAGCTGAACTATTGCTCAGGCTTGAAGGTAACGCCACCATGGTTTTGTTTCTTTAACTGGTATTAAATGTAAAAACATAAATCCTTTTCAGTGGGAGAGGAGAAGGGGAGATGGTTTTCATTTGGCATAATTTCCTGTGAGACGTGGTTCTAAACAAGGCCCATATTTACACAAGACAATACAGTTTTACATGTACTGGTATATCCAGCACATTTTAAAATTGTTTAGCCAGTCCTGGGTATTAAATGCCTTCACAATAAATGTGTTTAATAAAAGTAGATGAAGTTTGAAATAATTTTTTAATAATTTTACAGTAGAAACACCAGTTAAATCAACCCCATTGCAGTAATAAATGTCACAAAAACAATTAATTATAGTTGCTTGCCACTGCAAAATCAATTGTATAACTGTTCTTCTAAAACTGACTTTTACATTACTAAATCCTAAACACTACACTTCTGTAACTTGTCAGAATCAGGTTTTGGTTAATAGATATTTTCAGTGATGTAATGGGAACTTCTGGCTTGGAGTCAGAATATAATGGACTGTGATTAATGTTTTAATAAGCACTTTTCTTCTACTTACGATGCAGCAGCGAAATGGTTTCCTGCTTAGATTGATAGAGCAGCAGGTGTGCATACATACTTTTTTCTTTCAGTAGGAATAAGTTTTTCAGTGCTTCTGCTTGAAAACATTTAATGTTTTTCCTCGAGTCAAACGCTGCTGATTTGGGGTTTTCAGTTTGTTTGTTTTATATCCAGCTATTGCTGATATTTGTCATTTGGAAGTGGAGGGTGCCACGGAAACCTTTTCAGTACTTAGAGTAATTGCTTTGCAAAAAGGGAAACTCATTAGTTTAAAAAACAGTTTTGATATATTGATGTTTTCTTCAGTGAAAGGATTTGTTTAAAATAGTGTTGGAGTAATTCGAAAGTGTGCGAGAACAAATATAGTGTTGAAAATATTAGCAGGTTAGATTTATTATTGAAGTTGATGTAATACACTCGCTACATGCTTGGTTACTTTTGTACTGGAAGTGGTTGTGTTATTCTGTATTTTAAATATTTCTACACAAAAAGTAATTTAGTCACTGTTTTTAATGACCCATCAATCCTGATTTGTTGCAGGGATAGGGTTTTTTTTGCTTAGGGATCCAGTCAGCTGCTGACCTGGTGGTGTTTCACCTAAGGTGAGCACATTTTCCATGCTCTTGACTTCCTGCTGATATCAGTTGGTGGTTGTGCTCTTGGTCTCCACTGTTCCTCTGCAAAGGAATATATACACATAAAAAAATAATAGGCAAATAAATATATAACCACAGAACATGAAGATTACCTTCTGTGGAAAACGAAATATTCTCTTTTCTTTCCTTCTCCTCTGTCCTTGTAGACTCGATAGGAACAACAAATATGCTTGTGATGAGAAAAGAATGAAACCTGTAGAAAGAAGGGGTCCCATGTTTTGCTGGCATTATTCCACTAGACAAGATTCCAGGCACCTCTGCTCTCTCATGTCTAGAAGTTGGGTGAGCCTTTCTGGAAGGATGGGAAAGGTGCTGTGGTTCTGGTTCCAATGCAGGTTTTCTTCTCTCTAGAGTCTTTTGACACTAATTGAGATTCAAGATAGTTTCTCCATCTCTTTGTTCTTTCCTTTAAACATGGGAATCTTACTGACTCCTCTGTTCTCAGCAGCATCAACCCATGCTTTAATTTTCCCACCAACTTTGGGGAAAAAAATGCAAAGATCAGCATACTTGAGTTTTTAATATGTATTGAGAATTTTACCAAGCAGCCTTTATACCTTGGGTTTGTGCCAACTCTGTGTACTGGGGTAGTGTCTACCTTGCACAGAGAAAGTTGCTTATGGTTTCCTTTATTTGCTACTGCTGCGTTTGTCTAGTTCTCCCTTAAAAGGATGCAGGAGGTGAGTGCTGGCTGCTATCTTTATTTCCTGACTCTCTTCCAGAATTCATGAGGAAATGCTCCTGAATACAGCCAAAAAAAATCTACACCTCTTCTCCCCTTCCTGTCATTAGAAGGTTCTCTCTCTCGTCCCCCTCTTTTCACATTTGGGCCCTGATGGATTGGGCAGACTTCTTGCTCTGTGGTCATTGATTCTGCTAATTGTCAAAAAGTATTCCAGAAACAAGAGAGAAGAGCAGATCTGCACTCTGAGGCCACCTCAAAACTTGGAAGCATAAAGGCTCTGCTGTTCCAGACTCTCTTCAGCACACAGTTAACTTTGGAATGAAAAGTCCCACAGATACAGAGTCTCCATATAATCTGAAATATGGAAACCTTATCTTCCTTTTTTATTTTTTTCCTCATCCCATGATGCAGGTACATCCTGCTCTTTTTCTAACCAGAAGAGAGGCAAATATTGTTGTGAAGGCGTGAGTACAATGAGGAGTTCACCTTCAGGACTCTGCCATGACTGAGTAGTCCCTTGCCTTGAGCAGTCCATGCTGTAGGATCCTTCTTGATCTTTTGGCTTCTATCTAAGAGCAGTCACTGAAGTTGCTAGTTTTGTATTTTGTATTTATTACTTCTCTCTCTTTTTTGCTCACCCAGAAGTGGTTGATTCTATGATTCTATAATCTACAGATTTTTTAGATCTGCTGTATTTGTTTAATTTATCCAGGTCTTAAATGTGCTTGGAAAAGCATGGACTAGCAGAAGAACATACAAAACTGGTGTTATCCGGTTCTACAAACATCTGAGCCATCAACAGTGTCGTATCAGACCGTGGAGATGACAGCAATGATAATTTAGTGCAACTGCCCTCCTCAGCATTTTTGCAGTTCTCACAGTTAACACCTCCAGACTCCTTCCCTGGCTCCTCCAAAGAGCTGTAGGAAGTTCACATGTTCCCTGACTTGTTTTTGGTTCTTGTGTCAAACCACTGTTCGGAAAAATTCCCGTTGAACTTGCTTGGATGCTGAGGGCTGTAGGTTTAAAAATAAGGGCTGAACATAGGTCCAGTTCTGCTCTCAGCCCTGGCAGAGGGATTTGTAGTGGCTTCAGTGGGAACAGGATCAGGCCTTACAGAAGTGCCTTTAATGTTCCTACCCTTGGGCAGCCTGGGTGGATACTACTTTCTTTTGCAACCCAGTGGATGAACTGTGTGTGCTCCCAGGCACTTCCATATATTTGAGCAGTGTGCTCACATGGCTCAGGGATGTTTGCAGATGGGGCACAGGAATGTAGCTACCTGCAGGACAGAGTGGGCAGTGAGGCCATGGGCTGGCACTGCAGGCTGTTCATCCTCAAGTTTGTAGGTGTTTGGCTTTTCTGGGAGCTGTTGCCTGCTGGTTGATTTTCCTGTATTTGGAGGCAAATGCTGAGAGCCTGCCTGGAGCTCTCTGCTCAGATCAGCTGCCTGTATGTACTGCAGCAGCAGGTTTTACAGGCTCTCTGCCCTGGGAATTCGAGATCAGAAAGGAACAGAAAATCAATGTATTTTCTTTTAATGCTATTTTTATCCCCTTAGAAAAATACTTTGTGAGTGGGGCTAGCAAATACAAGATATTTCAGTGCTCGTGTGTGGGTCCATTTCATGCCTTCCTCACTCACGTGTGCACGTCATATTTCCATAGTAAGGTCAAATTGCTGAAATCTATGGTAGTTTTACATCTAAGCTCCTTTTGAACCTCTCCTTTTTTTCTTTTTTTTTTTCTCCTTTCCCCCACTGGTGCTTTGTTTCATTATCTGAAAATGGGAATATCTGGTTTGAAATATCAGCATTAGGTTCTGGGAAATACTTGTTACTTCCAGTAGAGAGAACCACACGAGTTGGACTGGCTGGGTGGAGGTGATAATACTGTTGTTTGCAAAGAGAAGTGCATCCTCTATTTTGGGCTGCTTTGAAGGATGTTATTTGCAACAAATCCCAGAGTTTTTGTTGACTCATGACTTATATTTTGGTTTTATTCAGCATTTTTTTTTTGTCCTTTGAGGGCTCCAGCAGCTGAAACAGCATCATCTTACCCCACAGCAGTTTCAGCTGAGCCTGGTGTTTGAAATGGCAACACTGCTAAATGTTTGTGACTTGTTTTTAGAACACCATTTCAGCTGCCACTTTCCTTAAGAAAGCAAAATGAAAAGCAAGAAATGCAAATAAAGGAGAGGCTTTAAAATACTTCTGACGTAAAAAAATATAAATTAAAAAATAAATAAAAAATATTCAGAAGACATACTAAATTTAGCAGAATTTCTTGAAGTAATAGGAAAGTGACATCTAAATAAGCATTGTGTGTTCCTGGATTCCCTTCAGCTTCTTTTTCTCCCCCTTTTCTCCAGCCCACACATAAACTCATTGCTTACATTCTCTCTTGATGAGCTGTTTCCAAAAAGTTTGCTTTTACTCATGTAAAACGCTTGGATGCTCCCAGAAGAATGTCTGCCACGTGGTGAGGGTAAATGTAGGGGAGGAGAAGAGCTCCCCAAAACTCTCTGCTTCCTGGCAAAGATGAAGAAGAGACTTCCTGATGAAGATACTACAGTGGTACTATTAATTCTTCCAAGTAGAGAGTAGGAGTTAGGGCATCAAGAACAGCTGCTTTGAGGGCATGATCTGTGCTGATCATGCAGGAAACCCAGGAAAGCTGTTGTTTCTACTGGAATTATTTTGTTGGTTTATATGTTTGTGTGTGCATATGTGTGCATGCAGAGATTGTTATGGAACATTTTCCATTTACAGTGTGATAACTCCTTGTTGTTATTGCTGTTGTGTTATTAGGTGTTTTGTAGGCATATCAAGGCAGGGATTGTTTCAGCAAGTGCAGCTGAAGTTTTTTTGCCCCAGAAGAGAGAAGGTAACACTCAAGAGAACTTACTGCAGAAAACCAGGGTGAACTCTGAATAGACAAAGGGAACATTTTGTAGAGCAACTAATAGAAAGAAGAGTCTGTTTGGCGAGTTTTCATGAACTGAATTGATTGAAAACACAAACTAGTTTAGGATAATCAGAGTAGAGAAGGAAAGGTATCGGTGAGTGGGGCAGCATGTGCTGCTTGGAAAGGTGCAGAGCTGCAGAGGAAGAGACTGACTGTGCAGGGATGAATCAGATCTCATCCTGTCAGCGATTCCTCTGTAGCCTTTGTTACATCAGATAGACTGAAATCCCTAAAGGCAGTTAAGCACCAGAACACCTTTGGAGTTTGGCTTCGGTCCACATGTCCTCCCCATTGCCCTGCTTGATATTACTTTGTGTCTGTACTCACCTCCTTACCTCCAGAAGTAACCAGAACTCAGGTTTTGTAAGTTGGCCACCATTAACTTTGTTGTTTTCAGTATTAATTTGTGGTGCTGTGTCTGTGTGTCCCATCCTTTGCTCCTCACTGCATGTCCTTTGCAACTGAGCTGTCTTTGGCTGGAAAATGTCCATGTGAGTAAGTGCTGCAGATTAGCCTGAATCATTTATCTGTTTTCCCAGCCCCCTCAGATTTTTTGACAGATGTATATTTTATAAAGAGTGACTTTTATATTTTCTTTCATATCGTAGATGAAAGTTGTTGAGTATCATTGGGATAAAATGAGATCCCTGCAGGGAAAATACCCCTTTGGATGATGAATCCCCATTTACACTTATTTCTTGAGATCTATCAGTGTAAATCATGGTTAAATATTTTTTGGTGCATCACCTATGAAACTAATTTGCATGTGGTACTTTAAGAAAAAAAAAATACTTCCTGCTTTTGTTGTAAACCTCAAGGTGAGCTTAAGCTTTTTATTGGGGTGTCTCACTGGGAGGTGTGTTAGTTCTTGGGGTGAAGAAGTTTTAGTTCTTGGAGTAAAGACACTTAAGATCAGTATTGGTTAAACTAATCCATAGATCAGTGTAGAATATATTCAGCAGCAGTGCATTAAATGGACAGAGCATATAGTGAGACCTTTTGTACTGCAGTGAGATTAAGGGATAATAATTCTGATGCAGAAGGATAGCTAACTCAGAAAGAATCATAGAATCAGCTGGGTTGGAAGGGACCTTTGAGATCATCGAGTTCAACCCTTGATCCACTACTGCTGCAGTTGCTAGACCATGGCACTAAGTGCCACATCCAGTCTCTTTTTAAAAATCTCCAGGGACGGAGAATCCACTACTTCCCTGGGCAGCCCATTCCAATGTCTGACCACCCTCTCTGTAAAGAAATTCTTTCTAATATCTGACCTAAACCTCCCCTGGCACAACTTGAGACCATGCCCTCTTGTCTTGCTGATAGTTGCCTGGGAAAAGAGACCAACCCCCACCTGGCTACAACCTCCTTTCAGGGAGTTGTAGAGAGTGAGGAGGTCTCCCCTGAGCCTCCTCTTCTCCAGGCTGAACAGCCCCAGCTCCCTCAGCCTCTCCTCATAAAGAAGACTCATAAGATTCCCATGGAAATAGTACCAAATTTTTTTCCTTGAAGAAACTGAATGTTTTTCACACAAAAAGTGAGGAATTTACAGATTTAACCTCCACAAAGAGTTACAGGAAAATTGTGTAAAACTTGTGGTAAAGTGTGGGGGCTACCTTTGAGTTGGCTTTTAGGGCAGTTTGGTCTCTCGTGTTCTCCAGCCTGTGCTGGAGCAGCGCAGGTGGTCTGGGAAGAGCCAGCTCTGCTCCTCCTGTGATTTTTGCTCTTCTGTGGCTCCAACTGTTAAAGCCTTTGTAGTACAAGAAGTTCCCAGTCACAGAGGGCATCACATTAGCCCTCAACAGATTTATGTGCCATAATATAAGCCTTTGATATAGTTTAAGCCTTTGAAAACCTCCGTAGCACTCGTGTGGCAGATAATGCAATACTTGTGTGGGGCTGCTTTAAAGTGAACTTACAGGAGTGCTCACCCTGCTGATGAGGGATCGATACAGGGCTGTGCTCTCTTCCCTTCATTCCCATCAGCAGCCTGTCAGATGTGATGCACCGCGCTCAACCAACTTAATAGAAACTATTGGCTTTATTCTCTTAGTAAAGAGATTTTATTGGGCCAAACCCCCTTTCTTGTCATTTCTTGTCAGAATGTCTGAGTGCCTTTGGTGAGTAGAACACAACTTTTTACTACAGAATAGGTCCATGCCCAAATAAAAGTGACTTTTCCTTCTGTGATTTGACCTTCATTGCTGCTCAGGGACTTGAAATCTGCAAAGGGTACACAGAGACCCTGATGTTGTTTCCCAGTTATGCATCCAGTGAGTGCTCCCAGTTCCTGGCTGCCATCTGGGAGAGCTGCAGTACTGGTCTAGTTGCTTTAAACAGTGGACTACAAGGAGATGCATTTTGACAGCAAAGTTTTTTCAACAACTGCATTACCCACCATGCTGCTATAGGTTCATTTATGTTTTAACTGGAGAGCTGCATTAAGCGCATTGTGTGCGTTATCTTTCTCTGCTGCCTTTAATCATGAGGTTTGTACACTGGTGTACAGTAAATGTTAAACTGGGGCTAATGGGAAATGGGTTTGGGCCTCAGTTGTAGTGACCACAAAATGTGATGAGATCTGGCCCTTGGTTTATGATGCCAAAGAGTGGCATCACATGTAATCTGGTGACGTCACTGTGTACGGTGTTGCATAAACCACTAATATGTTATGTAGTCTTAAAATAAGATAAAACACTTGGTTATAACATTCAGTGCATAAACATGCATATACCTGTTTATGGCTGTATGTTAAAGCAGTGGCCCACACTGTTTCTTAAATTTTCTTGTTCTAGCAAGGAGCTCTTATATCTTAATAATTTGAGAAATTAAGCAGTTCAAGAACACAGAGCAAGAAAAAGACCTACTTTAATTTTCTACAGATGTTTATGATGATTGAAGACTAAAGGAGTTTCATAATGAAACAGCAAATTGCATAAAAGAGGTTAAACTTCAGGACAAAGTTACACTGCATTTTAATATTCAAGGGGAGTGTATCAGGTACTAATCAGGTACTAATACACTAATAATCACTCACCTTTTGTCTTGCAGCTTCTGACTTGATGTAACCACGGAACTTCCCTTTAAAGCACAATAATTTCTTTAAAGCCTGTTTGATCTGTCAAGTAGGTGTAGAAGCTTGTGTCAGACATGAAGAAGAGAGCAGAGTCAACTCTGACAGATGATACAAATATGGTGAAGTTAATTCACTTTGCCAGGGGAGAAAATTCTTCCTCCCAATTATTTCAAATGTCAGACAACTTTCCAGAGGTGGGGAGGGAAACATGCCTGAAGGACAATACTGACACTGTGCTTTTCTAGTAGGTGCTTGCTGTGCTTTATTTTTATTTTTACCTTTTTTTTATTATTTAAGCTTTCAAGGATAAAATAATAAAATCAACTCGCTCAACTGCCTCTTTGTTTTAGGATTCTCAGACCTCATAAATCCACTGCCCTTCTGTGGTCCTCTAGGATTTTCTGCCTGTTTTTGTGAAGATGAAAACTTTCGGGAGACTGTGAAGCAATGAAGCCTCAGACTTATTTTTCTGCCAGTGTTAGGTGTTCTGCTTCTTTGGCTTCAGATTGATATAATTTAAACTCTGTCAAAGTCAACAGGTTTCTGTCACATTCTAAGTTTTTAGTATTTGGAAGGCAGAGGAGAGGACTGGGCTTTTGACTCTGTTCGTTAATCCCTGGTCAAGCCTATAGCCTGTCTCATACATAAACCTCTGCAGCTTTGTGTTCCAGCACCACATGATTCTTTTACAGAAATTTCCTGTCAGTGGAGAAGGAGCCAGCGAGGCTGTCGTGGTAGGGGTTATTGTTTTGAGGAGTAAAACTCCATTTTCTCCACTCTGATGCCTTCTCCTCCCTCAGCCCCGTTTTTGTTTTTAGTTCGTGGGTTTTTCCACTGCAAGTGTTATTGCCAAGAGATGATAAGTAAAATAAATAATAAAAAGTGATCGATGTAGGCAGCTTTTTATTCCCTATCACCTTCTCCTGAGGTTGGGATGGGTGTCAGAGCAGTGGTGGGCAGGTTGTGCACACGTGTTTGTGTGTGCACATGTTACACAAACACACAAAGCTGGGTGTCTGTGCTGCAATTAAAGGGGTCTGTGTCTCTGGGATACATGGAACTTCATCCCCAGTGAGACTGGGTAACCAGACAGCATTCCCTCTCTCCAGTGAGTGTTACAGGTAGTCACATGCTGCAGCAGAATAAAGATAAAACTGCTGCAGGAGGTGGTTTTTACAGGCTGGGAAGTCCTGCCTGGCTGACAAACATGAGGTTCCTGTCCACTGGATGGGTTTTGCTTTTCACTGGCTGAGCCCTTTAGGTAACCAGGGCTGAGGATGGTCACCCCTAATTAAGGCTGCAAGGTGATCAGCATTTTTGGGGGATAAAAAAGAACAAACCCTGTATTCAGGGTTTTTTCACAGTGAAGGTAGAATCTGTTTCCAATGTTCTTTTCTTTTGTGGCCCAGCTCTACTATGTATAACCAACCTTTTTGTGTCTCACTGTTCAACAACTCTTAACAACCTTTTCAAGAGCTTACATTGGTAAATCTGACAGTGTTTATATTTCACGTGGTTGGTTTCTTTGGTTGTTTATTGCTGGTTTTTGCCATACAAAAATGCTAAGAACATAATTGCAAGCCCATCATGCTAGAGACTGTACACCAATTTAGAGGTGTGGAGAACAATCCGTGCCTTGAGCTGCCTAGGAGTGGAGGATGCCATTTATAAAAGAGAAAAAAATAAGTAAAATGCAACAGAAACAAACTATCATGTTCATTTCTTCTGCACTTGACTCTCTTCCTGTTCAGCATGGCAGTACTATCAAAATTTTTCATTCTTATGGCTTCTCCCTGTCAGTATAACTGTTCCAGACCTTCGGTAGCCAAGAACTCCATTCTGTTTGTGGGTTCCAACTTTTTACTCATCCTTGCATCTGGTTTTGTTGCCTTAAACCCCAGATAGTTTCAGATTGACAAAATATTGATCACAGTTGCATTTGGTTAAATCTGAGGTTAGTTTACATGAGTCAGTGATGAAATTGCATGTGACACTTTTTTGGACATTGGGAATTAATTATCTTTTAAATTATTTTTTGAGAAACTTTATTCAGCTACTAAATGTACTTTTATTAAAACAAGCCCTTAGTATGCATAATTGAGATTTGGAGTCATGGTAAGTTTGTTTTTTCACATTTCTTGGAGTGTGCTTTCAGTTTAGCTAAACTAAACACCATTCTATTTAGGGTATAATTTTAAGAATATTTTTTTCTAATTCTGGCAGCAAATGCTGTGACATTATAATTATGCCATAAGCATTCAATGTTTATCCATCATAAACTGGCTGTAATCCCAGTTCTGGAATACAGCTTTCTTGTTGCTCTTGTTTCTTCAAGTGAAGGGGTAATTTTGTCCGCAGAAACGATTTCTTAAGAAAATCCACCATTTGGGTTAGTTACATACTAAAGCAGCTCAAAAAGAAAAGTCTCTCTTTCCCTCTCAAGTCATAAATTATTTTTGAAGTTTTCTTAAAGAAAATTCACTTTTAAGGATGAGTTGAGCCAGCAAGTACTGTTCAAAACCACTTGATTCTTGCATATACTAAAATATTGTGCTCTCTCAATTTACGAATGGGAACTGGTTAAATCAATACAATCCGGTGTTGTTAACACACCTGTTAATTTTTGGGTTTCAAAGCAGAGCAGGACACAGTGATACACCCCAGGGGTCAATACTGGGACCAGTGCTCCCTGTTCTCTTCTTTCCCAGCTGACTGTGGGAAGGAGTGCACCCTCAGCACGTTTGCAGGAGATTACAAAGTCCAGAGGAGCAGCTCGTGCACCAGATGGTTGTGCTGCCCTTCAGGGGGACTCTTGTGAGTTCAGCAAAGAGAAATGCAGGGTCCTGCACCTGGGGAGGAACAACCCCATGTGCCAGTACAGCCTGGGAGCTGACCTGATGGAAAACAGCTCCGTGGAGAATGACCCACACCATGGTGGCCATGAGCCAGCAGTGTGTCCTAGTGGGAAAGAAAGGCCACCAGTCTCCAGAGCTGCATTAGGCAGAGTGTTACCAGCTGGGAGGTTGAGGGAGGTGGTGATCCTTCCCCTCTGCTCAGCACCAGTGATGGACACATCAGGAATGCTGGGTCCTGTCCTAGGCTCCCTGGTGCAAGAGACATGGACATACTGGAGTGAGTAAGGATAGGAGGGATAGGAGTATCTGTCATGTGAGGTGAGACTGAGGGAGCTGGAACTGTTTAATCTAGAGAAGGGGAGGTTTGGAAGGATCTTGTCAATGTGAGTAAATACCTGATGGCAGGCATGGAGTTGAAAGGGACAGAGCCAGACTCTTCTCAGTGATTCCCAGGGAGAGGGCAAGATGCTGCAGACACTAATTGAAACACAGGGAATTCCATTAGAATGCATTTACTGCAAGGGAGGTCAAACGCTGGAGCAGGTTGACTAGAGAGTTTGTGAAGTGTTCCTTCTTGGAAATGCCAAAACTTGACTGGACACAGCCCTGAATGACCTGTTTGAGCTGACCCTGCTGTGCAGGGAGGCTGGACACAATGGGCCATTCCCTTAAGAGTTGGACTTGATGATCCTTGTGGGTCCCCTCCAACTCAGAATATTCTGTATGTGATGATAATAATATCTTGTCTCCCTATGTGCCTTCCAGCCTCAAAATTTTCTTGGTGTTAACCATCTTTCCGTCTGTCTGCTCAGACTCTGCATGGCAAGGTGAGAAAATGTCACCAAATAATCAGCAACAAGATGTGTAAAATAACTCTAGATATTAAAAAAGATATTACTTATTTCAAGTTGAGGACTTCTAAACTAGAATCCACTAGAAAGTATTCAGGCTGCCTTTGTCTTAGTTTCTTTTTGCAGAGGTCTCAGAGGTTGCCCATGAGGGTGGTCCTCCAGTTTCTAAAGTGGTGTATGGGATGCTGAGGCATGAATTGCCATCACGTGTGGGGTTGGTAACATGAAATCAGTGGAGCTGCATTGGTCTAAGACATGATGAGTGGTACAGCTGTGAGTCACCCTCAGGCTTGAGGTGACCTAGTGTTAAACTGGCTTTCTGTTCATGTATCTTGCTGTTAGATCTGTACTTTCACCACTGAAAGTGGTGAATTTTCTGAAAGAAACAAGTACTGAAAGAAAAAGCCACATCTGCTCATAAAAGAGGAGCAAATTGTCACAGTGTCCTGGTACCAGTGGAATGGTTGGGCTTCCAAGTGCTCCTTTTCTGCTCCTGGAGAGGGATGGCTGTGGTGGGGGAAGCCTGAGTCTGACCCAGTGCAGCTTTCCTTATCTTAAAACATCTTTCTCCAGCTCTTATTCAGGGTATGATACTGAACTTGGATAATGCCAACCAGATAATAATCTAATTATCTGTAGCAGAGCAAATGGCACTGATTCTTTGTAGCAAAAAGCAATAGTGTGTTTGTTGTGTCTTTGATCTCTAAAGTGCTCTGATGTGGTGAGATCATCCTGAGGAAGCACTAACCAGCCTTTCCTTGAGTTTTGTTTTTAACTCCGTGTAAAGGCAAGAAGGAAAAATGAAATTGAATGTGTACTTATTGTGATAATTCATTTTAGCTTACAATTAGCTTGCTTTTCAAAGTCTCTGCACAGGACTTGATATTGGAATGGGATATTGGCAAATGACTTTATTAGTTTTCACTGAAAAGTAATATATCTGTCAGCTTTTCACTATGGAGCTTGTTTTGCTCTCCAGATCAGTAAGACTGCTGGCTTCCCTTTCAAAACTGATTTTCTTTATTGGTGTGTTTGCTTATGTGTCTTGATAACCCTTCCAGTTACTGCTTTAGAAGATGTGGGAAGGGGAAGGATACTTGGTCCCTGAGGGTTGCTGTAAAACAGTCACTGCTCGTATGAATGAAATATTTCCATACACCATAAAACTTTATCTCAAAGATAGTCTTGAGAAGTTAAAATAATGGTAAATATTCTGTAGACTAACTCTTGCAAGGGCTAAATAGCCTGGCCTTGTTCCAGGGAGGCACTTAACAATGTGCTTAACTTTAAGCGCATTGAATATTCTTACTGGCCTGAGTGAAAAATCAATGAGGCTGCTCACATGCTTAAAATAAGACATGTGCTTAAGTGTCTTTCTGGACCTCAGCCAGAGCGTTCAGCCTGTGAGATGGGCTGAATTCTGACTGTGGGCAAAAGCCAGTAGTGTTTCATTTTGCTTGTCGTGTGCCTTTCTGAAGAATTCATTGATATTGTCTGTGTTTATTTTAATTGGCCTCCATTTCCCATCTAAGCCCTACCAACTCCAAAGCTCTGGGGGTAAAATAGATGTGCAGCTTAGGGCTGTCAAACAGCTTGTCAGGGGTAGTACTTAGACTGTATATATTGCTCTAGAGCAGGAACTGAACCTCAGAAAAGCTGGGAAAAGATGAGGTGAAACGTGATTGTTTTCTTTGGTAGCCAAGGTTTTAATATAGAGAGAAAATGAAGAGGAGAGAAGAGAAGGGCTGGTGACACGTCACACCTTTTCAGTTAACATAGTTGCTTCTTAGGAAACATTAAAGAATGCAGACAGATGCATTAATAATCCACTGGCAGTGGCTGTGGCCTTGGCAAGTCGGCTTTCCTACCTACTATTGATTTTTCTGCCTCTCAGGCAGCAATTTGCAATGGGTGGCGTGATCCCTTACCCTCAAAACGGGCAGTGAGATGAGCTGTCATGGCCAAAATAATTTTTACTTTCTAGCCAACCCCTCCTGTTTCTTCAACAGCATCTTTTCCTGCTTAGATGACAATTTCCACTGCTGACAAGTGGGAATGATAAAATGTATGTACTGTATTTAAACACAAAGAGCCTCTGTGGCTAGAGGTGCAAAAGAGCCCACCTCAATGCACTGAGCAGCAGCTTCACTCGGGGAACCCACCCCTCAAGTGCTGTAAATTTGGGATGTTACTGGTTAGCAAGTGCAAAAGCAGTGCAGCCATGGGCTCCTAGAAGAAATCTTTGCTGTCAACTCAGACTTACATGACTAAGGAAATAAAGTGTCATTCTCCTCCCACTGCCTTTTGTTTTGCAACATCCAGACATCGCTTGTCTTCCACTTCCCCTCCATGTTTACGGCTTCCTCCTTGCGTTGCTTTTTCTGTTTCTTTTTCTGTTACAGCCCATGCAGCAGATTGTTCTTCTTATACTGCCTTTGAGTGTGATTGCTGATAGTTCTTCACCTGTCTTTTGCTGGAAATCATAGGATGTTCAGGGTTTGGAATGAACCTTGAAAGTTATCTAGTCCTGTCCCCCACCCCCACCACAGGCAGGGACACCTCTTTATTTCCTTATACATTTGATTTATACTGGATGAGAGAGAAACTTAGAGTAGTTGAAAAGAAAGTGGCCAGAATCAAGGAAAATGGAGCATAAGTGTTTTTTAAAGGGTTAAATATGTAAAACTAGAAGCAACCAGCTGATACTGAAGAATTTTACATGTAATTTCAAAAGTACCTCCTGAAAATGCATCTCCATGAAGGAGGAGATGCCATTTTTAGCAGACCTTCTCCCCAGTAAATCTCGAGCGGTTTTGAATGAGTTTGCTTGTAGGTTGTTGTTTTTCTTTCAGCTGCAGGAGTGTGTTTGCTGTAGCACTCTAGGCTGGGTTTCAAGAATGTTTCAGGGTAACTCGCAGCGTATGTTTTTATTGTGTGCTCTCCCCAACGGTCATTTATTTCTTTCAACTGCAAATTCCTCTTTTGCTTGAATAAAAGCTCAATAGAATCACCTGTCACGTACAGAATTTCACCTGAATTGAATAAGAGGCAATTCAAGGTTCAGATTTAGAGGGTATATTCATATTCAGGGATAGCCAATGATCTTTTAAAGCGTGAAACCATGTGCACTAAGGATACTAGGGCAGAATTAAAACTGGAAGAGTGGATGGAAAATGGGATTTTGGAGCTGTTTTAACTGTTTTCCCCTTAGCTTTTCTAAAATCAAGCTCAAGTCTAGGTCTCAGTATATCTGTCTGCAGGTGTCTTCAATGTGACAGAGCCTTCTGCCACCTAGTGTTACTGGGAGCTCTTCTCATCAGGGAATCACCAGATAATTTATTAAATGTCATTATTTATTAGCAACCCCCTCAATTGCTGGGCATGCTCTGTGAATCCTTAAAAGACATTTTCTGACCAGAGGGTTGGAGAATCAGTTCAATCAGTAGGCACAACTTCTTTAGAGACAGTGTTTGAGGGTGCAGTTTGCAAGTTGAGTCGAGTTGTTAACAAATAATCCGTGGAGAATTTCAGCAATTGTGAAAGTCACTGCTCCATAACAACTCTGTTAGCACTTTTCTCCCTCAGGTGAAAATAAAGGACTCTGCCTAACTCAGCACACTCCTGCTTTGGTATCTGTGCTGCTGCTGGTTCAGGATATTGGGTTAGATTGAAAGCAGCAGAGAATTAAAATTAATTCAACATAAATTATATAAATTAAAGAACAAGTCCATTTCGACACTTAACTCATTGTCTTTTTAGGAGAGTAAAATGAAGTTCTCCTATCATCACTGCCATTTCCCCCCTAGAAATTCCACCAGGGCACAATGGAGAAGGACAATAAAATCCAGAGAATTACACCCAGATTTCACAATAGAATTGTCAAACTGTTAAAATAGAAAAATAGGCGTAATGATGCTTTAGATTTAAGCCAAATAATAATAGCTCCTACCATATGCTGACAGATAGGAGGAAACTGCCTAGGATTGAAGGGGTGGGGGTTTTCCTTCATTCCCCTGCAAAAAAAAAATATTTTCAGGAGAACAGAGCAACTCTTTCCCCTCCTCATCCCCCCACCTTTGTGAGCTGTCTGAGTGCCCTGTGACACAGAGTAGGGCTGAGTGGCTCCTTTGCAGGTCGGTGTGTGAGAGCTCAGCCCAAAGGCTGCACAGGACTGGGGCAGATGCTTCTAATCCTTCGCCCAGCCGTGGTTTTGAGGAGAAGCCTCACTCCGAGCTCCTGCCCTCCTCTCCTTTCTCCCTCCCACCTCTTCCAAGCCTTCCTGAGGAGCAGATGCCAGCGTGGCTGAGAGCTGTAAACTTGATCCTCAGCATCAGACTTAAATGCTGACCTGATCAGCAGCAACCAGAACCTGTGGCAGCGGAGGGTCTGATGCATTAGAGCACTAAGCAGCTGCAATACCAGGCAACCTGTTTTCACCTTCTTTTGACCCGAACAATCTCATCCTTAAATACCACCATCCAAACTGCAGTCTCTTTGCTTTCAGCAATTGTACTTTTCACATGCTGCCTAAAGAAAATAGCTTTGGGTTCTTCTTGTCTAAAATGAACAACTGTGAGCACAGAGCAGATTTGCTCTGTACTTGTGGGTATTCATTTGAGATAATTAGTGGGTTTGGCAGCTTTACTTATCTAATCAGTATCAATGCTCTAAAATTTCTTGTGCATCTTGTGCTGTTTTGTTTGAGTCATATTAAGCTGGAATTACCATATGACATGAATTCGTTGCTACCCGGTCAGCACAGAGGATGCTGTGTCACAGTGAAAACAGAACAGACCGTCTGACCTGCGGAGACCATATTTTCAAGCTGAGGTTATAACCAGATTTTTCTATGTTTGGATGATGTTTTATCCATCAACAGTGATTTGGGGGCAAAGCCTGTGGCTGTGCCTGATACATGAGTCACTCTGGGGCTGTGTCCTCCCCTGCTGGGACTAAAGCATAGTCCTCTAGTGCAAGAAAACCTCTAAAACTGTCCATTTTCCAGACTTGGGCCCAAAGTTAAGGTCTTTACCAGAGCTCCTGGGGCAGAAATATCTCCTCTTGGCTGGCAGCTGTCCTGGACTCTGCAGTTGTGGTCCTGAGCTAGTGGGTGGCATCTCTGCCCATGGCAAGGTGGTTGGAACAAGATGATCTTTAATGTCCCTTCCAACCCAAACCATTCTATGATTCTATAACACAACCATGACCATGCTTGTGGTCTGTTGCCACAGAACTGTGCATCAAGCAAAATGTACTGAAAAGGTGGTGGTGGTGGTGGGGAAATGTCTCTGCATCTCCATCCCCTGTCTGTAGGTGTTCCTGACTGAGTGCTCTGTTCAGAAAGTGCTCTGTTTGCTTTGCAGCTGCATAATTTACATGGAAGCTGGTCCTGGAGGAATCTTTTTCATGTAGCTCTCTCAAAGCCCCAGTTCATCAATATGGAGTGGTTGCCCTGCGCTGGGGGATTTATGGCACGCGGTGGGGTGTGCGGAAGACGAAGAAGAAGGCAGTGTGAGGAACAGTAGGGAATTTTTATCCTGAAATAAAAATTTGTGTGTCCAAAAGAACTGTCTTTCAGAATAAAAGTTGTGTTCTCTCTTTTTGCCTGCAGAAGTGATGCTGTATTCCCAGAGTCAAGCCCAGAGAAGCGTTCCCTGAGCCCCGGGGAAAGACACAGTGGTGTCTTTAAGACTGAACTTGCCCTATCCTTAAAAAAAAAGAGATAAACCTAAAAGAAAATAATCCTGACTCAGGTAGTAAGATAGGAAACAATGGTTAATTTCCTCAGAGTAATAATAATTCTTTAAACATATCCATGTTCTTCTGGTGACCTTTGTCCTAAACGTGAGGAATTGGAAGGCAGGGGCAAAATAAGGAATTTGGGGATCAATCCCTGCCAAAACTTTTCCACAACATGTTACGAAGAGAGCTGCTTTGCAGTTACAGAGTGGTGGCTTAATGGTCTTTTTAGCCATTGAAAAGAAAAAAAGTACAAAATCATAGCTGAGAAAAGGCCCTTGTGTTCAATGACATTCTTCTCGGGGTCAAGTACGAGCGGAGGCTGATTTAGTCATAGACTAAATGTAGCTGCAGTTCTGCAGTGCTCCCGAGTGTAATCCATACTAGTCCTGCAGGGCGAGTTCCCTGCCGGATTCCAGCGGGGACTGCAGTGTCCTTGTTGCGCAGTGAGGCTGCTCAAGGGTGTTAAAATGCTTAACTTGCAGTTGTTTGAGCACTTTCTGTGATGGCTGATTGATTTACTGTATCTGGAAGTTCAGACCTGGAAACCCGAGCGCGGGAGAATGCCTTCGCCGCCGTGGTGAGCCCGGGTGTTGAGAGGACAGACAGCTGGCGGGTGACCTCAGGAAGATGACAAATGGGGCACCAGGTGCCCCCGCTCATCCAAGGGCGCTCCCAACCCCTCTGGAGTTACGGAAATCACTTGCGCTGGAGGAAGGCTTCCTGTGAGCAAGGCTTCTAGAAATAAACATTAACCTCTTGTTGCCAGCTACGGGCGTGGGGGTAATGAGTTCAAGCAGCTCTTTGGGAAAGAGTTGAAGCAGAAATCCTTTCAGTTCAAAGGAAAAGGAAAAACAAGTCCGTCCGAATCGTGGTGGTTTGTGCATATTTTGGAGCTGGGAACGTCGGGAGGAATGTGTGGGGCAGAGATATGTGATGAGCAACAAGAAACAAACTCTTCACACAGCATAGTCAGTGATGGCTCTTTTCTGACATGTGTGGAGCCATTAAAGCAACTAAGTGTTTTACTGGGACACAGGGAAGCACCCTGTCAATTGAAGAAAGAAAAGTCTATGCAGAACTTGTATAAAATATTCTTTACAGGGTTGAAGCACGTGAATAAAAAGAAATTGTGTAGCCTCTAGTTTTCCTTTGCTTGCAAAGGATTCATGTATCTGCAGGTTCTGCTTTCCATTTCCTGTTTTTATTTTAAAGCAGGCAGTCTCGTGCTAAAGTGAGGAGAACTTTCAGATAATCATTGCTTTGAATCTGCCCTGCAACAGCACAGAAAACTATAACCCATCTTGCCTTAGACAGCTGAGGACGTGCCTCCTCTCTCTGAAGCTTGCCTAGTGGGGTTATGGTGTATTCTAGCACCTTCAGGGCTGTTTTTCTTTTTAACTAAAAAAAAAAAACAAACAACAAAACAAGATGATCTCTGTCATTGCTTTAACTTTTGAAGCTTCATTCAAGATTTCCCGCATTAGCTCAGATCGTCAAGTGCTGCAAAGACAGCAGTGGCTGCTCTCTTGCACTGGTATTTACATTTCCTGAGGCTGGAACTGTAACACCTCATCTGAAGTGGTGCTGCGTGATCAAATGCTAAGAGAACCTGAGTAAATGTAGCATTTTATTATTATCAAAATGAATATGCAGACACCTACTGTGAATGCTGCGCTCACGTGAGGGGCCAAATGTGTTTCTCAAACATGCACTGGATTCACACACAGGAATTTTTGTCTAATGTAAATCTCTAGCTTGCATAATTCCTCAGTGAAGAGAGGTGGTTTATATAACTTGTTAACATTTCTAACATCTCCAGGTACAATTGGATTTGCAGTTCCTTTTGAGGATGGGAATAGGTGAACTTGCACCATTTATGAGGTTTATGTCTTATTTCAAAATCTGTAGTCTGTATAGTCTACAATGCTTTAAGTTGATAGTCTCAAGTTCTGTAGTCCATAGTACTTGGAGTTTATAGTCTTATCCACAAGAAATAGTTGTATCAAGGTGGTGCCTGCTTGGGCAAGACCCTGCAGTGGGACTGGAGTTGTCCAAAACCCGTTGCTATGGCAGTGCCTGCAGAACCTGTCCCAGGGCTGCATCCAGCCTGCAGCAGAGAAAATGTGCAAAATGCAGATTAGGTCAGAGGAGTACAAAGCTTCCTTTATTCTAGAAAACCTTTTTCATCGTTAGTTTCCTGTCTTTACACTTTAAAACATCCACTTCTTTTAAAATTGTATCAGACAGTTTCTGTGGGGCAGAAGGCATTTCTCCTTGTCCTTTGATCTCAGTTCCTCCGTGCTTTTTCATCTTACCTCTAGGCAATAGCACTGGCTTCTCAGTTACTCAAAAAGCCCATGTTTGTGTGTTAAATACATGTGAGTACCTGAGTCTGGTCTCATGTCTATTTAAAAACTGGAGCAGCAGTGGAATTGCAGTGCTAGGAAAATGCTGGAGAACCAGGTGGTCTCTAAAACTTTTCTTCCTTTAAATTTCTTTTTTTACCAGTAGAGGAGTTGGGTTTTTTATGGCATATTTGCTTAGGAGTACTGAAGATGTATTTTGAGGTAGCTGTCACAAGGAAATTTCCCTCTGTTCCATCCCCCAGAGTATTAGCTTTTCAGTGGAAATGTTTGGTCTCTGGAGTCTGGATTTCATCACAAAAAGAGGAAGTTTTCAAGGAAAATAATATGGGAAAATCTGATTCTGTTCTGTTCCCCCACCGAGGACCTTGTGTCTTTGCATTTAAAGGTTTTTCTGCTCCAAGGTTCACAACCTCACTCACCAGTGCCACAGGTAATTTGTAATAAACTCTGAGAGGGGTCGTTAGATACATCTTACAGGTTACGTATGACTTTCACCATTAAAAAAGAAAACAGTTAATGTAAAACATCACGTAAAAGTGCCTTGGTTTTTATGTTAAACAGTCTGAAAATTCTTTTACTGGTCACTGCAGTAGCTGTGGAAGGACTGGGAAGGAGCGAAGCTGCTCCTTTTGGAGCAGGAGCACTGAGCCCAGAGCTGCTTCTGGGTCACTGTTGCAGCAGGACACGTGTGGCTTTGGGCTCCCAGGATCAGAAATGTTTGCCCTTTCTTATGAGCAAAAAGAAGGAGGAATAACTCATCACTGATTTTTACCCTTGGAGTCAGAACTGGCTTTATCAGTGACAGCTGTTTCATGGCTAATATTACTTTTCTAGGCTTTTTTTTTCCTCTTTCAGTGTCCAGTAGCAGAGCTCTGTGCTCTTCCATCTTAACTGAGGTGTGTTTTAATTTCAAAGTACTTTGTTTCACCACACACAGTTGACACACACTCCTGCCCTGACATACTCTGACAGCATTTGAAACAAATTGCTATTTAGAAAAAGCAGATGGAGGAGGCTAAAAAGAATCACTAGAGGTCCTGCATTTCTTGTATTGATTTGGAGGGTTGGGGGGTTTCCTGGCTTTTCTACTGGGAAATTTTATTTCTGGTAGAAAAGAGTTCTTCCTTTAGAAGACCTAAAACAGAGAAATAAAAGTTCTAGGAGCCGTGAATTCAAACTCTCAATTAGGAGGTTTTTTTGTGATCCATAACTAAAGCAAATAGAGATCCATTAGAGTCAGAAGGAATCTGCTGTTTAAGAGTTTACTGCAAGATGAAGGCACTAACTTTTCCTTGTTGGAAACTGGAATTAAGATGGTTCTGCAGGAGGTTCTTGGGGCATGGGTAAGTAAAATAGGCTGAGCAGGTTTGTGGCAAATGGAAAAGGGCCTGGCACTCATCTGACACCTTGGTGAGCAGTTTCTGCTCTTTAAGCCCTCAGAAACTAGCACAGCTAAGCAGTGTTAGTAATAATAACAAACCAGACTGGTTTACTAAGCTGTCTGCACACCACTGCTGTCTGCAGGTGGGATTGCTGGGGCTGCAGGAGTGTCTGTGGTGGCTCGCTTGTCTTTGGTAGGATTTTTCAGCAGCCAAAACTGTATTGTGGTATTTAGAGTGACTTTTTCTTACCCCCTGCTCTATGGGCTGTGTTGGGTCCATAAGGTGCCATAATCTGGGTAAAAATATATTCTTTTTCTCTCTGCCTTGGGGTCTGTTGTATTTGGACCTCATCATGCTTAGCATTGTTTAGACATTCACACTGATTGCTGCAATTGAATACTCAGAGGCACTGGGGAAAAAACCTCAAACAAATAATAGAACCCCACGGTGATTGCAGCTATTAAATAGATTTTCTTTTTCCCATTTTATCCTTGCTGTCTGGGGGGTGGAGGAGAGGAGTGGCTGAGGGCAGGTGCCTCAGTGTCATCAGGGCTGGCACTGTGACCTCGGGCACGGTGCAAAGAGGGATTGAGCTGGACTCAGGAGGAGCCCTTGCCGAGTTTATGGCTGTGTTAAAGTTGCATTCCAGGTTGGAACAGGCTGTGTTGGCTGGTGTTCAGCAGAAATTTCTGACACCAGTAATAGTTAGTGGGTTTGTTAAGATCTAAATTCAATAATTGTGCCCAAATAGTGTCAGTAGTGTCTGCTAAAATACATTAAAGACTGGGTTTTTTTTATTTTTGAGGACCTGGGATCAAGCTTGTAACTCCATGGAAGGAAGAATTGCTGCTCTGATTTCTTTGAGTACCAGCTTTGTGTCTTGTGATTTTGCCCTGCCTTAGACATTGCAGTGTCCAAGACAGGGAGAACCACACCATATTTGAGTAACACCCAGCAAAGGCCTGTTCCCAAATGAATTTCCCGGGGTTATTTAACAGAGAACAGCAACGAACTCGGCTCATTTTATAAACAAATCCTGTTTGGCTGCATGGACTGACTGTGGTAGAGCTGACTGGTTCAAACAAAAACAGAGCTGAGCAGAGGAGCTCAGTTTGTACCTGCTCAGGGACTATAGAGTAACCCAGACTGCACATTCCTGAACAAAAAACAGGCCAGACACAATCCAGTTTCTTTGTGCCTCTGTTGTCTGATGAGACCCAGTCTCTCCAAGCTTGCTCTGAGTAATGCAGCGATAGCTCATCCCAGGGCCTTGGTAAATCTAATGAAAAGAGTGTCTCCAGAAAGGTTCAGGAATGCAGCAGCCTGTGCTACTGCCTTGCTAATGCTTCACACAGTTCTCCAGACTGGAGTATTTTGCTCGCTTTCATGCAACCACTATTTATTATTTAAATGACAAATCTGGAAAATTTCCCAGATCTAATGTCTGCCCCATTACTTTCTGTCTTGGATACTGCAGATAATCAGATGAGCAGTAAATCTATTCTGTGGAATAGAATTACGTTATCTTTTTTTTTTTTTTTCCTGTCAAACAACTTGTGAATGATTTTTCTTTTCTTCACCCCCATAAAATACCTAATAGATGAAAAAAAAAAAAAAAATCCGTGTGCCAAATCCAAGTTATTCCACGTGTACCTCCAGCGGCGCATCTGCAGAAATGCCAGTGGGAGTGTATTTATCTTCTGTGGATGGGGAAGATTGTGTGAAATAATTCCTAGCACTGATACTTTCGGTTGGGTGGGTGAAGGGAAGTGCTATGGGCAGTTTTTGGCATCTTGGTTCTTTTCGTTTGTTTGTTTAGGTGGGGGGTTTTTAGGTTTGTTTGTGTTTTGGTTGGTTGGTTTTTTTAGCCGGGTTTGATTGTGTCCTTTCTCCATCCTCTCTGATGGTTTCTGAAGTCCTTCCTGAGTTTCTCTGAAACAAGAGCACCCTGTTGAGCAGCGAGGGGACATTTGCCAGTGGTCTCAGGTGTTACTGAGCTGCTGTTGGGTTCTCTGGCTCTCGAAAGCAGCAGCACCAAGGGGTGCTGAGGCTGCCTGGGCCAGGCTGGAAAGGCACAGGGAATTACCTCCCCTGCCATGCTGAGCACCACTGCATAGTTCTCCAGCTGTCCTAGTCCTTCCCAATGAAGTGATGGTGACACAGCTTTTGGAAAAGAGAAAACACAGAGAAAACCTGCTCCCAGGAATGACCAGCTTGATTCTGAGCCTTCACACCGAGTGTGAATTGCACCTCTTTCCTTAAAAACAGGAGGCTTATTTTTCTGCCCCCCCTCCCTCCCCTCCACAGTGATGAGAAACTGAAGGTCAGGAATGAGCCCCCTGAAGGCTCATGAAGAACAAAACACGACGTGTTTTAACTGATGTGAAAGGTTAATGGGGAAGATCAACATCCAAAGGCTGCAGTAAGGAAAGGGGGCTTGTTTGGGCAGAGCCTGAAGCAAAGATTCAGCATTACAGAGAATGGGAAGTGTGAAACTGTGGGGCAGGGAACACACAGCCCTTTAGCCCTGCTCAAAAATAATAGTGCAGACCTTTTTTTAACTTCAGAGTTTAGTCTGCCCTCCGTAAAAACAAGTTACATTAAAAAACTGTGCACCAGAAAAAGCAAACCTCATTTTCCTGGTTTCTGCTTATAAGATTTACAGGTACTTAAAATAAACCTATGAAAAACAGACCCAGTGTGCTGGAATTTGCTAACTAGTGAGAGCAATTACCTCCAGGTCCCAAGACCTAACGGAGCTTGGCTTTTTGGAAATAAAACTTGGCAAGCGCTTCTTCCTGCTGCTGTTGTAAAGGTGCACATGAAAAGATGTGCTGACCTCTGCCAGAAACCCCAGGAATCCAGTTCAGAGAGATTCTCCTGTGGAGGGGATGGCTGGATTCGGGCAGCGCAGATGGGGATCGGTGTGGAAAAGCCGGCGAAACATTCGCTTCTCATTGTGTGGCTTCAGCGTGGCAGATTCTTTGCAATTGCCTGGTGTACCACAGTAATTAAATGGGTCAAGAGCAGTAAGTTCAGATACTTAACAAGAAAATAAAGACCTCACTTGACAGCCAGCAGCGGGTCGTGCTCGTTTCACAGGAGTAAGGAGAATTAATGCAGGTTGTGCAGTGAAAGTCAATCTGAGCCTTTTTGGCAATGATTTTGTATTGCTTCAGAGATCACCTGCCAATTAACTACAAATGCTGTAATGGCTGTAAATCGGGTATCTTATGAAACTAACGCTCCAATTTCAGATGTCCTAGAAAAAGGGAAACAATAGACTCTGCTTTTCTCCTTTCAGTGATATGTAAGTAAGAAAAGATGAGAAAGACACAACCAACCTTTGTTAATATTGAAATGTAAAATAATCCCGTTTTCACTGGACTGTTTCATGCATGAAGGGAAAATGAAGTTTGTGTAATGAAGTAAATATGATAGAAGTGGAATCCGAGATGGAAATTGATTTTTGTAAGACTCTCCAGTTTGGAGGGTGGAGGAAGTTTCACACCAGCGTTTCGAAGGAAATTATTTGTTGTTGTCAGTATCCATTGTTCCTGGCTGGGGGAAGGAGCTCCTGTTTCCCACAGCAGTTGTAAAAGTCCTTTGGGAAGGATGAGATCTTCCTCCTAAAATATTAAGGAACAAGTAACAAGAATGTTAAAAAAAAAATAAATTTAAAACCGTAAAATGTGTTCTACCACAAACCAGGAGCTTTCTGCAGACCACCTCCCCTTGAAAGTTAAGAGATGGGACCAGGTTTACTGCTGTGTTTGTAGATTCCCTTTGGACTGAGCACTAATAAAAGGGTTTGTGCCCTCCTGCCTATGTCCATGCTGATGGGAACCAATATCCAGCAGTGAGAGTTGGGCTCCATCACAAGCTGGTCCAAAGCAGCAGAGCTCAGCTCAGCCACAGGAGACAAATTAGGTGTCTCAGCTTCAGCATCTCATCAAGAATCGCTCAGAAACTTTGCTCATGTCTGTGCCTTGCAGTTATTAGGTGCCAGAAATACAGTTTTTAAAACTGTATTTAATCATTTCTCAGTAACCTCTTTTTCTGCAAATTTATGGCATCAATGGGTATGACTGTTTATTATGTCTTACCTATAAAATCTGACCTGTTTTATATACTCTTTATGGAAACAGTGTACAGTCATAAATTAAAAGATGCAACTGTTTTGGATATTTTACTGGTGGTCCTGTATTTTCCTGCCAAAAGTACAGCTGTTTTAGGTTTCTCGGGATAACATTATAAAAGGCTGTGTGCATTTTGCAAGTTTATGCTTGAATTGCCAAGCCAGAGGTGGAATGACTCAACCTTCCCAGGAGCAACATGTACCAAGTGAGGAATCAAAACAGCCAGCTCAAGTGGGGCAGCTCAGATGGCCACTGGGAGAGAGGCACTTCTTGTTCCTGGTGGTGTATCTGGTGGTCAGGGTTTGAGATGATTGTCGTGCTGGGCTGTGGATCCCTCTGTGTATATGATGGGGTTTTGGTGCAAAACTAGTAGAGAATCTGGTCTTGTACCTGTCTCACGTAGGGTTACACCGTGGAAAGAAGCCATCCAGGCCCCCCTGAGCAGACACCTTTAATGGGAGCTCTTGGTGTGTGTGGCTGGGTTGGAGCCCTTGGAAGGAGCCAAGGGGAGCCAAGAGTGTGTTGGTGTGCCAGCACAGGCAGCGTGTTTCCATGTCAACTCGTCAGCCTGGCAGGTTTGGGGGAGCATTAGATGACTCTGCAAATGGGTGGTGATGCTTAATTCATGAGGAAGTTTAGAGGCTTCTTTAGCCATAATGTTGACGATCTGATTCCCAGGTGTCAGTGGGCTCCAGACACAGATAGGCCTGAGAGCACAAAGCTCAGCCCTGAGGTTGTCAGAGGAACCAACATTAACTGACAGAGCTGAAGCCCCCCTGTTCCTGTGGGAACCGAGAGCTTGTGAGTTGTCCTTGTCTTAGAAAGAACTACAGAAGGGTGGAAATGAACCCTCCCCAGAGCAAGCAGAGAATACAAACCTGTGAATGTCCTTAGCCCTGTGGCACTGAGCTGTCTGAGTGTGTTGGTTGGGGCAGCCTGGCTGACGGTGCGTCCTGGTTTTAACTCATGGAAGATTTATCCTGCTGTGTTCATGGGTGGCTGGCAGTGGGCAGCTCCACCTCTTTGCTTTCTCCCAGAAGCAGCCTCCACCTCACCGTACCGTGCACTACACAGGTGTTTGATGTGTTCATTCCTGCTCTAAAATGACGCTGCTCTTTGCTGCAGGTACCTCACCCACGTACGAGCCGCCTCTCCGCAGGATCTCGCCGGGGGATACACGTCTTCCCTGGCTTGTCACCGAGCCCTGCAGGACGCTTTCAGCGGGCTCTTCTGGCACCCCAGTTAGCCAGGGACCACTGGCCTGACACCAAGGGACAGCCAGCAGGACAAGAAGCTGATCAAGCCAGCAAAGGTTGGGGCAGAATCGCTGCCATCTGCGATGGCCGTGCTGCCATCGCTTTCTCGTGCACTTTTCTGTGCAAAACCAGCTGTGTTCGAGTGTTAAAGGGAAGAAAACAAACCCTGTCTGCACGAGAGCTTTGTAAAATGGTGAGGTACATTTTTGTGGAGGGGGAGGCTCGTTAGTCATGTGGCACTTTGCTGAGGGAGGCTGAAGCAATAAGCCACATCTAATGGGAGATGTGAATAACTCAGCTGTGTATGTTTGAGGCTTAAAGAAATACACTTGTAAATTTTTTTTTTTTAAATAAAGCCAGACTTTTTTATTAAAGTTTGTGGTTTTACTCTTATTGCAGGGTTTTATTTGCACAAGCATTTAAATGCCATTTTGATTATAACATTTAGTGTCAATATTCAAGCCTACATTTTCTTCCCATAAAACTAGTTTCCCCAAGTTTAGACAAGTGGGTTTTTCCTCCTGCCAGCTGGATGAGATGAGAAACCCTGGAACTGTGCTGACACAACTCCTTCTGGGTGACACTTGGTTCTTACCTTTGCCTGGAAAACCAATCTTTAGCTGAAAGTCTTTCTGCTGAGTTCCTCTAGAAGCAGTCTGAGAAACAAGACTGAGTCATTGAAGCAGTTAAAATTGTGGGGTTATTTTTTGGGGGGTTTATTTGTTTTGGTTTTGTTTGTTTGTTTTCTCCTGTTTAGCTCCATTTGCAACTTTTCTGTCCTGCACTCAGGAGCTTCTTTTGGCGGGAACATCCCTTTGCCTGGCTTTTGGGATGACCCTTGCCACTTGATTTGCTGCTTTCATGTATTCCTTCCCCTCTCCTTGTAGTGGAATGTTGACTAATGGCAGCAGAGCTGGGCTTCCTATGGGAGGACTGGACCTTGCCATGAGTGAGTATAAACTGCAGGAGATGGGAAACTGCTCAGGACAGGGAGCTTGGACCACGTTTCATGGGCCATCCATTAATAGCTGTTGAATCCTGCTCTGAGGGGTGCACTAAATGGATGTATTTTTTCTATGCTGTAATAAAGAGAAGAACAAGCTCTATTCCAGACTCGGTGCTTTCTTTATTAAGGAAAGTAGAGGGAGGTGGCAAAATTTCCCTTGCCCTTTCCCTGAAATCCTGCCAGTTGTGCCCGGAACAGCTGCTGACAGGGAATGTTACATGCAAGGCAGAGGTGAAAAGATCACAGCCTGTGGAGCACCTCCCTGCAAGGGGCAGGGGGCCTTGGACACAGAGCCTGTGCCTGGGTGCTGTAGGACTGGGGGTGCAGTGCCAAGAGGCCACTTCTGTTGGAATCCATCCCTGAGATGAGCGCTGCTTCCCACCTGGGATTCTCCTCTCTTCTCCTCTCTCCCTGAGAGGGCTGACATGCCCACCATTTTTCCAGTCCCTGGGAGTTTTTTTTCCTTCTGTCACAGGTGCCTGACATCCTGTTGCCAGGTACAAGATGGCACCAGTCTTCTTGGGATTCAGCTCTGGGACCCTGGGAGGGGATAGCAGCAAGTAGGGAGAGTCTGTCCTTTTCCAGGCTCACCCAGACTGGTAAGGATGCACCTCACCAATGGTCTGTTTGTATTCAGTTTGTAAAGGCTCAGGTCATGCCCTAGCAAAAGCAGAACTGCATATACATATTAATTATGTATCATTTAAATACACTCATTAACTTGCCTCATTTGCTGTTTCGTGTGGAAGGGTTGTACACACAAGTGGCAACTGCACAGGACTCTGGAAAACCTCCTGGTTATGAGTATAGCCACCTATCATCTGCTGATTTGCATCTAAACCAAAGTTATGCTGCTGGAGTAACACTGGCACTCAGTCCTTAGGGGAACAAAACCTTCCCTGCCCTGGGATCAAATCCTTCCCTGGGACGCTTTAGTGACGTGCTGGAAATCAGTTACACACTTGACTTGCTCCACCCAGAAGTGGTGATCAAGGCCGGGTCTCTGCTGGTGCAGTAGTGCTGAGAAGCCCTGAATTTGGGCTGTGAAGCAATGGCAGAGTTACAGGGACCTGCAGTCTGTGTCAGGCGTGTCAGCAGAGCTCACAGGCTCACTGCATCGTTCCAGAATGGTCGAGGGCCTTGTCACTCCAGCAGCGGTTGTGGAGGGCTCCAGGGAACAGGAGCCACTGTCAGATGTTTATGGGAAAGGCAGAGGGCAGCAGCTGGAGAGCAGCAGAGCAGGAGCACAGGCTGGGGGTGAGAGCCCAGCGCGCTCCTGGCGCAGCAGTGCCTGGGAGGACACACAGGCTGGAGCTGCTGAGACCACAAAGGCCAGAGGGGGAAGGCTCAGGCTGCAGTGCAGTCCAGGGAGGAATCTGTATGGCAGTGCTCAGGACAGCACGGGTGAGTCATGACGGCCCTCTCCCTCCGGATTGATAAATGTGCTCCCAGCACGGGCTGTGGAGCCAAGGGAGAGAAAGGCTGTCACACTGAGCCACGAGCAAAACAAACCCACGGCCCTTAGCGGTGCTTGGGTGAGAACCAAACATCCTGCAGGCTGCAGGCTCCGGGGATGGAGCCACAGCAGCAGAGCCAGGAGTGGGATGGACATCTGGTAAGGGAGTTGCTGGGCGTGAGCTGGGAGTGGGGACTGAGGGGAAATATCTGACACCGAGAGGGCGAGCTGAGTTCCCCGGCCAAATAAACTGTTTGTGGTTCATGTTGCCCAACAATAGTTTGGACGGGCAAGAAAAGGAAATCAAAGGCAGAGGCTTTTCAAATCCCTGCAGAATACAAGCAGCCAGTCAGAGAGATCATCCCGGGACTGCAGCAGGGAAGCAGTCGGAGGTGGGGGAGAGCTGGGAGAGGGCAGAGGCACAAAAGACACGGGAGGACACAGTTTCAGGAAGAGAGGACTGTTTTCCAGGTGCTGGTTTCAGTCTGGCACTTCAATACAAACATGTACTTATTCTGCAAACGTGCAAAAGGCATTAGAGTCTTTCCTGCTCTAACAGTGGGCAAACTCAAAGTCAGGAGTCAACTAATCCCCAACTAAATCTCAGTGTTCAAAAGCATTTTTTACTCAAACCCATAGGATATGTGGCTATTTGGCCCTGTCTCTATCTCAGGTTAAGTTTCTGAAAGGTCATCTTCCTTACACAAGGGCTGCTTGTGCATCTGCTCACCGTAATCCAATATTCTGAAACAGCAGAATGTTTGTCAGAGAGAATCCAAGGCAGGGGTTATATAAATCACTTTCCTAGAACCGGCAAAATATAAAAATCTGTTCTCCCCACAAACTGCACATTATCAAAATGCCACAGCAGAAAACCACCCCAGGCTGTGTCACTGAATCAGCACAGGGCGTGAAACAATAGAGAGCAGAGAAGTACTAAAGCACACTTATTACAAAAGAGCAAAGTTTTAATTTTTTTGTAGTAACAACAGTTTCAATCTGCTTATCGATCCCACAATTAAAAAAAAAAAAAAAGGTAAATGCAGGAAGCAGGGCTCCCAAAGGAAAGCTGCAACATGCACTGTGCATCTCGCTGGGTAACACAGGTATGCTGTGAATAACTCAACAGGTAAACCAGAGGCACCCTAAATACCCTTTACACAAACTAAGGTAGTCACCATAACTCCAGTCTTCAGCTCAGTAACTTCTCTTCAGAAAAACCTTGGCTGGTACACAGACGTTTTGAGGCTGGTTTTGCTGGAAAAAGGTTAGAAAAAGTAAGTTATTTAATGTGCAGTAAACAGACTCAGCTAAACCACAAGCCCTGGAATGCTTAAGGGATTTAACAGGAAGAGATGAGAGTTAAAATCAGGATTAACAGTCACAAACGAAAACTGTTACAGCAGTAATGGGGGATCTTTACTAAATGCCAAAAAGGACTTTCAAAAAACCTGTATGGAAATAGATTTTGACCTACATCTCAGTGCTACCCAAAACAGCATAAAAATAAGTTTCATGGCATTAAAGCTTTAAAAAACCCTCCTTTCCTTAAGTTCATGTAACTGCAGCCTTGTCACGTGCTGCAAAGCCCAAGATCACGAAAACCAACCAGTTTCTACAAGTACTGCAAGAAACAAATGACCAACTATTAAAAAAAACAAACCACAAAGTAACCAAATTCAGCACTGAAGCTCTCTAAGGGTGTCCCTGTCCAGTTAAATTGCACAGAACCTGACTCTGCTGATGTGGTGGCTCCAGCCCTACACTGAGTCCATGTGAGCATAAGGGAGAAGGTCAGAGCTGGGACCAGTCCCTTGGAAGTGCACCGTTCTGGGCAAAAATGCAGCTCCAGCTCTTAAGTACCGAGCTAACAGAAAACTGTGTTTGGCATTAGATCACAGACTCACTGAATATCCTGCGTTGGAAGGGCCCACAAGGATTGCTGAGTCCCCATCCTCCCCCAGTACACAACCCAAGGCATAAAGGTCTGCTTTACGGCCTGTGGGGTGATCCTATCCAGTCCCCCATGTTTCTGGGGAGGCTCATGCTGGGATCTGAGGAGCAGGCTGCTGTTTCCAGGAGCATAGGAAGCCCTGCAGCTGCTGCACACATGCAGGCACTCGGTCCTGCCGGCCACCTCCGCACTCATCCCAAATCCAGTGTCGCTGTCGCACGGGCCTGAGCGGCCCACAGGGTGGGACCAGCCCGAGGCAGCAAAAGGTGGAGCCTGAAATCCCAGTGCCACGTGGGAGGGTTGTTCCTTACCTTCATCAGGGCAGGGCCTCTTGTACAGCACATCTGCTGGGACCTGGAAGCTGATGCACAGCATCTCCTTGTTGGGCGCCACGTTCCTGACCGGGAACGTAGAACAGCGTCCACCCAGGGAGGTTCCCAGCGACGCCTCCGCTCGTTCCTGAATGTCTTTGGCTGGGTCCTCGTGCTTGGAGAACCCGTAGCAGTGCACAGTGGGAAGGGCAGCAGCACTGCATGGCTCCCCGACCAAGAGATGCCTGAAAACATCCAGGAATTCAACAGCCAGCGCTGGCAAGTTCATGACTATGTGGAAAGCGTTTTTCTGCTCCTCCTTCATGAGTGGGAGCTCTTTGCTCAGCTCCTCCCGTACCGGCCCCCGGAGGAATTCCCTGCCATCCATGTTGAACGCTTTCACTTTGGTCTCTACTTTGTTTAGCCTGCAGTTGTGCAGGAGCCAGTTGTAGGACTCGGGATTGAGGTCGTTGGCGAACACGCGGCACTTTTTCTTTGCTGCTGGAATGGCAAAAGGTCCGATCCCAGCAAAGACATCGAAAAGGACATCGCCAGGCTTCAACAGCTCCACGATACGGCCGTGTTCCGTGGAAAGGCGTGGGTTCCAGTACACTTTGGAAAAGTCCAATTCATACGCAATGTTATTTTCTTTGACCTGAAAGTCCAAAACATTTTCTGTGTTTAATTATCAGTAATTCAGAGAGCTAAAAACCAAGGTGCCTTGTCGAAAGGTAATGGGTGCATCAACGTTTGTCCCACTGGTAGGACACAGGAACCTTGTAAAACTGGATCCAGCTCATCAGAAACTGCCATGAGGAATGTCCCCCACTGTCAATCCCGATGACTGGGTTATGCCTGTCTCAATCACCAGGTGGAAACAAAGCAGCAACTTAAAAATGACCATAAGAAAAAACGAGGCTTTTCAACAGCTTTGTGGCTGACTGACAACTCCTTTATTGAAAGCAGACCTTGGGAAGATGCCTCAAACCCTCCTTAGAGGAGCCCACACAGTAAATAAGCGTCTGAGAATGATACGGCACAAGAACAGGAACCCTCAGCCAAAGTCAAAGCCACTGGGAGCCAGTTCTGCAGCTTGAAAAATACTGTATTTCATCTCTCAAGGTGACATAGTCTGGAAACTGATCCAAACCCAAACTTTGGAATGACCACTATCTTAAGAACAGACCTGAAAAGAAACAGTATTTATTCAGATGAGAATGGGATGCAAGATAATACTCTCTTTGCACCACCACACTGGAATTGTGTGACTCCAAAGTACAGTAACTTCAGATCCAAATCACCCCATCGTTTGCTTTGCCAGCAAGAAACATCCTGAAGTGTATCTGCAGTGCTGGGTGCAGCCCCACGGTGTGCCAGGTGTAGGGTAACACCATCTGCCCAGTATTTGATCCTCGCTGCTGCCTTGACAATTCAATTGCCTTCTCTGTGCGTGTACAGGATGTTCTACCAAGATATTCAACCTTTTTATTTGGTAATCTAATGTCTTCTCTTCTGAAAGTATAAAACTGCTCACAGATAGGGAAAATATTTTTGTGGGAGCCGTGGCCAAGTTTCCAGCTACAGACAAGAAACCCTACGCGAAGGATGCCTGGCAGTCCCACAGTGATTGCACCTGACAAATGTCAGGACAGAGGAGAGAGGAGGTTTGTCTTGCTGCTGTCAGAAAAGGAAAAAGGCAAAGGCAAAACGTTGCCTGAGTTGCAAAGCCAATCAGATTGAAAACAAACTCTTAGGTTCTATACCAGCCACCGGACAAGGCTTGGTGACACTAAAAACCTGCATTTTCTTAGATCAAATCCGCTGAATATTTTGGCTTTGAGAAACATCCCCCAGTACAAGTTTGTCATTAGTATCTCTGTAAGAAACCTTTACTGCAGCTGCTTTTACACAGCATTAAATCTAGGCTGTGTACTTGAAAGAATAAGTGTCTTCATGATCCCTATGGCTGAGTTTGCCCTTGGCAGACCAGGACAAGGGAATGCAGAAGTAACAGCCAACCTTGATGCTCAGACAGGTGTCAGGAAGGGCACTGTGCAAAGGAGTGGTCTCAACAGCATCCCTGCATCATCTCTTTCCAGAAGATGCCCTTGGGTTTTAGCATATTAAAATTAAAATACCAGGGGGAAAAGGCCTGTACCTTGGTTACCAGGTTCTTCTCTCCAGCGAGCACTTCCATTTCAAAATTCCTGTATGTGCTGTCAATAATATTGGTTTTATTCACTGCACAGGTGATTCCTGGATTCTTGTCAATTATAACCTGGCCTGAAAGAGACGGCAAAAGATATTCTGGTTACGGGACCACAACCTTTTAATGTTCTGCAACAGCCACAACAAACCTGCTGTTAACAGTTAAAAATAACAAAAGTAAGTGTGTGTTGGAACAATCTCCCTCTGCTGACTCAGGGTTGCAGCTGTGACACCTTTTTAAGGCACACACTTCCCCCTGAGCCAGTGCTCAGTGCAGAGAGAGGAGAGAATTGTGCCCTCTGGGCACAGCTACAGCATCAGCACAAGGCTACTTGAAGCCAAAATAAAAAGCAATCAGAAGTTTTCTTTGTGCAAGTGACACTTCATAAAATATCTTCTGGGAAATATACCAAATATACAAATTACTTTTTTGAGAGGAGCAGTTTTACCTACCAATCAAATGTCTGTAGGGCAGCTGGTGGTCCCTGAGATTCAGATGTGCTATGTGGCCAACACGGCTGAACCCCGAGGTGACCTCCTGACCCTCAGGAAGCACCGCTCGCAGGATCTCCTCCGACTTGAAGTTCTCGTAGGTCAGCTCCAGGTTATACCTGGACACCTCGGGATCAACACCGAGCTCTTTCAGCACCTGCTGCTCTGATTCTCCCAGTGAGAATCCTGGTATTATATGAGGATCCAGGATAACAAGTCTACTGTCCTCATCTTCTGGATCCTCAACCACTCGCCTCAGACCGGGACGCTGCAGGACCGACTGTTTTAGGGACTTCAGCAAACTATTTACAATTTCTTTCTTGACTTTAAGAGCTGGAACAACAACTGTCCTTTTAAAAGCCTCTCTGTTGAGCAGTGTCATCCCACGCACTCCAGGATGTGGTGAATACAGTTCTGGATTAGCTTTATCCTCCACGGTTTCAGGCATCGTGGAGAAAGTGTTTTTTCTAACTACTACAAAGGGCCCAGGTATTCTGCCAGAATATTGTGCCAAGAGCATCCAAACTGCTGGAAATGATGTATTTGATGCAGCTGTCCTAAAATGATTAGTTTTCAGTAGTCTGGCAGAGTATCCAAATCTCCACAAAGTCCTAGAAGAGAAATTATTCATTTTATAGACATTATGTAATCATTCCATTAAAAAGGCTGCAAATCACATGGATTTGCTGTTCTCTTAAACCAGAATTTCCATCTGTACCAAACAATCCACAATAGTTTAGTAAAGCTCTTTATTATAAAATATATACTGCAAATGTCTGTTATTTTGCAAATGTGTTTTTAGACTTAAACACCAACTAACTTCAAGCAGCAAGATAATCCCCTCCTGCCAAAAAACAATGACCTCTCCTTGTTCTAACAAATGTGATATTAATTAAGTAAGCCACATGGAAAGATTTCTACTGTCTCGATCCTACTGTTGGATCCATTCTGTGTCTGATAAAATTCATTACCAAGCAGTGGTTGCTAGAAAACAGTTTTTAGCAATAGTGGTCATGATCACTCTTTGGTGATTTCTGCCTCCCAGACCCCAGTGTAAGGTGTTACACACTCCACAGTGTCTTTGCTCCATGGGCTGCATGCCAGGAAGATCATTAATTAAATCCAGTGTTCCCTATAAGGCCCAGGGGAGCACTAGAAATGGCTCTTCCAGTGACCGAGCCCCATTCTACAGTTCATCCATGGGATGGGGAACTTTTAAAAGTGGCTTTACCCTCCTCTAAATGGTTTCCTCCACTAGAGATAGTCCAAAAGGGCCAATTTTCTGACTCTGCATCTGCTGCTCCAAGGCAGGAACCAACGGTTTAGGCGGTGCTCAAGGCTGGCATCTCTCCTGACCTCTTGGGAAGCTTGTTTTGAGATCGGGGTTTGATAGAAAAGATGCAAACCTGCTCTGAAAGGAAACTGGTTCTCCTGCCTCCCTCAGCCACTGCCCTCCTCCAGGGTTCCAGGCTGTGCAGTCTCTCCTTCCCAAAGCTGCTGTGCCCAAACCCTGGCAAAGCTGGTCCTGCTCCCATCCTCCCTGCATCTCCCAACCAGCCCATTTCCCTAAGCCAGGCTTTTGGCAAAGCAACTCCTTCGCCTGTTGACTGAGAAATTAAACACTGCATTCCTAGAAATCCCTCATCCAGAGGCCTGAGCATCCCTGTGTTTCTTCTCCTGGGGCATTTGCCTTCTCCCTAGACGGAAACTATTGAATCAGTACTTCAGGATCACAGAATCGACTGTGGTTGGAGGAGATCTCCGGGATCACCGAGTCCAACCTGTGCCCCAACACCGCCGTGTCAACCAGACCACGGCACCGAGTGCCCCGTCCAGTCTCTCCTTAGACACCTCCAGGGACCGAGACTCACTACCTCCCCGGACAGCCCATTCCGATGCCTCATCAGCCCTTCTGTGAAGCAATTCCTCCCGATGTCCAACCTGAACCTCCCCTGGCGCAGCTTAAGGCCAAGTCCTCTCATCCTGTCGCTTCTGGATAAGCCCACAAAATAAACTCCCCCCTCCCACCCCCGCGCTGTATTCTGGCTGGAGGCCACTGCACCACCTTCCCAGGTGGGCAGAGCAGCCTCTCCCTCAGCGCCGCGATCCCGGTTTATCCCGTTCTTCCCTCAGGGAAATCTCTCCCCGCTCCCTTTCTCCTTCCCCCCCCGCCCTCACCTCATGCCGGGCCCCGCGCGCCGCGCGCGCGCGTCATCGCCGCCGCGCCGGGGGAGGGCGGGGCCAGAGCATTGGCCACGCCCCTCCAGGATGACCACGCCCCCCCCGCGCGCCCCAAATAGGGCAGACGGGGCCGCCGCTGCGACCACGCCCCCTTAAATGGTCACGCCCCCCAAAAAACTGGCCCCGCCCCCGGCGCGCCCCTCAGAGCGCTGGGTACGCGGGGGGCGATGGCGCCGCCGCCCTGGGGGTCCCGCAGCGCCCCGTCCCTGCCCGCCCGCGGGTGGTACCTGTCCGCCCGCCTGCAGGACGAGGAGGACGAGGAGGAGGAGGAGGACGGGGAGTCCGCCCCGCTGCTGCTGCCGCCGCCGGCGGCGCGCAGCGTGCGTGTGAGGGGCGGCGGGGAGGGAGAGCCCCGAGGGGGCTGCGCGGCCGCGCTGGGTGCGGTGTGAGGGGGAGCTCGGGGAGCTCGGGCTCAAAGGTCGGGCGGGCGGGACGGGGCTGTGCGGGGCGGCTCCGGGCTGACACCTGGGGAAGGGGGGGGCTGAGCTGCTGCTCTTGGTGCCTTTGGTTCTGCTCGGGATCCCTTTGGTTCTGTGAGTGCCGAGCGCTCGGAAGCGCTGCCATGTGCCCACGCAGGGAGAGCCTGCTCCGAGCCATAAATCTTCTTTTTTGCGCTCTACTGTCACTGTACTCAAAGGCTGTGGGCATTTGGGATGCCTGCGGGGCAACATCGTGTCGTTGTGTGCGCAGCAAGGGTTTGCAGGGTCTTAAGAGTGAGAAATGAGGTTTTCTTGATTTAGATTAAGGAAGGAAAAGTTGACTGTGGCCCCCTCCCTTAAATTACCTCCTGTGAGAGACCAAAACGCCTCTAGCACTAATTGCACTTCTTTTTCTGGGCCTTTTCACAGAGTTCTTCAAGTCGTGGTTCCTCCTTTGCTTTCTCGGTGTTCAACCTAATGAATGCAATCATGGGCAGTGGGATACTTGGCTTATCCTATGCTATGGCCAACACAGGGATCATGGGCTTTAGGTAAGTTTTCAGTTTTTACATATCCTCATTTTTAAACTCAGCTTGTAGTTTTAAGTGGAGCAAAACTTGATTACAAAGGCTCCTGTGCAAATCTGAGGAAGAAATAAATAGCATGTGCTTTTCAGAATTGTTGAATAAGATCTTCCCTCTTTGGTTTAGTCATTCAGATCAGGCCTGACATAAGCCCTGCCCAGACGTTGCATTGAATTGCCACATGGTGGCAATTTCTTGGCCATTACTCCTGATAGATTGGCAGTTTCCTTTCAAAGCTGTTATCTCCTGTAGTTCCAGCAATGGGCCTTTGGGAGTAAGGAAGGATATGTGTCTGAAAATTGTGAATCAGCTTGTCCTTTTGTTTGCACTTAATTGTTGTACCTGCTGACCTATGGATAATGATGCCAAAGTCACCACAATTGTCACTTTTACCATTTTCTGAGTGTTGGTTCCACTTCACTGGAAGCTGTGTGTTTGTCTGTGTGTATGTACACACACAAACTCCTGTGTTTATGTCCTTTTTGTAATCCATAGATCAGGCCTTTGCCTTGTATAGCGTGTGATATTCTTAGTGAACAATATAAGGAGCAGGGAACTTCACAAGTATTGGGAACATCAGGGACCACATGAACCATAGTCAGCAGATACAAGCCACAAAATGAGGAAATCTTGTCTTGTGGTAGCTTAATTCTTGCAAAAGTAACATTCTTAAAGCTAGAAAGTGCATTGTGCTGTAAAAGTGCTTTAATTGTGACTATTTTGTGGTTTTTAGTGTCTTGCTGCTGATTGTTGCCAGCCTTGCTTCTTACTCTGTGTTTCTTCTGCTCAGTATGTGCACTCAGACTGGTAAGTGAAAAGGGTTTATCTAACAGTGAGCTCTGAAGTATTTCCTCAGCTCTGTCACAGAATATGTGATATTGATGAGTGCTGATTGCAATTAACAGCATGTTAACAGGTAGCCGTGCCTGGCTCACCCGTCTTGAAATATTTAACCTTTTTAATGATTATTATTTGCCATTTAAAAATCTGAGTTCGAGGTTTCTTGTGAGCTGTCGCTGCCAAACCGACTGGTTTCCAGATTTTCGGTTTTAATTGTTTTTTTCAAAAAGCCTCTCTCATCTTTCCTAATATACACATCCTGTATTTCTGCAGCGAAATTATTTTGGTGCAGGCTGGGCCACGCTACATCAGCGTGTGCTGCTGCTTTCAGTGTAGGCTTAGGAGCAATGAAATAGCAGCCTTTAATTCTTCTGCTTGTAATGTGTGTGTTTTGTTCCTAGTTTGAAATGGATGCCTTTCAGTTTTTGTGGTCAGGTTGGAGCATCACAATTGTCGTGGTGCGTTATAGATGCAGGTTTTGACGGCATTTTTTATGCTGAACGGGAAGTCACGTTCCAGTCCTTGGGAACTGCCCTGCTTTGGGAATGCTCGAGTAGAAACAAATCTGCTGATGTTTTAATTCTTGCTTCCTTTAGCTGTAAGTGAAATGCCTGCTTCCCTGAGTTCTCGTACACAAAGATCACGTTACAGCAGGAAGTCTCTGTCTTTTCCAGTCACCTGGTTATTGTTTCCCTCTCATCTGTTTTCCTCTCTTTTCAAAGGTGGTGGGAGAAAGCTTCCGCTTCTTTCCTCCTTGGCTTTGTTGTCTTTAGCTGCCTTTGGTCTCTCAGATGATTGCTTCCTGATTCTTCTTAGATCTGCTGCTCCTGTCCTCACCTGTCCAGTGATCTCCTTCACACATTCTTAAAAAAACACTCCTCAGAGGTAGGGTTACTTTTATGGTTGATACTTTTGGCTGCTTAATTATTTGGGATTAAGTCTCTGGTAATGCTTTTCTCCTCCTGGAGCTCTGCTTATTAGAAAGGAATCAGAACCTGAAACAAGTAGGTAGAAATGTACATGAGAAGCAAAAAAAGGGTGCATTTGAGGTAATTTTCATATGGCCTTTTTTTGCCTCTTCTTTCAGGCTGAAAAATTCTGTATTACATGGGCACTAAGTGATATTAGGTTGCAAATGGTAAAATACTAATTTAATAATAATAATAATATAATAATAATTACAGAGTTCCTTGCACCTAAATTACGGTGAGAGGGGAAAACTAAGGATTTAAGCTGTTTGAAGTAAGAAGAGTTTGGATGTGAACCTAGACACCTAATATGTGAGAATGTTGTCCAAAGCAACAGTCCACCTCGAGAAAGAATTTTTAAGATGCAGACAACTGAAAGCAGGGAGCACCACTGAAGTGACAGGATGAAGTATTTCTTGTCTGAAACAAGCACTTTACAGTTAATAATTAATTATCACCCAAAGCTGGCAGGTAGGACTAGCACCAGAACTATGTCTGGATAAGTTTGCTGGATTTATGACCTTTTGCATTTTATTTTATTTTTTTTTAAAATAAAATCTGAGATTATATTCCCTATAATTACTGTCAGTTATTGAAGTAATTAAATGTTAGATAGAGTTCTGAGTTTTTCCTTTGAACATTGTCTTTAAAAAGTGGGAAATATGACCCGTTGTACCTTGACAAAGTACATGTTTGATTCCAAAGTAGGTAATTAAATGTTTTTCTTTAAAAAAAATCACATTCATTTGTGAACAGTGTTATAGTATCAAGCTTAATCCGTGGCAACAAATCAGAAAGAAATTTTAGTATTTTTGTATTAAAAAACAAGCTAGAAAAATTTAAAGGGGGCTGAAGAAAAACCTTTGAAAGTGTTTGTAAACCGTTCGTTAGGAAAGAGCTGACTTATAAAATACCTTCTGAAAAGGAAGCTCTGAAAATGAATTCCATTTTAAACAGAGACCAGGATTTACTAAGCACTGGCATTTTGGTTGCAGTTTAAAAATAACTGAAGACGCTTCTTTATGTTGGTCTGGACCTCGACAAAATCCCGAGATTTGTGGAGACCAAAAGGCTTTGCAAAAAAAAAAAATATTCCCAAGTGTCAAGTGTTGTGTTGGGATTAGTTTAGTCAGTGTTTTCTCCTTCTGTTAATTCAGTACGACCTGTGTTGTTTGGGGCTGATAAAGGCTGAGCTTGCTCTGTAAAGCAGAGGAACTGGGAGTTTAAATGGGATGTACTTTGAAGTTTTGTGGCTTTTTTTTTTTTCTTTCTTTGTTTTCTGAGTGAATCACAAATATTGCTGCTGCTATACTTGCCAATTTCACTTCACGTTCAGAGGGGTAATTTCCATGGAGTGTTAATGGCATGATAAAAATTAAACCAGTCAGGCAGAGCTTATTTATATAAATTGTCCTTAATATTTTGATCCATATATTCTTGAAATCTCAAAAGTAATGCAGTTAAGTGTTAGGGGTTCCCAGTGTTCACAGAACTCAACTGAGTGCTGAAACAGAAATTATTCTAAGGTTTCATATTGCTGTTTTGGAATTGTGTGGAAAACTGCCAGTTCTTTTTGCTGATAACTCCTCACACATATATGCTGTGTATTTGTTGCCATGTGGTGCAAACAACTCACTCTTAAATGTCTTTTAACATTTTGCTGATTTTTATTTTTTGATGCCATCGAAGTTGGCTGCCTAAAATGCCCTTTTTTTTTTTTTCTCTTGTGATCAACAACTTTATTAATAAAAATAAGAAAAATGCAGGATAAAATTTAGTAAGACTTATTTCTTGTTTAATTGTATTTGTATATAACTCATATTCGTGTAACCGGAGGTTTAAGAGATAATCCAAGTTTATGCTGAGAGCTGACTGTTGCTCATTTAATTTTATTTAAAATAATCTGTTATTTCATTTATTTTTTTTGTAGTGTGTTGGTGTCAGTAGTAGAGCAGCATGTGAAACTGAGAAAATCATGTGAGAAAATTAACGAAGTTTTGTTAGGTTTGGGGTTCGTTTTGATTTTATTTTTTGTTTTGTTTTGTTTTCCACCTCTGCTGCATGTGTGCAGAACTTCAGTGAAATAAAACCACCTAATCTTGGGCAGTCTGAGGAGTCTGAGGCTCCAGTCCTGTCACCTGATCTCTGTGTCTCCCGTGTCATTTACTGCAGTGGGGCTTCACTCAGGTGTGAAGGGCTGCCCCAGCAGCTCAGGTTGCAGGGCTGGGCCCTAAATTAAGATGTGACAGGAGCAGTATTTTGCCAAACAGAACCAAGGAAGAGAAACCAAGTGTTGTGACAGTAAAATTACATGGGTTTGAGATGAATTTTTACCCTCTGAAGGGTTAAAACTTGTGGGGCCTTTTCATTATATCCCGAGAAAGTGAGTGGTTTTTCTCAGGGAACTTTCATCTTTTTGATATCACTTGAGTTTCTAATAACAAAATACAGAGTAACAATGAAAGGCTTTAATATGATTTCCTTCTCTCTGAGAAGGGATTGCTTTGAGTTACCAGCAATATTAGAAGTGAGCTTCAGCTAAAACCCAACAAAATTATACAAGAAACCACAGGCTGGTTTAATGTCATTATGTAAGTTGGGTGCAGGTAAGGGCAGGATTTTTGTTTTGTTCTGGGTTTTGCTTTGCTGTTGTTTTGGTTTAGTTTTGTTTTGTTTTTTTTTTTTTAATAATAGATTTTAAGCTCTCTTAAAAACAAATAGTGCCTGACTTTTAAAAGCTGGTGAGATGGTGTTTATATTTGTAGAAAGATGAAAATTTATCCTCTGTTATCATCTTTATTTAAAAGAAAAGTGTGCTCTTTTAAGAAATAAAATATAGAAATATCTTAAATCTAATTCTTGAGGCTAATTTCATAATTCTTCACCTGTGGAAAAAGTCTTTGGAAGAAGGCAGTTTGTCATTAATGTATGACTATTATTTTTTAAATATTAGTACTTTCAATATTAAATTGAGTTTCTGTTGAGTCTCTGAATGTTTGAGCACAGAGCTGTATTTTGTAGCAGGAGTACAGGCGTATATAAAAGCTATTTCATAAATAAAAAATGCTATAGAATGCTCTTTTGACCTGAATTATGTTCATTTAAAAAGGGGGAAGAAGGCAGAGATAGAGCTTCCAAGCGATTTTGAAGTTAGAAATATTTTAGCTTTTTTTTTTTTTTTTTCCCTTACTAACAGCTGCCACTTCTTATGAAGACCTTGGCCTGTTTGCCTTTGGATCAGCTGGAAAGGTGAGTATTTATTTTTACCTCTCTTTTCCTTCTTGGTCTCATGCTTCTGATGTGCAACTGTCCCTGGCATCGTAAAAAGGCGTAGATGAAATAAATTGTATAATTACTGATGCCTCAGTGTGCTGGAAATTCTGTTACAGCCTGAAACTTTTTCACTAGGTTTCAGTTCGTGTGTCTGGACTGTGGGAGCTCAAACTTCAGTAAAATGTAAAATAGACCCTCCTTAAAATGCAAGGTTTTGAGCTGTGAGTACAAATGTGCTCCCTGGCGTTGTTGGCCGGTGGGCTCAGCACTCAGGCTCAGGTTTGTTACTGTCCCCTCGTGCTGGAAATTGCTGAGGGACAGGTGAGTGATCCACTGGTGGTGTTCCAGCATTTCACAGGGATCTAAGGTAAGGGATTGTCTTTCATGCAATTTCCACAACAGGAACAACTAAGAGCACGTGGTATTTTTTTTTGTTTTGTTTTATTTAATAAACTCTTCACGTGAATGTTTCTTACTTGGTGTTTTATGATTAAAAAACTCTTAACAAAAACCAACAAACAAACAATCAAAAAAACCAACAAAACCACCAGTAAACTAAGCATTTCTGGTATAAGAGTAATCAAAATGTTAGCTGTGCTTTTTTAGGTGTGTACTGGATCTGTTTTTCTAACAGACAATGTTATCCAGTAATACTGGGTGCACAGGAAATATTGCCTGTGAGTACTGCACACTTACTATTATGAATTCTATGCTCTGTGTTTCAGTAACTAAAAGCAGGTTTTACCACACAGAAGTGTGATTTTAATATTTTACTGAAACAATGTAAATTTTTTTTTTAATTAGTTCCGCTCATCAGGCTGGAGTCTGATTTTTTTTATGTCTTAATGTAACTGAGAAATAAAACTGAGATATCAGGTGTTTGTGAGACTTCCATTAGCAAGAATAAGCTAATGAGTGTAGTCTGAGGATCAATATTTATTGATCAAAGTTCTGAAGTGATCAACCTCAAGAGATAATAAACCTTGATATTAGCAAAGTATGAAGTGCAGTTATTTTTTACTGGAGTTGTTCTGCACACATTAACCATAAGCCATTGCTTGTGAAGCTCACAGAAATTTAGATCTTAAGGACAAAATAAATGTGACTCAGTTTGCCTTTGCCCTGAACCCAGGGTGAACATACATAAACCAATCTTGGCAGATGTTTGTCTGATCTGTTATTTAAAAGCTTAGATGAAGAAATTTCACAGCTTCACTATGTAGCCAATGTCAGTAATTTTTTTTTAATTCTCCCCAATATGCTTATCCATAATTCTCAGTTTAAATAATTTGTGCTAAAAATTATCTTTTATTTTCAGTGTGCATAGAGAGCACTGGAATATTTTTAGTTTGGGAAGCTGTTGTTTGCCTAAAATAATTAACCAAAGTTCACCCAGTTTTCCTGAAGAACACTTTTCCTGAACACTTATCTTTCCATCTTGAGGCATCTTTGATATTTATACAACTTTCTTAAAACTTGCCTGCAAAACAGGCTTTGCTGTTTCTGATTGTGTTATCTCAGACTTTCTCTATTTGCAATCTAATAACTCTGAATCATATTTCTGAGATCTTCCTGAATGCCTTCCTTTTAACTGATCTGGTTGATTTTTAGGCTTTTCTGGTTTCACCACAACCATTCTCATTTCTAATCTGCCCCTGAGCAATTCTCACTTCAGTCAGGCACAGACTTTTTTCTTTTGCTTTTTTCTCACTCATGAGGGAATGATGCAGTCAGACCACTGTAGGATCTTGCTTGAACTGATAGCTTAGGCTGACTAATTACTCTGACTAATTACTGGCTGATTAATTACTCTTGAAGTAGAGCAGATATTCAACCTTATGGTGATTTTCTTTCGAACATATTTTTTCTGAGATTCGTGAGGATGGAAATTTTCTGCCATTGGAAGATTGCTGATTCTCCCTTTCCAAAGGGGTGAAGTATTTGTTTCCATGTATGGCAAACTCCAAGATACCATACTTTAGGGTTTTTTTCCTTCCCTGGGTGACTTTTGAACTGACTTTGAATTCATTTAAAGTCTGAAATGATTTTCTAGTTGATCAGTTGAAAAAAATGGCAACTCTGTTCTCAGATTTTATTCAAAAGTACAAATTTGTTTTTCTTCTCACTCTCACATTTGTGGCTTAATTTTTTACCAAGTTGACTTAATGGTAGCACTCATTTAGGAGTGTCCTGCTACATCAAGAACAGCAGTGTGTTAAAAGAAAAACTGCACTAGATGATCGTGATATTTTAGAACTGAACTGAGAAGAAAACTTTATAGCCACTTTTAGGTTTTTTTTTCAGTTAGAAGTTAATTTTCTTTTGGATTCAGACAAGTATTTTAGTAGCCTGTGATCATTTTTTGCTCCCATATCAGCCCAGTATGAATAATCACAAACACTGAAGAAAAAGTCTGTCTGGTTTACAAGTTTAAAAGAACAATGACATCCCTGACGGTTAAAAACACTCAAGTTTTTGGAGTGAGGGAAGTGCACTTGAGCTTGTACAAATCTCTGCTGTCTGTCTTTTCAGAGCTAAATGATCATTTTCATTTGTATTCACCTGATATCAGTTAGGATGCACTTATATGTTTTCAGTGATTTAAAACCCTGGTCTTGTGCAAATCAAACTTCACTGAGTTACTGCTTTGTCGTCTCAGAATGAAAACGTGCGATTTTCAGGAAGAACTTTTTTGCTGTCGTGTTCATTTTAGATTGTGTTGGTTTCCATGTGTTAAACTCTTCACTAAGGAGAAGATGCCCTTCCTCTCAGGACTAGTTATCGCTGCCACATCTGGTCTGGTTAAGATGATGCACATGTGTTTTATGACTGCCGGGGACATACGATTTTAGTTACCCTTACCCTTTCTAAAGAAATCAATTCTTTTTTTATAGGTCCTGGTTGCAACGACAATAATTATCCAGAATATTGGAGGTAAGAAACTTCAGATGCTCCACATTAACTGTGTGGAGTATAACCTCTACAGGCTACACAGCTCCACAGACACCAAAGGCAATAATTAAATTAAAGTGCTCATAAGAGGACAGAAAACTTAAAGGAAAGGCTTTTGTGATCATGCTGAGCAGAGGGGCTGTAGTCATGGGGTAGATTGGGGAAATTATGGGGGTTGGGTTGTGTGCCTGTTGCTGCATCCCAGGATGTGGAGCACATCCATTGTAGCTGGCACTGCTGGTTGGAAGGGGCTGAGGAAGCAGCATCTCTGCTCCCCTGTTCTGTACATTTGTTTCTGGTAGCTGCACTTTATCAGATCATGTGTTTTGGGTTTTGCTGTTGGAACCTGCCTATGCATTTTAGTTATTTGTGTAACAACTGCGTGTTTACTTAGCTCTGATGTTTCATATGTTCTGCATTAATGGGAGCCTTTTTTTACCCTGTTAGTTCAGTACCTTGTTATTTGGGGGAGTTGTTTATCTTCCCAACTTAGTTCATGTGGGCTGATATGCTGACATATGCTGGGCTGTCCTCTTACACTTATTTTGTCTTCCTTGGTGCATGGCTTAATAAAATTACACTACTTGGTTTTGTATTTAAACTCTTACTCAGGGATGCTTGCATATCTGATGGTCACTAAGTGGTATTGCCCTTAGAAATTATTTGTCTGAAAGTAGACAGTGTTTAACAGAACAATTTTAGATTTTTTTGGCTCTAAATGTTTTGGATATTTTCTTTTAAATGAGGGAATCATGAGAAAGCTCCCTCCTCTGTCCCCTACCACCAAGAAGTCACACATTTTCACGTACATCAAAAGAAGGAAACAGCATTCCAGTGCTGTTCTTTCCTGTAGGATTACCTGTCAAGTCCAGACAATGCAGTTATTGCTGGGTTTTGTCACTATGTAGAGATCTAGAACTAGACCAAGTAACTGCTTTCATGATAAACTTGGAATATTTCTGTATGCTGAAAGTTCCAATAATAAAAGCTGCCCATTTGAAATGGCTGTGAAAATCCAAGCATTAATTTTAGGCAGGAGTGACCATATCAATTCCAAGATTAAGGACTATTTATTCTTACAGGTTTTAGAGGATGTTCTGTAGCAATGAACAAATCTTTTGATTTCCTTTGCCATTTGAGTGGATCTCTAAATACAGCACTAGAGGAGGGATACACAGTGCAGGTTCTGGAGATTCTGGGATCATGTACAAGACTCTGTGGTCAAAGGAAATATGACTCTCATTTCTTTCTCATTGCAGTTCATAACCTTCTCTGTGTCATTTTTAATAAAATTCAGCTCAGTACCTCTAGAGCCCCAAACTAGTGTGTGCTGGGTATTACCAAACCCCTTATTCCAACTTCTGCAGTGGCTTTCTGTGCCTGCAAGTTGGGCCTGGTTTGCCAACCAACGGGTTTCTGTCAAACTAATTAAAAAGTAGGGGTTTGCAAGTTGAAATGCTTCTTCCAAATATTTTGAGTGACCTCATTTCGATGGAAGATTTCAAAAATTCTGGTTTGGTGGTTCTGCTTCCAAGGGCAACAGGTTTCATTGAGATGGCTTATGTATCCAGTACATTCACTTGCAAGGGTGGCTTGTTTTCAAATGGACTGAAGAGAGGAAGCTGACTCTCCTGCCTTGAGTCTGTTGGTGTTGGTAGGGCTACACGTGCCCCAGGCTGTGAGGGTGGGTGATCTGGGGAAGCCTGGGTGGCAAGTTGGGCCTCTGGCACCTTCTCCTACACAGCAGATGTGTTGTTCTGTCGTTGCAAGGAGCTGTCACAGCTTCTCTTTAGCATTTAGAGCTCTGTCTGGGAGCAGAGCTCCAGCTGCCTTATTTCTCTCCTTAACAACCACCTTTGGCAGTGCCCTGTGATGCTGCAGCCCAGGCCAACACTGTGTCAGGAACCAGCTTTGAGGGGGACTGTACTGCAGGCTGACAGGCTGCTGAAAAAGAATAAAGAAGGTCAAATAATTCTCTTCACTTCTCAGGGCCTTGTCTCTTGAAGGACTGCATGGAAAGACAGGATTTTTTTCTTGTCTTTCTGGTCCTTCTGCAGATTTTAAATGGGAGTGGTGCAACTGTGGAGTATAGTTTGTCCTTGAATGGGATCCATGCTGGGATTAAGTATAAAACTTGGGCTCTGCCCACAGTGGCTTTTGATAGGTGTTCCCCTCTCTTTGTTTTTCTGTCTGAAGGGACCAGCAGCACGGTGCCTGTTGGGCAGACATCCAGACTCTGTCAACATCTTTGATGTCAGAGTAAGGCTAAAAATAAAATTGTTTTCTGTTACCTCTTCCATCATCAGACCTGGGCACGTTGCATCATACAGTGTCTTATTTCACAAATGATGGGAGAGCATAAGATAAGGAAAGATGCCTTGTGGCTAAAATAAGCAACTCTGCCAGAGTTATTGTCACTATCTGCATCTGCTCTGGGCTTTTTTTACAGTTTTGTCTGATCCCTTCCCAAAATAATCTAAGTGCAGAAGTGATTTACAATAATTTGTGGTGGAGAGAGCGTTTTAGTATTCATTTTAATAGTTATGCTTTCCAATTTGTCATCTTTGCTTTTTTTTAAAAAGAAAGCTTAATGTGCAAATTTGAATGTGACGTTCTAATTGCATGCACTGAGGGATTTGTGTAGATAGGGGAATTGATTTTTTTCTACTGGCAGGATATCTAACTTAAAAAAAAATAAAAAATTTTGTACAGCTGCAGGAAAGCACTGGTTGGTCAAATTTGGAATTTAAAAGGTTAAAAAAAATTACTTCAAGTGCACTGCTTGGAATTTTAACGTGTGTCTCTAACAAGAGTGCTCAACTTTTCCTGCAGATTTTTAATCATCCCTTGGAACACTTTGTAATGTTGATTCAAGTAACACAAATCAAACACCAAAATCCATTTAAGTACCAAGGATTAACTCAGGATGCATCAGGATAACGCAATATCCAAATGTAAATTAAGGTAATTTTAGTACTGTGTCTTAAAAGACTTTATAGAATATGTACAGCTCAGAGTGATTAAACTTGGAGAAGACTTGCCTTGCTTTCCTTATAATCAGTATGTTCTTGTTCTTGCAATGTAGGTATTGTTAATAAAGGGAAGCCAAAAGGTTGAATGGGAGGGCCAGTGCTACTAATTTTTACGTTGCTCTATTTGTCAGCATTTTGGCCCAATCCAGCAGCCCTTTAATGTAAATGACTAGTGACTGGTTACATGTGAACTGCCCTGTTCTAGAAAGGGCTGCTTAGTTGTGTGTGTGGGTGCAAAGTGGACATGAAGCGGGGGGGACCATCACATTGCACCTACCGGGCTGTCCGTTTGTCCATCCGCTCCTCCCGACCCCTTCCTGCCACCCACATCTTTCCGTGGCGTGATCTTCCCGGTGTCCGTTTCTTGCCTGCTGTGCAGAAGGGGATCTTGAAGGGTTCCAGATCCTGTCAGGTGCCCTCAAAGAGAGGAGAGGGCAAGCTGTAGCCCTGGAGGCACACGGGGAGGGAGGGAGGCTGCTATCGAAAACACTGAGTTCCACGGCTCCGCTGGCTCTTCGTGTCATCCTTCCCAGGAGCAACTGGAGTTGGACGGAGTCCCTGCTATTGTTTTCATAGCTTTGTGTTTCTAGGAAGTGAGGGATGAGGCACAGGGGGCCAAAGCCCTTCCCCCTCTCCTGCCAGGGAAGCTCTGTGAGCTTCCTAGGTGCTTTCCCAAGGGGAGGAAGGCAGACAGTAATTTCTCCTTCTAGAATTATCCTCTCTGGATGTGACTGAAAAGGAGGCCGCGTGCCCGAGAGAAAATCATCAGGAATCTTGCAGCGTAAGTAGTAAGGACAGAGAAGGGCTGATTTTAGCAAGGCTGGTGGAAAAATGGAGGCAAACACAATGAAGCATTGCACAAGAGCAGCCCCTTGCCAACACTAACAAATCTCCAGCAGTGAGGTCTAGCAGGAAGCATGCGGAGTTTTCCAGCGTGCTTCCCAGGGCTGCGGGCTGCCATCAGCTCAAGGTCACCGCTGCTGGAGATGGGGCCTGGTGGCTGGGATACACACAAACATCAGCCCAAACTGCTGAGAGCAGGAGTCTAATTATTTAAAATTTATTAGCAGCGGGATTAAGTGCTCCAGTAGAACCTGCAGTGCAGACGTGTAGCTTGGGTGGGTCCCTGTGAGGAGTTTCTGCGACGGGTTTTATTTCTTTTCCATTGATTCGGATAGGCTGAGATACACAGGATGCTGTGGGTCAGGGTGAGTGACTCACCTGCCTTGGCTTGTGCCCAGGTAGTCATTCTTTGGAACTAAGCTTTCCGGAGAGCTGTCCTAATCTTACAAAGAATTATTTGCTTTCTAGTATAAATACAATTTAATTCACTATAATTTCTGTAACTGGTGCTTGCCGATTTTGTTGCCATATTCTGCACTCCACATGTTCTCAATAGGTACACGTTTCTCTTCTTTCTAAGAAAAAGTAACGAGGGGAAAAGAGGTTGTTCGTGTCCCTGGAGCGCTGTTTTATCCTCGGTGCTGCCTGAGCACTGTAGGCAGTAACTGGAAGCTGCAGGATTAGTTCCAATGGGCGATGCTGTCCTGCTGCATTTTATGGCCTGTTAATACAATCAAGGTGACAGACAATACACAGAGACCCCACCGTGAGTGCAATACACCCTAAATATGTATTTACATTCGGGTGGTTCGTATTTTTCAAGCGTCCCGAAGTGAATCGAGAGGCGTCACCACCGGGAAAGGCAGATAACTTAAAAACAGCAGCACCACCATCTGCTGGCCTGGCCCGGCCCCACACGCCCTGGGCCGCCTTCCCGGGAGAGCTGCCGGCAGCCCGGCGCCTCGGGAACCTCCAGCCTTCTCCTGCTGTATTCCACATCCCCTTCCCTTTGTTTTTCTGCGGGGTAAACAATGAAATATTTAACTTACCTCCTCCCCATGCAAATTTATATACGTGTGCTTTCTGTGAGTCACTGCTTGCAGAGACTAAAAACCTTGTTTTATCAAGTTAATTGGGTGTTTTCCTATTGCAAATTATTTTCTTTTGTGTTTTTTCTTTTTTTTTCCCCCCAGAGTTCATTCATTCTGCAATTTAGTTCTAAAAATATTTACAAAATTTGTTTCAAATTTAAACAGAGCAAATTTTTTTTTTCAGAATGAGGGGGTGGGTGAGAATAACCTTTTTGTAAGCAGAGAGGACAATACTCAACCAACTTTGGAAATAAATGAATGGTGCAAATTATGGAAGAATAAAATACAGCTTGTTACATGCTGAGACCTGCATCCTTAATACCTTAAGAAATTACTGAGCTTCCTTAAAGTATGGGAAATCTAATTCTGTTTTCAAACAAACTCAAATGTTTGTTTTCACAGCCCGGTTTGCTTTTGACCTGAAAGCCTAATTATCCTGACTGATTCAAAGTGAGGATTTCCAGTGCAGAGCTGCCTTAATTAAGGGCAGGTTTGTCAGCTCCTGTACTAATTTAACAATTGATAACCCATGCTCCCGTGTTTTCCTGTTGCAGTGAATAGTTCTTGGAAGTTTTGACACTGTAAAGAATATTAAACCTGCTTTAAGTAATAAAAAAGAAAAAAAAACTTAACCCCCCAAAAAACCAAACACACAAACAAAAAAACCCAACAAAAACCACAAAAAAATCCCAACCTGCAACTGTACTTCAGAATGGAATATGTGATGAACTATGTAGGAAACTTTTTTTTTTAACATAAATGTACACATGTAATTAAACTAATGAAGTTTTACCAAAATAAATCTGCTGCCCAAGTGCTCCCTGTAAAATAAGAAGGACTTTTTGTTTTTTAAGCTTGCCATAGGTAAGTTCCAGAAAAATTTGGGTAAAAGATAAAGGTAGAAGGAAAAGGAAGTAGGGGAGCAGAAATTCATTGGGATGAGTGTCCATAATATGAAGACTGGCAAGGAAGTTGACAATGTTTTTCACTTCTTGGAATATCTCCATGTTAACAAACATCTTTCACACATTTCACACACTCTATTCTACATATGTATTTTAAAAGAGACAATTTATCCCAAGATTTTTTTTTTTAAGTTTCCACTAAGAGGAAATATTACAAACAATCCATCGAGGTATTGGGAGGCTTCTTAAAATTGAATATGTGAGGGATTCAGTGCAAAATGAACACAAAGAGCAGACTTTTAAGGCCATAAGGTGTGAGGGCTGAAATGGCTGATGTTTTGCAGTGGCATCCATCCGTCAGTCCTGGTGTTCCCACAATTTGAATTACATATAAAAAGCTCAGTGCAACACTGAAGTACTTCCTATTCCATTCTTATTCTTTAACAGGAAGAATGGAAGCTTGCCCAAAATACTCCCTAGTTTCACTTTCTTTCCTGAGCTCCTTCCCTGCTTTCCTTTTTAACTTTGCCACGTTGTTTGGATTAGGACAGATTCCATTTTAAACAACCCCTGTATCAGCAGAGGGAGGCACGAGCCCAATGGGGTTTGTCACGTGCAGTTGATACGAAGGATGCAGCTTGGATGGGCTGGAGTGTGCAGGGACTGGGAGTGTTTATTCTGCTATTTCTGCTCTTCAGCCTCTAATCTTTTTCAGTATTTTGGGAAAACTTGGTATCTTCCTGTCTGAACTCTTTAGAGGATGAGAGTTAAAAGCATTTTCATTTATCTCCTTTATTTATAGATATTTATGAGGAATCCCTGTTTTACCTGATATTCCCCCAGCTGAAAATCAAGATTGCTTTGTCTGCTTTTGACTCCCGAATATTTTTGGAAGTAGGAGCTGTGGAGCCTGTGTGCTTTTATTGATCCAGTCTGGTTTTTTCCCAACCTTCTGTCTTCTCTTGTGGGAAGGCTGGAAGGGAGCTTGCTTCCATTTTTCCACAGTGCTTATCATCTTTATAGAGCTCTAATATTATCAGTGGTAGATAAGGGAAAACTGATCAGAAAAGTTGGTCAGCCTGTTTAGTTAAATGATTTGAAGGGATTTATCACAAATAAATTTAATATATATATATATATTCTCTGGTGTAATTGCTGTGGACTTCAGCATTTGGTCTCATTTTGGGTAGGACAATAAGAAAAAGTTACACTTTTTTTTTTTTTTCTGATAGCCAAAAAGCCATCTACATGTTTGATTTTAAGACTGGGCTACCTCAGAAGAGATATTTTGGGGACAGTTTTAAAAACATAACCTTGGCTTCCCTTTTCTCCAGCACCTAATGTTTTTTTCAGGTAGGGGCACATATCTTCAGTGTTGAACAATGTTGTAGCACAGCAAGGGCATTCTGAGTAATATATGCATGGTATGAATATTTCTAGAGAGTCACAGCTCATGGTGGCACTGCAGGCTCTAATAATGGAAGTGTAAAGCAAATATATTTTGTATTTATCAAACATCTTTTTTTCTGTCTGAGAGCTAATACCAAGCTTTCAGAACAGGATGAAATGATACATATTTTAAGAGTGTAGTTTCTTGCTGCTTTCAAGGAGCCTGTTGAATAATAAACTATGAATATGATTTTGATTTCTGCTGAATACTGGTTTATGGCCTGTTGAGATGTTCAGAACTGCTTAGTTCTCCATCGAGTAGCTCCTGGTGCCTACTGAAAATTATCTAAAAATAGCATAATACATGCAAATTTGGGACCTGAAAATTAGGAAGTGACTGTTACGAAGATTGCTCATGTAGTTGTAATTCAGGACTTCCTGCATCTGCATATTGCTGAAGCCTCAGACCGTGCCCTTGCACACAGTTTGTTCTGCAGGAAACCTGTCTCGTTCAGTCCCAAAATAGATGTCTCATGTCAGTATTTCCAAGTGGAATAAATCAGAGCACACGGTGGGGTTTTGTTGTGCTCCCTTGTGTCACAGTTCAGTCTCGTGGCTGTGTAATCTCTTCCTTCCGTTCCACATCAGGGCTGCCAAGGAGAGCTGACATTTAATTTGCACAATGTAACTTGACGTGGCTTCGCTCGTGGTGGGTGTCAGGGAAGTGAAGTACAATTTGTTTTCTGGAGCAAAGGATACAGGACTTTTTGTCTGTCATGTTCTATGCGCTTTATTCCCCGAGTAGGAATTCCTGCTTTATTCCTATTCAAGGAATAAAGTGCGCAGAACACGACAGACAAAATTCTGTTGCATTGTTTTAGTTTTTTTCTTGGTTTAGTTTCAGCTTTAAAACACCAAACAAACCATGTTCTTTGCTCACTTTTGTAGCGTGTCTCAGAGTTACACAGTGGTTAGTGTCTCACTTGGCACTGAGTAAAGCTACAAGGAGCTGCTTCTCTGAGGACAATTAAAATTGTGTTTGTAAGTGAACTAAAAGCAGGATTTGGCTTTTGAAACTGTATTTACTGTGGGCATCCTGCTCAGGTTTATGTATGAGATTCAGGTCTTATTTAAGCATCAGGATAGAAATAAAATTATTTATTGTTAATTATTCACCTTGTAGAACAAATAAAAAAATATAAAGAGGGGGGAGAAAATCCTACTATGTGAGATTGTTTCCCATATGCCCAGAGAAAGGAAGAAAGATGCAAGTTTCTTGGTGCAGGATTGGCTCCCTCCTTAGGAGTGGAATTCAGTGAAATAGGACTCCTCCGAAAAACAAAGAGTAAGTGCACAACAAAGGATAAGTGATCAAATGATTAGCCAGAGGCTAATAGGAATGCAAGGGCAGAGTGACAGATTGCATATTAGGAGGAAATCTGATCTGGAAATTAATTCAAAGCTTTCTGCAGCGGGGACTGCAAAAGAACCAGTTTTGAAATCCTCCTGAAGGACATAAATATGTGCAAATTCTGACTTGCTTGTGTATAAAGTATTGTGTCATACAAGAAAGGGGGCTAATGGATAAATAAAGTTGAATTACAATTTAGCAAAGTTTTCCTCTCCCTCTTATTTTTTTTTTTTTTTAAATTTAGGGTGAAATCTGCATCTGCCTGCAGCTTAGTGTGAGAAACTGTGTTAATTTACTTACAATCTAGAAATATGCATGCTGCAGCCTTCTCTGTGGTTGGATCTACATTCTGTTGTATACAAACAGGAGAGTAAATCAGGACAGCAGATAAATAGCTCACCAGGCACAATCAACAACTATGTGTCAACAGGGAAATGCACTTGAACATTGGAAAAAAAAGTGCTTTTAATTATGAAGAAGTGAATATTTCCTTATTTAGTGATGTGCCAAATTGGTTTTAATTTAACCTTGTGGTAGGTAGATGTCACTTTGTATTAATAGAATTTGCTTTCTTTATAGAGACCACATTACCTTTCTTCAAAATGTAACAGTAACTGCTGTAGGACACCATTGTCTGAGTCCACACTTCTTTTCTTTTAAGGTTCAAAACATTCCTTAAAAAAAATCCCTAATCAAATATCAGCTTATGGAAGTTTGCTGATTTACCTTTCCAAGATGTATGTTTTAATTTTAAAGCATTAATAAATATGGCACGGTAAAATCCTACAGAATTACTGAGTACAGAACAGTAAAACTGGAACACAACAGATAAATTTTTGACAAGGATTAAATGTAACTAAACTTTTATTGGCAAGTCACTAAAATTACTGGATGCTGAAGGATGGAAATTAGTTTCATGTAGGCTTTGATATTTGTTGAAGCTCTTTGTAAAGCTGATTTTTCTGAGTAATTTTCTGCTAGTTTTTGATTCGTTTAAACCCTTGCTGCTTACATGAAAAAGTGACATGAACAGTGTGTGAAGGTGTCAGATTAGTGTAAGTTGTAATTTAATAACCCTCCCATTTATGCCTTTGATCATTTTATGTAGTAAAGGAGAAAACTGACACAGTGAAGGAGTTTTTGGATTTATGTGTTTGTATCATTGCTTTCTGCTGAATAGAGTTATAAGCACTTAATTTCAAGTCAACGCTTTTGTAGGAGTAGCTAATAATTTCTCTTCTGATTGGCAGTTCCTATATATTTTGCACTTGATGTTGTTGCTGGGATCTTCTGGCTGGTGGGTTTGGCATGAGAATCAGGGGTCTGTCACTGATAATCCTCTTAGCTCTGAGGGCCAAACTTTGCAGTAAATAAAAATCCCTTTGAAGTCCTATTCTTGTATATAAATTTCTGTCATATGATTATTTAGTACAAGAGCAGTTGAACAACACTAAAAACAGAGTCATTAAAAAAGCCTATTGTGTTGATAGAAATAAATATTTTTTACTCTCATCATTGATAATGTCTTGTGAAGAAGAATGAGGAGTCCTGCAGCCTCGTCGTCCGTCTCTGGCCCGTGGGTCTGTATTCCCAGGTAAAAGGTCAGACCTGTGTATTATATCATCTTGCCTTTTAGTCCTTTGGATTCCAAGACTCACATTGTAGCAGTCTCTTTGGAGGCATTAGCTGACATCAGTGCAACACTTGGGGACTTGCAGCTATTTTTAAAGGAAGTGTGTGAGAGAATAAATTCTGGTTCTGGTGCCGCGGTGTCTAATGCAGAGCCGGGCTGTTCCAGCCGGAACCACGCCGGATCAGCCGTGCTGGCTGTCACAGCCAGAGATGTTGGTATTCCTCTGCTAAATCTGTCCTGCTTCTCTTTGCAGCCATGTCATCTTATCTGTTAATTGTGAAGTCTGAGCTTCCCGGGGCTGTTGCAGGGTTCTTGAGTGGAGCCGAGAGCGGGTAAGGAAAAATGCTTCATGTCATGCACTCTGTATTTGTCCTGAAGGAAACAGCAGATCAGGACTGCTGAAGGAGGTGGGTGCTGACACTTCTTCTGATCTGTAAAAAAAATAAAAGTAGTTATTCACAGCAGTTGTTGGAATATAAAATGTATCTGGCAAGTGCAAGTGTTCTACTGCACACAGAGCGGGATTCTTTCCTCATAACCATTTCCCATCAGACGACCTTAAAGTCAGTGGCAAAACTCCATCTACAAGAATCTCCCTTCTGTAAAAATTTAAAAGGGGAAGCAGGATGGAGAGGAGGAGAAACATTTAAACTGCTGTCTTGTTATCACTTCACATATTTCAAAACCACAGTACAAAAAACGGCAGGCATTTATATTTAAATATTTTGTTGTCTTGCTCTAGTAATTGGACTTGTCATGGGAAAAATGCCAGGTTTCCAGTCTTGGTTTATAATTCCTTGACTTGGCTCCCAGTAAAGAAATGATTCTTTGCAGTTGAGCTGTAAAGCTGTGTGTGAGGAGTGTGTCCCTTGCATTTTCATCAGAACTGTCACAAGGAATCTGTGCCTGTGCTAAGGCAAACACTGCAGCTTCAGCACTGAAATACCTTGTTTGAGTTCTTCCAGTGCTGCTGTTCCAGTCCACTGTCATTCATAACAGTGTATCTTGGATGGGGTTACAGCTGTTTTTCCAAATTGCTATTTTCAGATGTTTTGAGCTCAAAACTTTGTCTGGATTGAAATGTACTGAAATTGTCTCAAGGCTGTGCAATGCTTGTATTATTCCTGAATGCTGTGGGTGAATTTTGAGTGAAATCAGTTTGTTAAAAGGTACCTTAGTTAATTTTATAATTTTTCACTTACATCTTAGAAATTTTATAATGAATTTGAGAAATGAACTGTGGTTGTAATCTTGCTTTCTGTCTTTCTGCCCTCTTGGCCCTTACAGTTTTAGTAAGGTTTCTGTTGGTTTTGTTTGGTTTTTTTTTTCAAGCTATTATATTTTATGTGTGTATGTAATTTTTAGACTGCTAATGTATCTCTTCCAGCTGTGGTAGTCATCAGCTTTTCAACTGGGTGCTATAACCTTCTTCAAGATCATACATTAACCCCACTCTTCATACACACTGGCCTTGAGCTGCTGCTCTATGTGCTGAGTGTGTGTTCCAGTCTGTCTGTCCCCAAATTTAGTATCTTTACATCTCTTACTACTGGTTTTAATGTTATGTCAGCTCTGTTCATGCAAAGTGACTTTTCCCAGCAAAGACACTCTTTAAAACAAACAGCTTAAGAAAACTCGTAGTAGGCAGAACCTGGAGGTCCCACATGTTGCTTAAGGGATTTTTTTTGTCTGGAAAAGGCAGCAGGAAAAACTGCTTTATTAAGGTGGCTGTGTGATAATGCACCTCAGATCTTCTGGATGGGAGCACTGGGGAAGGCACAGACAGGTTACAGTGCTGAAGTGGTTATTACAGATCACCTGGGCTGTGTGATCCTCAGTGCACTGTCAGCACTGCCAGCACCCACGCTTCTTCCTTCGCTGAAATTACAGTTTGAAGTGGGAATGAAGTTCAACTTTGCATTTGGAAAGAGCTGAGATTGACCATAGGGATCCTTACCACGACTCCAGTGATGATTGGCAGCCCAGCTCTCATCCAGTTTCTGCCTCTGTTAACGGGAGTTCTTCCATTGATCAGTATTTATTTGACACGATTTCCCTCCTCTAATACTTGTCCAAGCAAAGTTTTCAAGTGCAATGGTCAAGCAGTGTTCCAGCTACATGCACACAACTGACCTTCTCTGTATGCTGACATCTATATTTTATTTCTTTTGCCATATTACTGGCCATGGTGGATCACAATCCTTTGTTTCTGTGGGTTTCCCCACAGATGGTAAGTGTACGTTTTTTCCAGCAGACATTTTAAATTGTAGGCAATTTTTCAACAAAAATAGGTAATCAAATATCAAGCCTAAGCAACAACTTATTTATGCAAAGGGCATAAATATTGACTAGTTTAAATCAATTTCTTTACCTGGATAACTTGTTTCCAGATGTGGTTGCACGACTGTTCTGTTTTTAAGCCATTATAGCATCTGATACACTTCCATTTGGTGCAGCATTTATCTTTAACTGTAGTTAGAATGTATCAAAAGTGTCAGCTAAACTATCTGTGAAAGTATTCTATATGCATAAACCCTCCTGAGCTGCACATTTGGGAAAACCATTTAAAGAATGTTTTGTGCATTAAATTGTTCTCATAGATAAAGGTTGGCAGGTGTGTGTGTGTTTGAAAGGCTCAGAGCCAGTCCAGCACATCCTCGTGCCTTTTTTTAAAAACAAACCCATCCAACATGAACACTTGTTAATTGCAGGTGGAGATGTTTCTGGGTGCATAACAAGAATTCCACGTAGTTTTGATGACATGAGCATAGTTTCAAATGAGGATTGTGTTAAAAAGTTGTAATCTGTGAGCCCTCTGCTAACATTTAATGACCCTGTCAGAGGATGTGATTGATGCAATTAAGTTGTCTTGCTTGTGTGTTATACAATTGATATGGACTGAGAGTAAGATCCTAATTTAGAACATATGAATATCTTGTTCTGCTGAATTCGGGAATGAAATTAAAGCGATTTATAAATGTCTGCTTTCAGTTAAAATATGGAGGAGGGAGGAGAAACATCTGCATGCCAAAGCATTTTCAGTAGAGTCGAGGATTTATATTCTGTATTTCATATTTGGAACACTTTTATCATATGGGATTAAATTTGCAGATCAAATTGATTTTAGAGGCAATATCAAAACATTTATTCTGCCTTTGGAAAATAAGTGTATTTTTACAACAGTACTTTGAGGATAAAATGGGTGTATTTTTTGATAACCAGGAAATTGTCCCCTATTCAGATTTTTTTGAGGTATTTTTCAGTATAAGAATTGATATTCCAAAATTAAGGAGTTTACAAAATTGTGTTTTCTCCCTCCCATCACCTTATTGCCATTTTCCTCTCTCTTCCCCCCTTCACCCACAGTAAAGGAACCAAAATAATTTCCTCTCTGTCCTGCTGAGCTTGTGAACCTTGACAGCAGCTGTGGAGTTGCTGCATGTTTAGAATCAGGAGACTGAAACAGAGGTCCCACATGCACACATAGTGCATTATACTTATATCTAGTGCCATGATGCTGTTCCTCCTGATCTGAACATCCACCATACTGAAAGAAAAAAAAAAAAAAAAGAAAAAATGTAAAAATATGTGAATGCTAAATGACAACAACGTGAAGAATAAATACTGCAGCAGGGAGCTAATCTTGGCAAAGTTGCTTCTTCACTGTAGCAGTAGGAGACTTAGGCTAATGATACACTTTTTGGAGAATGATGTATTTTAACTAATTTTTAATACAGACATTGTCACCTAATGGTCATTTTGGTTTCGATTTGGTGAAGATGCCCTCAGCCTTGAAATCTCTCTGCTCGCTTTTATAACACAAGAGGCTGCCCACGATGTACAACAGCAGTTAATATACCTGTAGGATAATTCTTCTTTAACACAGGTGTTATGGTACTTTCCCTATGATAACTTGAGGTGCTGCCTGTTTATTAGGTGCTAACCATATCCTGGACTAAATAAACTGGAAGGTCAAAGGTCAGGGTGTTTATAGGTAGTAAAGTTGGAGGCTGATGTGCAAGATGTTTATCAGTACAGGATATGGTTATTGCCAAGTCAGGGGAACCACTCTCAAGATGTTTCTGTTTCTTAACAACTTATCCATCTGTGCTCTCCTCAGTTTGGAGGTGGGATTTTTTGATACTTCGAACAGATTTTAAATGCACGAGGACTTCACGTGCCTCTACAAGGCTTTTTTATTATGTGTAGTTTTATGGTTAAATATTATAGCAGATTTCATTATCATCATTTCAGTCTCTTTTGTCCTTCAATTCTTGTGTGGATGTATACAAAGAATGAGTGATCACTTTGTGCAAAATTGAAGAACATCCTCTTTATTGCTGTACTTTCTTATACCACCTCTGGACAGGAAACATAATTTCCAAGCAACTGAAAGTTTATTACTTTGTTGTTTTCTTCTGTTGCTCGAATGCTGCAGTGATAGCTGTGATGAAACTTGGGTAGAAGAAAAAGTTGATACCTTCAGAAAATGTAACTGTGTTTCCAAACAAATCGGTTGGGTAGCTGAGCTTTCTGTCTCACACCTCTTGGAAATGGTGAGGAACTAAGGTCATGGAGAAGTGATAAACTGGAAGGGAAGCTCAGCAGTGAGTGGGAATTGATGTTGTTGTTTGTGCCAGCAGTGTAAATAGGCACCTCACTGTAATCCAATTTAAAATACGTGTAGTGTGCTCTGTAAGTATTTCTGTTGGAAATCTGTAGAGTATGAAATCCCCTTCCCTCTGATCACTGCTGTGAATCAGGGCAGGGATTTGCATGTTGTGCTGCTGAGAAATAACTTGACACACATCAGACCCCTGATCCATGCAGACCCTTGCCTGTGGAATATTGCAATGCTGGTTAGTTTGGGATGGTGCTCTGCCCCCTCATTATCTGGGAACTCTGTTTTATATCACAGTATAGAAACTAGGAATACAAATTCATGTAAATTGTGTGTGAGAGCGGAAATGATTTCTTTTTCTTGTCCTAGTGGTTATTTTGTCTAAGATCACAGTTCTAAATGAGAACATATTTTATAGGACTCTTGAGCTTTGTATCAGTCCTAAATAGATTTTCCAACAGGTCTTGGTACCTCGATGGGAGGCTGCTGCTGCTCATTACTTCAGTCTGCATTGTTTTTCCTCTTGCCCTTCTTCCTAAAATTGGTGAGTAATTAAAGGAGAGAAGCGAATATTGTTCTACTTTAGTAGCAATTACGATTGAAGACTTTAAAACCTTAATGGGTTATTTATTTATTTAAACTTGCACGGGGCTGGTGGTGCTGGTGACTGCTTAAGTGGTAGTAGTGTGTTCTGCCTTCCAGCCCTGCCTAGTTAACCTATTACTTGGGTTGCAGTAGTATTTTGTCTGCAATACTAAAATAAAATCTTTACAGCAGAACATTAAAGAGCTGCATTTACTTACAGCATGCCATTAGTGGTAAGCCAGTTCTAATTCTGCCCTACAAAACTACATAAATGATCTGTGACAGGCAGTTGGAATGTTGTTATTCTGAGTCCTAAGCCCCAGATACCAAGCACTGTAATAGAAAACATGCCTAAAATGTAAAGCTTTAGCTGTACATTAGGATCACTTTCCTTATAAATTCTCTTTTATTTTTACTGTTATTTTACAGGCTTTCTTGGCTACACAAGTAGTTTATCATTTTTCTTTACGGTGTACTTTACTCTTGTGGTAAGTTAAAAATCTCTGCACAGCTTATATATTTTTTTTTTCCTTATTGTTTGAATGTTTTCATAACACTGTTTTGAAATTAATTGTCTTCCCCTCCCCCCTTAACTTCTTATGTGAAATTTAGAGTTTTCCTAAAGTTCAGTATGTGCTTGCTTAGACAGATTACATTTGTTTTGCTGAGGCTTAGAAATGTGTATGAACTTCCAAACATGTGAAAAGATTTAAAATAATTATATTTTGGGCTGGTAAATGTAACAATATTTTTGTTTTGCTGACAGTGCAGCAAAGGGAGCTGGCACATATATTTTTGTTTCCCTACTAGCAGAGGAATGGAATTCTGTTTTCTTAGCTTCCAACTATTACTTACTGCAACTAGTGCAGAAGAAAATTTAATATACTCCAAATAAATTAAATTTACATGTATAATGGAGTGACAGAGTTCAAAAAAAGGCAAAGAAAACTAGAACTTCATTAAGGCAGTTTACAAGATTCATTAATACGTCAATGACCTTATTCTTCTTTCCAGCTGAAAGGAAAAGTTCTTTTCTCTGAGCCATATGGGGGCTTTTGACCCTGATGTTCACCCTCTCAAGGCCCCTGTGAGGTAGATGTTTCCAAATATCAAAAGTGAGACCTGCTAGGCAGATCTAAGAGGGAAAATGTGCCTTTAAGTTGCACTATTTTTCTTTTTACAGGGAAAAAGTGTGCTAATGCACATGTGTAATATGTCGTAGAACCGAGCAGCTCTCACTCTGTCATCTCTTGGAATCTTTTTTGGGAGCCTGGCAAAATGTTCCCCCTCTCCCCTGTCATTCTGGCTTGCATTGACTTGCATTTAATACCTGTTTTACAAAGGGATAAACAGAGTTGAAGGCAAGTTGAACAAACATGCCATCCAGGAGACCAAGGCAATCCATTAGGAACTAAACCATGTGATAAAACCAAACTTCAAAGCTGTCAAAACATCTCCCTGGGGTATCCCTGGAGAGCTGCAGTGTTTGTAGGACCTTGGGAAGTATTCTTCTTAAGATGAACATTGAGGAGCAGCCACAGCCCCTCCAGAGCTAATGGAAATTAATTTGTAATATTTATAAATTACCTTAACTTTTGACCTCTCTCCTAAAATTTATCTTTAAGAGAAAAAAAAAAAAAGAAAAAAAAAGGGTAGAAAAAGCACTAACTGTAGTGCTGACATAGGCCTTTGACTGAAGCTAATTGCAAGGGTTTTAAAACCAGTTCAGTTCCTGGATTTCGATGGGAATGTGAGGAAAGCTGTTGTAATGGGTGGATGCATTTGAAAGCAATTTTGGCCCCTGAAAAAGCAAATGTGTAAGGAAGACTTGTGTGCAGCCATGTCAAGCTGGGATGATTTAAACTAGATTTTACTTTTGATTCTCTATCAAAAAGATGGGTAGGAAGTACCAATGAAGGAGCACGGACTACTGGATTTCTTTGGAAATGGTTCAGTTTGTGTGCTTACTCTTTGTTGTTAAATGACAAAGGAGCAGCCACAGTAAATCTAATTGAGGTTAAAATTTTTAAAAGCCGTCACAGATATTTAAAGAAAACCAATACTCTTCACAGAATAATCTCTCCTACTTCTTTAGGCACTGAAAGTCAAAGGCATTAAATGTGGTTTAGTTTTCATATCTAATTGCTTTGAAGTGGGTGATATGTGCTGTTGAAATGGTGTTTTAGTTTGCACACTGTTAATTTCTGTGTGGCAGATATGTTTTAATTTGTTCCAGAAGAAAACTGTGTTAGTCATATGGAAGTGATATAATTATATTTTGCATATACAGTAATTCTGGGCCTTTTCAAGTGCACACCATCTGTTCAGCTTTTTACCAGGAAGCCACATTTTTACTGCAGCCTGCAGAAAAGAGAGGTCTTGGTCAGTCTGGTCAGTGAGTGCACTGAGCAAAGGGCTGGAGACTTCTTTGTTCTGTGCTCTGCTCTGGAGCTTAGGCAGCTCACAAATTTTCCCTCTGTGCTTTAGAAGTTTCAGTATCTTCAGTGCCTTTTCCTTTAAAGCCAACATACTGGTCCTAGTCCTCACTAGGAAAAATTTGCAAACACTGAGATGAGCTGATCTGGGAGATAAACAAATACATATTAAATTCAAAGCCAGATTCTGTGAGGTCCTGAGCACTTTCATTTCTGATTGTTGAATACTTCCCTGACTTGAATCCTTAATGAAAAGAAATTATGATTGGTAAACTTCTTTTTTACTGCCTCCCCTCTTGCTGTGTTGAATACTGGTGAAGAGTAAAGACACATTTTGTGTGTGTGTGTGTGTATGTGTGTGTAGACAACATTATTGGTAGCTTGTTCAAAAAGGTGTTAATGATTACTGATGGTATTTTTCTAAATCTCTTGTTCCCAGAACAAAATGTGATGCAGATTGGGAACCTGCCATATGTAATGAATGATGTTATGCACTCTTTGCTGAGTGCTGTCAGTACTGCTGGAGTAAAGAGGTTCCTGTTTTCCCTCTGCAGGATATGAAAAGGCAACATCACTGAGAATATTAGAACACTTTGAGCCTCTAACTTGATTTTTTAGCAGTGTTTTTGGTGTGGATTTAAAATACCTTATTTCCACTAGACTTTCTCTTTATTTTTTTTTTTTTTTTACTTAAAACCAAATGTTTGTTATACTCAAAAGAACATTTATATGAAATAGGCTTAAAGTTCTAGAGGAAGGTTGTGCTGCCTGTGTGACTACTCAGCTAATTGGGCTGTGCTGCCAGCTTAAAAATTTCTTCCTGTTGGGGGGACCTCATTAGACTACAGTTGGAAACCCAAACAGATTTGAATAATTAAGCAGGTGGGAAAATATAAATATAAATTTTAAACGCACCTAATGCATTTTATTTTGTCCTTTTTTTTTTAGTTTCCATTTCTTAATCCATATTACATTTATTATAGAAAAACTTTGTTCAGCTTTTTAGGTTCGGCTTGGCTTGTCCTCCCTCTGCAATGTTTATATATAACTTTGCTCTTTAGCTGGCAGGAAACCTTGCCCTCACCACTGCCAGGCACATTTTACTTTCCCCAAACCTTGCCCTTCAGCTCCATGGCCCTTTTCAGTGCTCAGGAAGCCAATCCCAGCTTTAGATGACACTCCCACAAAGCCAACTGCTTTGGAGCCTTCTCCTGCATTTCCCCTATCTGGATGCCTTTAAATACCAGAGAGGCCCAAGTTATATTTTAGTGTTTGGCCTGTTCCTCCTCCTCCTCTGTTTGCTCTTCAGTTGAGTTTCTTGGTGTACCCCCAGCATGGCCTTGTCCCCTCTCACATCCTCCCTCAGGTGAGGGTACGGTTCCCCTGGCGCAGAGGGAGACAGTTCAGACAATCAGTAAATGGCATAAAGCAGTGCCAGTTTACTGTCAGAAACATGACTGGAGGATTTCCTTTGATAATCCATTTTCACAACGTTTTCAGGCTGCTGTTGAGCTCCATACCTTGAGTTAGTTGTTCTCCTTGTGCAGTCCAAGACGTGTGTTATTGCCACAATGCTCTCAGCCCGCCGTGCACTCTCAGTTCCCTTTCCCCACATTTTGTCTGGAGGTAACATTTGTTTGCTTCTCCTGGCACTGGTGACAAGAGGGAGCATCTAATCCTCTGGGAAACACCACTTGGCAGCGAGCAAAATGTGGTTCTCTGAGCCAGGAGAGGCGCTCCCTTCCATGTTATTCTTCTTGTGAATCCAAGTCCTTAATTAAGTTTTTAATTATTTGCTCTAGGCTTCAAAAGAATTATAACCTCTAAAGCCAGGCAACTACAATAGGAAATTAATTAGGGTTGAGGAGAGCAATGCAACTATCATTTTAAACTGGGCTCCTGAAAAAGGAGGTAGCATTTCTTATTTTAATTTCCCTTTGATTTTCAGCCCTGTTGCTTGGCAGTCCCTAAACCAGCAGGGTGTAGCTAAAGGCCCAATGACATTCTGGGACAATAATTGCATTTATTGTTTTTCCTTTGCTTTCTAGTCCAAACCATATGTTTCTGCCTTTTAAGATTAGCCCTAGGCTCTGCTCTATCTCTGTTTAGGGCTCGTCTACTTCGGGTGCGAGCCTGGGATCGCTAACCCAGCAGCCATTCCGTACGGGAGGCCCTTGCTGTGGAGCCCGGGGAGAGTGGATGGGGAGTGCTGGTTGTATTTCAGCTCATGTCAGAGCCCATTGCAGTGCCCCACCTCCAGATCCCCACACCATAAGGCTGCCAGCTGTGCAGAGTGAGCAGCTGGATGGAGTGGCACTGACAGGCTTTTCTGTCAGAATTTCCTTCTGGTGGCCTGTCTGCCAGGCAGGCCTGGTAATTTACTGTGGGTGTGGCTCCCTGCTGTGTGTTCCAACTGGCTGATATTTTAGCTACGTGTATCTAAATTGAAAACTGATTTTTAGGTTATCATTCACACATCAAATGTCTGCTGTCTTTGCAGGTTATGATTAAAAAATGGTCGATCCCTTGTCCTCTACCTCTGAGCAGTGCCATAGAGGATTTACAGGTAAAGTGCACTCTGTTTTGAAGTTCTAATTTTACTAGTAAACTGTAATGCTTTTTTTACATTAACACTTTCAGAATGGCTTGCAATTTAAATTCCTTCTTTTATTAATCATCACAGAAACTGAAAAGTTTCATGTCTGTGGCTTGGGCTTATTCTTTCATTATGCCTTTTTTTTTTGTGTTTGTGTTTTACAGGTTTCAAATTCTACTGGGGATTGTAAAGCAAAGCTCTTTCATCTTTCAAAAGAGGTAATCTCTATTAACAATACACAAACTTAAAGGGGGGTAGTGGTTTTTTTAAAAAATTGGGGTTTAAGCCTTATCCAGGGTAAGCTGTCCTTCTGTAAAACCAGTTATGGGCTGCTGAAGTATTTCCTATACCTGCTGCCAAGTGTTATCCAGTCTTGCTTTTTTTATATGCGAAGGCTGACTGTCCAAGTTAACATTTATGAAAATATTTTTCAAGTATGACCAAAGAATAAAGTCTAACAGATGCAGCAGTGGTCATGATGCAATCAGATCAAACCAGCTTAATGTGCCCTCAGCTGCAAGTCAGTGATACTTGGCTGTAGGTACTCTCTTAGCTCCTGGCAAGGCAGAACAGGTTTCTTGATACTGCCTGGACCTAACCTTAGTTTTTCCATACCTGAAGCTAATTCTTCAGGACTCATGCAATTTTGTGCATCTCGTTGGGTGCCAGCTCTGGTATTTGTTAATTAATGTGGCTTTTAAATCATGTCACCACCCATCAAGGCTTGCAGGAGAGGAAGTGTCACGTAGAACCCTAGTTGCTGTGGGGTGAAGAGGAAGGGAAAAAGGTAAGATTAAACCTGGGATAGCCCTGTAGTGGAATTTAGGAAGGACGTGGTTGCATTTATCTGAAAAAAACCAAAATCCACCCTCCCAAGAAAAAGGGAAGGGGAAATTAAAAAAAAAAAAAAAAAAGCTTGGGCAATGCATCCATGAGGCAAATGTTATCTGTAGATCAAAGCAGACCAGAAACATCTACTGTGAGATTCTGGCCTTTTGTGCTTTGAAGAATCTTGAGACTCACCTCTAGTTCTTTTTTAAAATTGGCTTTATCAGTAGAAAGTGGCATATCTTTACCAGTATGGGCCTGATTATGTCAGCACAAGAGTGTTTGTTGTAGTTCAGTTTGTTCCACTTGGCAATTGCAGCAAGCCATACTGGATGATTCATCTCTTTTATTACAAGTTTTTGGAGTAATAAACCACTAATTACGTGGTTGCAGCTTTAATTACATAACTCTCTTAAACCTTCAGATGCCAGAGCATGTTATATTTCCTGTTAATATTTCTATTTCATGCTGCATCCAAATTTTTGTCAGGGAGCGATAAAATAATGAAGTCAGGATGAAGGAATCAGCAGTTTGACAGGTAGCTATGGATATTAGAATTTAGAAAACTTCTTGCAGAATTTATTGAATGATGTGCTGACTCTGGGGCAGATCCTTACTCTTTCTACATAAGCAGTTGGCTTCAGTGTAACCAAAAAAGAATCTTGCAGGTTTTGGCCTATAGACAGCATGACTTCTCCTGGTGATAAAATAGTGAGCTATGACCACTTGAAGTGATATGACTTGAAAAGGTCCAATTTTGTGAGATTTCTGTGTTGTGGAGATTTATCTCAAACCATTAATGTGGAAATATTTCCTCTGACTTCCAACACTTGAACTGAATTCTGAGTTCATCCAGATATTTTTCCAACCAACAGTCATAACAAACAACTTACAAGATGTTTTTCTTCTATTTTAGAGTGCTTATGCAATACCAACCATGGCCTTCTCTTTTCTCTGCCATACCTCAGTCTTACCCATCTACTGTGAGCTCCAAAGGTAATGTATGAAAACACTTGAAATACTAAAATATAATTATAGCATTTCTGTAATATTTTCTCTAAATTAATCTTCAATAATTTTTATTTTCAAGTCAGTGCCATCAAACAATGCTGACCAACTAGCTCTCATGTTTTTGGGAAATGTACAGTTTTAGTCTGTACTGACTTTTACAGGAGAGAAAAGGAGCAAATATGGTTCATCAGTGTCAGTATATTGTCCTGGTCTGGACAATCTCAAAGACAAGAAAGGTCATTTGTTAAGGTACCTTAATAGTAAATTTTTACTGCTGTAACTGAATCTGCATTTATCCATATCTGATGCAGTGGGGTTTTTTGACTCAGATTCTGTTCCTTACTCTGAATAGATATCATCCTGTATAAATCAAATTTTGATTTAAAAGATACACTGGGATGTCTGAATTCCCTACAAGATGGGTACAGTGTTAGCTGTCTGCTTGAAAAGTGCCCTTTAATTACCAGTCTAAAAATACTTTAAACCCCCTAAATATTAGTGACAGCACAGAACTCAGCAAATACTTGGTGGCCTTAAGTTAAGACAATACTTCTTGTGAAAGTCAAGGTACTCTGTAGATGGTGCTGTGTTTAATTGTCCTCAATACAGATCAAGAGCAACACTGATTTCCTTTTTTTTTTTTTCCATTTTAGTCCATCCAAAAGTAGAATGCAGAATGTAACTGTCACAGGAATTGGTCTGAGTTTCCTAATTTACTTTATATCTGCTCTGTTTGGGTACCTGACATTTTATGGTAAGTGTGTTCTTCAAGTATTCTTTAGAATGAAAGTTAATGATAAATGTCTTCTGCCTGAATCCTCAGAAATCTCGTTCCTGTCAAGAGTTAATAATATGCCCAACACTGACAACCTCACTGACTTCTCAAAGTGTAACATAGCTAAACTTCCCAGGGTTTATGCCCTAAAATGATACACAGACAAGATATTGGTCCCTAAAGTGGAGCTCCTGGTCTGCTGATGCTCTCTAACACTGTGCAATTAAACTGATTGCCACTATATCTTGGATTGTATAATTGCATAATTCCCAGTTAAAAGCTGGGAACAGATTTATCATGATCTGTAAGAAATTTTGAGATCTGATAACAATCTGCTTGTCCAACAGGTTCAAAAGGTCTGTTCCAAGGCTTTACCTTCTACCAGGAGTTATCACTTATTGACCCTGTGATAGCCCTGTGATTTGTAGTCTCTAAGTAGCACCGAGGCTGTTGCCTTTTCTGAGAGGAATTTGACCCACAGCAAGCCAGCCCTAATGCTGGGAAGGCATGGAGGTCTGCAGCATGTTTTTCCCATGGAAATCCTTATTTGAAAGGATTGCAAAAAGTGCTTTCTTCATGGTAACTTAGTTTAAGTATAATGTAAAGACAAACCAGAGAACTCCAGAAAAAAAAAAATGACAGAGAAGGCCTGAATCACAGAATTTCCCATCTACTTCTGTGACTTGGATGCAGTGAAGAGCAATGACAAAAGACTGGGGAAGGATTTCAAAAATTTAAAAGGACAAACTATGAGCTGCGTTTTTCAGCACATACTTCTGGTTGTCAGTAGTTCATGTTACATGTTCCTGAGCCAGAAATGTGTCTGTTTGATACATGAACTGCACCAAGAAGTGCCCATTTCTTAGAGATGTTGTCGACATAGTGCTTGATGAAGTAAATGTACCTTTTTATTACCAATCAGAAGAGTGGGTGGGGTATGACACTTGCCCTACCAAACTCTACAGACACCTTTCATTTGCTGTAGAGTTTAGGTGACAGTGTGCTTCAGTACCAGTGTAATAACTCTGCATTTGGACTTACAAATGCTTCTGTTACAGTTTCTTAGTTGAGTTTAAACCTAGATGACTTTGTCTGTGTGACACTCTTGGCCAGATTTCCCAAGTGCACAGAGAGATTTCAGACCCCTTACCTACATAGTGGCCTTTTTTTAAAGGTCCATCCCAACCTTGGCACAAGTATAGGTGAGTGTCCTCTTCACATAACATCACAGTGGGGTGCCTTTTCCCAAGAAATTTGGCTCTGTGTGTCCTGGTGTAAATTTGAGTTTGTGTGCTTTGCTCTAACCTGCTGATTCTGGAGTAGTTTCATACAAATTCTGTCACATAAATGCATCACAGTCATCTATGAGGATTCTTCTGATGTCTTCTGAAAGCTGACCCTTTTTATAGGATGATCACATGCTAATCTTTATTGATTGGAATGAATAAAAATTCCTATAGGAGACAGTAAAGCAGTAAGACAAAAGTGTTCTGATTAGGATTTCCTCTCCTTTCAGAGTGTTTTATATTTCTTGATCATAGGGATGGGATTGTGTCTGAAAAAGCACCAAGAATATTGGCTTTCAGCAGCTAATAATACCAGATTTTGAGGGAATTTTGTACCTTTATCCCACAAGTGTAGGTGTATGTCTGAAAATATTCCCTTGATACTCAGAAACCTTTGAATAATTATATGGGGAGTCTTAAAGCCCCTAATAGTGTATCAGCCACTATTACTGTTTCCTGAGTGACTCCATGTGGTTTGTTGAAAAATTTTGAGTGCAACTCTGGGGGGTTCAGCAGCAGTGCAGGATAACCATCTGTCTCCAGGTGAAATCTCAATAAGAAGGGGAGGAAAAAAATGGGAAAAAAGAACAGTCCTGGAAACCATCCCAGTTCTTGTTACCTTCACTGTCATGACTGGGACAACACTCTGTCTTGACTGTAGCCTTTTATTCTGTTACACTGGGAACATTTTTAGTTTTCTGAAGCCTGATTTCTTTTAGTAATTCTTAGACTCAAGAACCTGAAGTGCTGGAATCAACAGTGGATGTCTGTAGCAGGGTTGTTTTGTTTGTTTCCCCTTGCATACTTCTTCTCCTTCTCACTTTTTAGTTGCCTTTTTTAACTAACTTATTTCTTTAAATAGAGAGAATCTGTTCTCTGGTCCTAAAACACCAGCCTCAGAAAATGTAAAACATTTTATTTTAAATTGAAAACAAAAGAAGAGTTCACTCTTTGAAAGGAGACATGTTTCCTCTTTCTGTGGTTCACATGGCTTCTTCTGTTTTCTGTGAATTTGAAACTTCACAGGGTGACTGGACTTTGGAAATTTTGGTCCATTCTGAAGTCCAAAGAAAGCCCGAATGCCAAAACCAAAAAAAAAAAAAAGTCAGGGTAGCAGACTGCTTTCATGGCTCTCTGACTTTTGCTGTTAAGTTAGGGAAAATTTTCACCTTAAAAGGGCAGTGGTTAAAGGTGAGGAATTCATCACTGATTCATCCCTTTTTGGCCCACTGAGGCTGTTTATCCTTCTCTGTGCCATCCAGCAATATATTGCTACCCACAGCCAGTAAAGGCACATACACCAGCAGAGTTTCTTCCTTTCTTTAAATTGGAATTGCAGCTTGAAATTTTACCGTGCATTTCTGGTGGAAAAAAGGAAATGCAATTCAGTCAATTTAGCAAAATTTAATTTGTTTCTGGCTTCTAATTCAGCCAGAAGACTCTAGTGTTGACTGTCTCAGACACACAACAAGTTTGACTGTACACTTCGGTTCATGTTGCATCATTTTTCTTTTTTATGCTGCCTCCTTTATATTTTTATGCTCTTTTTAGGCAGCTTTGGCTTCAGCAGAGGCTCTGCCTGGACTTGCCTCCTGAAGATTTTTCATTTTTCTGAAGATTATGTACTTTACTTTATCACTAATGCCAGAGTGTATCTGAATCCCCCTTCTCACTGTGTTAGTCACAGACAGATGGATCCAGCTTAATATGCCACGTAAATTATCTTAGTCCTAAAATGATTAATAAAGCAATTAATTTTTCTTGTTTCCAGACAAAGTGGACTCTGAATTGCTACGAGGTTACTCCAGGTACCTGCCCCATGATATGGTCATCATGACTGTTAAAGCAGCCATCCTGTTTGCTGTGCTCTTGACAGTCCCTCTAATCCATTTCCCAGTAAGTACTCCTGAAGCTGGCAGTGAGCACTGGGAATGCTAATGCTTTGCAGAGTGCAATATTTGAGTCACATCTAGTCTTGTGTATCTTATTCACTTGTCAAGTGATTGATCAAAGACCACATATTTGCATATGTTCCATGAAAGCTCCAAAATAACAACTAACCACTAAGCTAATTTGTGCTCTTGAGACAGATTTCAGATTAAAACTAGCCCACAGCATTGTTTTTAATTTAGAGAATTCAGAACTTCTAAAGTTTATTTAGTTTGATTTTTTTTTCCCCCCTTAAATTGAGTTTTGCTGACTTGGTTTTTCCTTTCTACCCACGCACACCCCCCCACACAAACACACTTATACTTGAAACTCAATTTAATTGTAAATTAAAAACACACATTGACCTATTTCACAAAATAAACCCCTACTTTAGTTTATCAATACCATGGTAGAACTGACAATTCATTCAGTTATGACTAAAAAAAACTGTGCATGCAAAACTATGTGTATAGAAATATTATACAGATTATGTATCAGTTGGCAACATACTGACATTTGCTACCAAGGATGTTCAGAGAGACAAAGCACTGTCACCCAGGCCTTCTTTTGTCCCTCCTAAAAAGGAGTAATTCCTTAAGACTAATATCCATGTGATGGATCTTGCTTTAACAAAGTAATAAATTAAACTCTATGCTGCAGAAAGACAAAAGCATTAAACCATTTCTAAATTTTTGGCATTTTGACTTCTAAAATATTCTTTCACATCTGGAATGGTATAATTCCTAATGTAATGAAAGTGAAGTAAGATTAAAATGTAAGTATATGTATGTATTTACCCACACAATGTTTCTCTTTGTATTGTGTAGGCAAGGAAAGCTGTGTTGATGGTATTTTTCTCTCATCTTCCCGTGTCGTGGATTTGCCATATCCTTGTCACTTTAACACTGAATACAATTGTTGTTTTGTTTGCAATGTACGTGCCAGACATTAAGAATGTATTTGGAGTAGTTGGTAAGTTCTTGTGGTGGTTGGTTTCCTTGGGTTTTATTTCAACTTGAAAAAAATTCAGTATATGGTTCTGTAATGCACTTCAGTCTTCTCCAAGGAAAATCTTACTTTCTGTTTTTTAAAGGTTCAACCACATCAACCTGTTTGCTTTTTGTATATCCTGGACTATTTTATCTTAAACTTAGCAGAGAGGACTTCGTATCACCACAGAAACTTGGGGTATGCTTTTTTTTTTTCCTCATATGCACTAATAACATTTAAATAGGGTCATTTTAAATGCATCCTAAGACGCTCTAGAGCACAAAATCCGAGGGACAAAGTTCTTGTTGCAGCTCGCAAAATCTGTGAGCATTTTGTTTTATCCTTTGTAGTAGCTCTGGTTTTTCTGAAACTCCTTCTTCACCAGGGATTTCTGACAAGCAGTGTGTCCATGTACTGGACCATTGATCTGAGCTTGTGCCTTTCCCTACAGTTTTCAGATGTTGACTTCTAATCCAATTTCTCCTCAGTTTTTACACGTTACTCTGATGTTGTCTGGGCAGCTGGGACAAAGCCAAACTGCATTTATGTGAAACAGTTTTTATGCTTCTTTTCTATGCAAGCATCTTTTTTTTTTTTTTTTTTGTCTTCCTTTTTTTTTTTTTGCTCCTCTTTGTGGTTTCTCTTTTGGTAATAGTAGGTTAAGTTCTGTTTGGGGTTTGTGCAGTAGGCCTGCTTTTTGCACTGTAACTGCTTGTCTTCATTTTAACCACTGCTCAGCAGAGCAACTTCATGCCAGTTACCAAAATGCTGACAAACTGTTTGTGTATAGTCTTTCTGCCATTCTTACAAATCACAGGGCTGCTCTTGTACTGACAAAACAGGGAATCTGAAAGAAATTCTAATCATGATGCTCTCTGACCATTTAAAGTCAGGAGTAGTTCCAGCAGGTTTGGGACCTTATCTCTTGAATGGTAATTTTATTATCATCTGGCTATTAAAAAAATGTAGAGAATCCATTGTAATTTTAATTGCATTTTGAGTAAAATACAAATTCAGTTTCTTAACTCCTTCAGAGTTGTAAAGGGCAAAATAATTTTTGTTTTGTGCAGATGGATAAGTGTGAGCAGGCAAACCAGACTGCTCCAGAGTTCCCACTGAAACTGTCCCAGGCTTAGTTTAGTGTCCCCCTAAGCAGATACCTTCTGTTTGAAGACTGAGGAATTTGAAATAATAAAGATCATTTTAAAAGATGCCATTTATACCTGTTCTTACAGGTTTTTGTCGTCATTGATCATAAACCTTGGACATGTAAAATGCTTCCTCCAGCAAAACATTAATTTTTGCTTCCCTTCCTTCACAGGCATGTGCCTTGGTTATTTTTGGCATTTGTGTTGGCCTTCTGAGTTTAGTTCTAATAATTTACAATTGGATTGATCAGTAGGAGCCTGTTGACACTGTCTGAACTGAGCTTCAGGAGGACAGGAAGAACCAGAGACGTGGCAACACTACTGCAATGAAGGCTTGACATCCTAAAGAAACACTGACCAAAGCTGCCTGTGGAAGAAATAATGCTCTTTTCAACTATGTTTGTGATGGTCCTGCTTTAACCTGGAATCACTCTCTTCAGTTGCTGGACAATTAATTAGTTTTTGCCGTTCTGACAGACTGTTTTTTAATGATGTAACAATGACAGGTAAAAAGGTCTCCTGAGAATTTCTGCGGTGCAAAAATGGTTATGGGGCAGATAGTGAACAAAAGTAGAACTTTGAAATAACTCCCCCTTTAAAGACAACGAGGTGAACAGATGTTACATCAGTCATTATGTGCATATCATGATACTTCCAGTTAGGATGGTGCACGTTATCCTAAACTGTGCAAGACTTCCATTGCTTGAATAATTTCCAATATTTCAGCCAGTTCATAGTAAGAACTTTCTGATTCCGAGTGTTTACCCTAATTTATCCTAAGATGGATCCAGAAACCAGCTGCCTTAGCCCAGTTTAATGGGCACGTCATGATAATATTTGTTAATTGCTTTTTGAAATACAGTTTTTGTGTGTCAGCACACTTGAATCATACTGATGCAATTGTTAAATTAGCAGGCTTTGCCCATCAACCATAACAGCTTTTAGTAGCATTAGGAAGTACTTTCATTTTGCAGTTAGTAATAGACATTTTTCAATTAGTATCTGCTTTTGAATACTGCTCAGTGTACCTCAGTATTTCTCCCAGTAAAAGACTTCTTTTTCTCTCTTATTCCCATTTTTACAAGTGTTACAGGTTTGAACTAGAGTGTTTCCATGTTTTATGTTCTGTTGTGTGTCAGAGAAGTTTTGGGCTTGAAAGGTGAAAATCTGTCTCTGTTGAAGACAAAGGGAAATTTTACATTTGTGGGACTTTACCTCAGATCTCTATAAACTTCCATGTAGTCCTTTATAATTCCTTTTTTCCCCCTAAATGCAACGTGAATGCAATTTTCAACACCATCTGGGCTTTGCTGAATACAGTATTGAGTGCCCCCCAAAAAGGTCCTCCTGTAGGTAGAATGGGAGCAGTGGCTGGTATCCTGGTAAGGTTTTTAACATTTGTTTCTGTCAGGTGGCATCTCATGGCTTTAAAGTGGCCTAGTTTCTTCAGAGCCTTCCTGCCCTAAGGAAGCAAAGCCTGATTAAATGTGCTTGATCCTCACCTGTCTAATAGGGAGGAACAACAAAGAGTAGAGTTGGAATCACCTTCTCTATTCCTGAGCCTGAAAACCAGGATTTCTCATGCCAACAGATCACTTGGGTTTCTTGGGATCCATAAGATACTTTTCATTTTTGTTGGATGGCCTGAAAGCACCCGGGTAGTGCAGCTTGGTACTGCCTCAGGAATCCTTTTTGCTTGGAAATATCCTTCTACTTAGGGCTTTAATATAGAAACAGATATGTGTGGTGAGGCCTGGGAACTAACTCAGAAGTTTTGGTAGGTTACCAAAGAAAAGAATCCCTGGAAAATACTGCAGTTATTTTTATAATAAAGTTTCTAGCAGAGGTTTTATGATTCCAGGTGAGCCACCTAGTTTGGCAGTACTAGAAACAGCATGTCCATTATTGGCCAGGGTTTCCAACTCATTCTATAGCACTGGCAGTGGCTTCTGTCAGCTTGTTTAACCAGCAGAAAACCAACGTGACTGAGAGGTGTGACATGTTATCTGCCAAAAAAAAATTAATTTCACTTTATTGTTGCAGTTCTCCCAACTTGTTTAACTCTTGATAACCGGGTGTAGCTGCCCTCTGATATAGCTGTGTCTTGTGGGCTTCATTACACTACAGGGATTCAGACACTCAGGGAATCTCTGGCAGTACTGTAAAAAGCTAAATATATGTACCTTACAAAAGTGTGCCTTCAGCAAGCAATGACAGCTGTACACCAGCAAGTGATTTTCTGTGTGACTGAACCAAAACTTCGTAGGAAAACAGAAGACCTTACATTGATGAGAATGAACTCAGGGATTTTTGTCAGACACTAGAATTTAGGTAGTGTATTTATTAGAATTTTTATGGAAATTCTTTCTCATTTATTATCTGCTCTCGTAAATACTATGGAGTGTACCTGTAGGACATCACTGCAGTCACTTTATTTTAAACTAACCAACAAGGCTTAACTCTGAATACTTAGATGATCTGTGAGGGGACAGGAAGTTGGCAAAGCTTTGCTAAGCTTTTGCTCTTTCCTCCTCCCCCTGAAAAAGCTGAGTCTTGCCATGCTCTGTTGCCCCCAGGCAGCTGGGTTTGTGTGCATCATCTTAAAAATGTGACTGAGAAAATACCTGAAATGCAGTGTTAATTTTACAGTGGATTCCTGTCACGCTGCAGAAATCACTACAGTATTGTTTTTAATCCCTGGGTATTATCCTAACTAGCCTGGCTATCCACTGACTGCCCTGATAGGTAGACTTTGGAATGATGAATGCCAGTGTATGAAGTTAATACTTGGTGAGGATGAATGGAAGCAATTCACAGCTCTGCTGAGCTCTATTATTACATTTTGGCTGTGGTGCACAAGGGATAGCACGGGGGGTTACAGGATGTCTGTTACCCTTCATCTGAAAAGGAGTTAGAAATGCTGCTACTTCTAAGTTTCTGTAATACTTAAAATATGGAGGGAGGGAGAGGGGCAGAAAGAGAAGGAAATTCTGTTGCCAGATTTAGAAGGAGGTATGAGGGTTGTCCACAACAAAAAAGCAGAGTAAGAACACTGTTTTTATCCTTCACATCTCCCATGACCATTCTGTGCCTTGTGTGTGTGTTCTGCTACAACTGAGTATTTTGCATGAATTTTTTGAGGAAAACAGACCTCCAATCTGGAACTCTCTGCTCACTCAATATTTTCTTCTTTATTCTTGTGTCTGGATTTTTTTTCCTTCCAAATTTCCAGATTTATAAATTTCAGTGATTCCGCTTTATTACATGTCATTAGCATTTTCTAACCTTTTCTGCGGACTGGACAGCAATGGATGAAGGGACCCGCAGCATTTCTGAGCTCCCTTGGCAAGGTTCCCTTTCCCCAGCTGAGCAGGAAGAACAATGTAAGAGATGAAAATTCATTGGTTGCCTTTGATTTATTTTCTCTGTTTCTCCTGTTTCCATCCTTTCTCCATTTGAAGGCTGCTCAGATTTCAACTGGGCTGTGGCAAGCTGGGTGTGGAGAGTGTCTTTTGTAACCAACATGGCAGGAAGGAGACTGACAAACAACAGCCCTCGAAACTGGGCTTTGCATTGTGGCAAATGCTCATCTTTTATTCCCATATTTTTAAGCAGTTTGGATCTTAATATATTGATTTTCGTGGCAGGATTTTGTTTGAAATTGTATAGTGAAAATTGAGACACAGTCAAACTGTCCCATCCTCTTCTCTTTAGAGCAGGGTTAGTGACCTCTGTGGATATTTTGCCAATATGGCCCAGCTCATTTAAAATGAATTCCTGAAATTAATTTTGAGGATTATTTGTGAAGAATATCAAGCTCTTTCATTAGCATCAGCTTACACTGATATTACTGTAAAAAATAGAGATAGACATATTTATCAATGGATCACTTAAAATACTTCAAGATTAATCAACTTGTTTCCAAATGTCCCTACTTAAGGAGATGGAAATTAATATTTCTGTAGTGGGCATCCTAATGTGCTCTTCTGATTAAAGACTGAAGTTCACATCAGTCCAGGAGCTCAAGTTAACATTGGTTGTTGTAGAACTCCTTTCCCAGTTAGATTTATTTTAACACTTGACCTGAGATTGTTGGTTTACAATTGACTTTCATGTTGAAAGCAATCACTGTGTTTTCTCTGCCTACAGGGAAACGTTTGGATATGTTTACTGTTACTGCCAGTGGGAGAGAATTTTCAGTATTATAAAAGTGCTGCCTAATTTCTGCAGTTTGTGGTGGTGTTTTTGGTATTTGCATTTCAGTTGTGATCGTCCAGCCACGCTTCATGTGGAAATGGAATTCTCAATAGAAATTCATGTAATGATCTGTGTGTAAAAATTGCCCAGCTCATGTCAAACCTCTGTGTGGTACAATAAGATTTTCCTTTTTGAGTTCTCCTTGCCTCAGGTTCGCCGTGGGACAGCCAAGGCGTGTCCCCAGAAAAGCCAAACAGAAAATAAAGAACAGTACTTGTGTAACTAATGATTGGCATCTGTGCTTTGTGTGTAACGTGCCCGTTTGGTGACACACCCAAGCGTTGTCCCCACAGTGGTGCTGCTGCCACCCCAGCTCGGGATGTAGCATCGCTTTCACCAGGGAAGGGCATCCTTCTTAAAAATCGTTCCTGGGTGAAATGGATGCAAAAAAATAACTTGTCCAGCGAGAACCGCAGGTTTTGTCCTCCCAGGTGTTGGTTCATGGACAGCAAACCCACCTCTTCTGATCTGCTCCCTGTTATAAACACAAAGCAGCAAAAGTGATCCCGGAGGCTGTGGCTGTGCTGTGCCAGCACTGCCTCTGGGATGTGGAAGGAGGGTGACCAGCTGGTCTGGCAATGCAGAGTAGGGTGAAAAATGGCTCGTGGAGACCCCTTGAGGAAGGGCATTTTTGTTCAGCAAGGTGAGAATCAGGCAGGGAGGACAGACCATTCCATTAGGGAATAGCAGCAAGAGGAATGATGGCTGGCCAGGAAGGGCTCTGAAGGATGGATGTGCTTTTTTGACTGTAAACCACAGTGCTCTCCAATAGCTGTGTCCCGTGAGTACAGCTCCAAGCACTTTTCAAGGTCTGAGGGAGTCCTGAATATAAGGAAACATGGAAAAAAACCCCTCATTATTGTGCTGCTGGCTCGATTCCAGAGCTGTAGGACTGCTCACACACATGGAAATGAATATCAGCAGCTCTGTGTTTTACTTAACGGTGTTTGCCCCAACTGGAACCGGCACCAAAGAGCACCAGCTAATTCTGTCCTGTGCTGCACCAGCTGCCCAGACCTGGGTTGTGTGTCCTGTCCGTGCTCAGCCTTTCTCCTGCCTGCAGCAGCACTGCTCACACGGCAGCGACGCCGACGCCAGGCAGCCCTCAGCACCTGGTTTGAATTTAAAGCTCGTTTACACATGATGTCACACTTTTATTGTCAGCCCAGAGAAGGTCAGGACAGTTCATCTTGGGAAGGTTTGCATTGTTGAGTCTTTACATTGCTGCCATTAATGCCTTCACCATCTGAGCTGCATTCCAGGTTTCAGGCATGATGTAATCGAAGGCACTGGGTATCTGCGATGGACGGGGAGGCTGATGCAGTGGCTGATCAGCCTTGGGGTGCTGAACTGCTTTTCTCGAGACTTGAGGGTGGAAATTCTTGCTCCATGCATCATGTAGCAAATCAGGGATCTGGCCAAAGAGAGTTAATGAGCCTTGGAAGCTCAGGGCAGTTGTTCCAGTCTGTTGCCTTTCGGGAGCCCGTCTCGCCGCTCCACAGACCAAAGTGAGACGGTGTTCCTGGGAACCCCTTCTCCCCGGCCTCCCAGGTAGCTCCACTTGATAGTGGGATTTACAGTCAGGCATGGAGAAAAGATTTGGGGTGTGGTTATGATGGGGCAGAACCTGTCAGGCTGGAGTCAAGGGCCATGAAAATCTCAGACTTTATTCTCACCTCTGGTCACACTCTGGTGTTCCACCACATTGGGCCAGAAGTGGGGCTTTAGCACAGCATTTTCCCAGCTGGGTTTGTGCAGCTCATGGCTGTGAATCTCCTGTAGGAAGGGTTTAAGGAACCTGCTTGTTTTATAGCATCCTACAGGTCTGGCACTGGGATGGCTCCTGGCATGTGCTCTGCTTCAGGATTTCAATAAACAACTTCCATCCTTGTTAAAGGGATAGATGAGTGAACGGATGGGTTTTATTCACTTCTCAGTTCACACTTATACAATCCGCTTGTCTTTCTCCAAATATAAAAATCAGTATTTGATCCTTTGGGGTGAAGCTTTGGAAGAGCCTGAGCAGTGAGGCAGAACCAGCTGCATGTTGGTGGGTACCAGACGTGGGCACAGAGACAGCCTGGACAGAAGCTGTGCCGAGGAGGCTCCCTGCTGACTGGTGTGTGTGTGTTTGGCACTGGGGCAAAGTTCTGGAATAACATTGACCTTCTCCTCCTCTTGGTCTGTTTTGATTGGTGGTCTAGGAGGCTCCTCACTCCTGAGCTTTGGGTAGGGGTGCAGGGGCATTGACACTGTTGCTCACTGACCAGGTGCTGACCAAGTCCTTTAGTGCTTGAAGTTCAGAGGTGCAGGGAGCTATAGGTGAAATCACGTGGGTGAGGGATGCAGATGGAAGTGCCCTCTTGATGTTGTTGACATGTTTGAGTACAGGGTCACCGTGCACATTGATCTCAATGACAATATGTGGTGTTTATGCCCCAAAATTGCTGCATCTGCAGAACACTGGTCCTTTTGCCCCTCTGGAATGTGTGCTCTCCTCAGGAGCAGTGCAGCACAATGAGGTCCTGCTCACAGGCAATGGCTTACCAGGCACTACTGGTAAGGAGAGGTGAAGAGCTGAAAGCCCTTTCCTTGCATCAGTTGATATTTATTCATTAACCCTGTCACAGGAAAGTGGGCTGCTTCAGATTTGGTGAGCACAGAGACCAGTGAAGTGCAAACACAGCCATTCCTCTGGCACTTTGGGGTTGCCAGCTGTTACCACGACACATCCCTTCCCAAGGATCAAAAAGGGCTCCAGGTGGGCATGAGCAAGAGCAGCCTCAGCTGTTACACAACCAGGGCAACCAGATCTCGTGCACAAGTGATCCCAGATGGGATTAGGGAGGAAGGCCCATAGCTTGAGGGACAGCATCCCACAACAAGGTGCGCCCTGTGAGGTCTGTGATGCTCCTCGGCAGCTGTGGGGAGACAGGAGCTGCATGGACATGGTAATTTTTAATGCTCCTCAGAGTGTTGCAACTGGAGCCAGATCCAAAATTGTAGTTGAAATGGTACGGTTTTCCTTTTGGTATTTGCTGGCACAGTTTCTGTTGCTGTTTACAAGACGTTTCTTCTGGAATCATCTGAGCAACGGGAACATTCATCTGGTCCTTTTCCAAGGGGAGATTACTCAAATGATGGTGGAGAGACATTGTCTTGGCCTGGCTGCCAAGTGTTAGCCAAAGATATCTGCCTTTCCGTTCCTTAATCTGACAGTTCAATTTGGTGGGTCAGAAGCCAAGGAATGACATTTCCCTAGGGGGATGCAAAGCCTCAGGCTGGAACTACATGGAAACCTTGGACAGATTTCCTCCCCCCCCAAATTCTGAAAGTCAATATTCAACACTCTTCCAGCCCCTGAAGCTGTTCCACCAGGGCCAGCACTTTGTGTTTGCCACGGCTTGTCTAAACAAGGCCGTTCCCTTTGAGCAGAGGTGTCGCCGCACATTCTCCAGCATCCTGCAAAGGGGGAAACATTTGGCTTTAGCACTTCCCTGCCACCCCTTGCTCCTGCTGCAGGGGTGGAATACAAACACCGGGGCTTTAGGGGTCCCGGGAGAGGCCGAGTGAAATTCCTTGCTTTGAAATGAACATTAATGCTGAGAAATGGACTCCTTTAAAGAATGTAATGCTGGGAATAAAGAAACTCCATGTACGTTCATGTTTTGATAGCTCAGCATTATCCATTAGGCTCCAGCATCTGGGATTCAGGAGACTGTGGAAGCAATGGTGATTTTGAGGGGTTTGAGGTTTTCGAGCACGTTTTAGCCCCAGCTTTAACTCGCATGATTTGCCTCTCCTGGCTTCAAGGAGAGTTGGAGCGGTCCTTTGAAGGTGTTTTCTTAAGGGACCTTTCCACTGTGAAAGGGTAGGGAATCAGCCTTGGCCGCATAAATCTATTTGGAATTGACTTATAAAGTGCTTAATTTGCCTTCTATTAAAATTCCTTGTTGTCCCTCCAGTCCCTCCAGCTTGCTGTTAAGTGACCTCTCGGGAAGCTGAGGATTGAAGTCCCTTTCTGTGCCACAGAGGGAATGTGCTTGACTGAAAAGGTTGAAAAAAGAGAGTCCAATGGGCATTGCCTGGGAAAACACGTGAGGTTTTGTCTGTGATTCGGTGAATTTAAGAGCTCTTTGTTGTCCTGTGCCAGCCCAGGGGCTTTAGGTGATGATAAGGGGCACAAGCAGGTGACATGGGGACCTGAGGGTCAGTCTCCTTTTCTGGTGGCATCCTGTGGCCCAGAAAGTTTAGGAGGCCAAATGCCAGAGCTTTTCAATGATGCTGGAATCTTCAGGATCCAGCCCCTAAAGAGGGCCTCCTTCTGCCTGGGCTGGGCTCTGACACAACCAGGCTGGTTCTGGAGCAGCCACAGAACTGTTGTAGGTTGCTCCAGCAGCAGAGGAACCAAGGCACAGAAATTCCCCAGCCCTTCTGCCCCCCAGGGAAGGAGGAAGGTAGAGAGGAGGAAGGAGCAAGGTGAGGAAGGATTTGTTGGGTTGTCTCTTGAAATTGTGGTGTTTTGCTGACATGACAGTCCATTTAAAAGCGTGTGGCACCATCCCTGCTGTGCAGGGGGGTCTGTGGGGTTGGGAGGGTCTCTGCTCTGTCACCCTCTGTGTCTCACTGCCTGTGCCTCCCTGTGATGGTTGCCTGGCTTGCCCTTACCCTCCACGATGGTCCCATTGTGGTGACCCATCTTGGAGCCTCATCCTCCTCCTTCAAGGAAACCAGAGGAGAGCCTAAGGTCAAAGCCTGTCACCCAGCCCCTTCTGAGCTGGACATAAACACACTTGCTTGTCTCCAAGGGTCCAAAAAAGCCACAGAGGGTGGCTCAGTGGGTGGGGGACGTTCCCAGCGCCAGCCTGGGACCTCCCAGGCCGCACCACTGAAATGACCCCACCAGCATTAATGCTGGGATTATTTAACCACTGTCACTTCTCAGCCCTCTGTGATGGGCAGGTTGCATGGGCAGAGTAGCCACAGGGCTTTGTGATGCATCCCAGCAGCTCCAGCTGGTTTGGTCTCTTCTGAGCTTCACCAGGACAAAAAAAACTTCAGTGGGAGCTGCCTCCCACCCAGCCTTGGTGCAGGGACATGTGTGGGGCTCAGAGATGGCTTTCCAGGCAGGAGATCCTGGAACAAAGCAAACCTTACTTCCAACTTTCTTTGCCATGTGGTTAAGCTTTGCTGCTGCCAGTAGTGAAATGCAAAACTGAGCTTCACCTGAGGCCATTGCAGCAAGTTTTTTGACCTGTCCCACCCAGGCTGGTCTGGTTAAAGGCTCATCTTTTCTGGTTTAATTGACACCACACAAGCAACCAGTTTGCCAGAAGGATTTTTAAAACATGCTTGGAAAGCAGCAAGTGTCATTGTCTGGAGCTGCTGAGCAAGCAGAGTTTAGCAGGGTGGCACAACTGTTTTTCTTTCTATTCTCAGCAAAAAAAGGTGGAATCACAAGGAGCGGAGAGAGCCATTTGCTGAACCTGCATGTCTATTTTTACTCCCCTGCTCCATAATGTTCCTAGAATAATTTTTTTTTTAGTGCACAGCAGGGTAGGAAAAAACTCGTGCTGATGGCATCTCTGGTATCCCCATTGTGCTGGGAGGAAAGAGGCAGCTGCTTTGCTGACCTGTCACTTCCATGAACCCGCATTCCAGGTACAGAGGCCATTTGCTCATCGGGGTTTGTTTGACGAAATGGCCACCGGGTTTTATATATAGATCCTGCCCGGCCTGCCAAGTTCTCTCAAATTCTTGTAGGTTGAATGAAGTTGGAGGGGGTGGGAGAGGATTAGCTTGAAAAATAGAGCTGCTAATCTGCCGGTGCCTCTGGGAGAGCCTGCGGGATGCCCTGTCACCCCTGGGACTTGGAGCATCCGTGGGCATCCCGCTGGGAGAGGGAAGCAGGTGGTGCTCCCACACGGCCTGGCACTGTGGGCTGCTCCACAAGGGCTGTGGCCACTGCCGGGGTGCCACAGGATTGAGTGATGGGGGAAGCCTGGGAGGAATATTTATAGCTTGTCTCAGTGCTGGTGATTGCCATCCCAGGGATGTGAAGGGCACAAGTGTTCAGGGCAGCTCCCCAAGGACAGAATGATGTAGGGTTTGGGAACACAAATGTCCTGACAGTGAGGGCAAGGGTTCTGCAGTGTGGTCTCTTACCAGGAAGAGCCCCCCCAGCCCCTCTGTCAATGGGTTTAGAGGAGAGCAGGAGAGAACACCTGGTTTGGGTTTGATGTTAGTTCCTGTGCCTGCTTTGTCTCAATAATTATTTTTTTCTTTCTGAAAACATTTAGGGTATTTGTCACCTTTCCTTGAACAGAACAGACTATCTCCTTCAGAATTCAAGTATCTGCTTGACACTGATGTGGTTTTGATTGTTATTTTTTTATTGGTCTGTGCCAAAATCTGACTCTGGAGTCCCAGGGTAAGCAGCAGAACTGTGCCATGTTGCCAGTTTTGACCACTGCAGTATGAACTAAAGAATTAGCAATGTCTGATCATCATATAAAGGCTGTAGGGCTCTGAGGCCATGCTAGCAGCCAGATTTTAGTCTTTTAAAAGAAAAAATCCTTTTACTTCTTGTGATTGTAAAACATGTCTGGGACACACAAGAGCACAGCCAAGGCATGCTCAATACATTGTTGTGAAAAATCTCATGGTGCTCAACACCAGCTCAGGAGCAGAGCTTGGGGCTGGATCAAGGTCTTGGATACTTGGATTTGGTGAGGTCTTTCAACTCCTTTTATAAATGAGCTTTTGAACAATGAGCCAGCGAGAAGAAGAGAAGCAGGTGGCCTCAGCAGACTGTGCAGAGCAGGGAATTACAGCAGGTCCTTCTCATGAGGAAGGGAATGAGCTCCTGAGCAGGGCTAAACACACTGTCCTGCTGCTTGTAGAGAGCTCTCTGTGTGTGTGTGTGTGTGTGTGTGTGTATGTGTCTCCTCCAATAAAGGAGAGATACCAAGGCTGCTTCCCCATGGTGATGCCAGGGGATTTGGGAGGGTTGGTTTTGGGTTTAGGATAGATGAACAGCAGATGACTTTCCAGAGGCTGGTCCCACAGCACATGTGCCCTCGGCAGCCACCACCTGCCAGCCGGGAGGTTTCATTCCTCGAGCTTGACTTTGTTTGCTGCACAGGGATTATTTGACTCTCCAGTGATACATGCCTCATTTGCTTTGTTTTTTGGCCAGCTCTGCTGGCAACTCTTGTTTCCTCCCAAGGGTATTGATACAGGAGACATTTCGCTGACAAAATCCCTGTCAGTCCCTGTGCACGGACATGGGCCAGGCACCTGTCTCCCCCAAGATTTCCCCTGTGCACACATGTCCAGGAACTGTGGCTTTGTTCCTCAGGGAAGCCTGGCTTTGATTTCAGCTCGGATTCCTCCCTTCCTTTTCCTCAGGCTGCCAGGCCCAGCACCAAGATCAACCAGGTTTGGAAGGCCTGGGCAAATACGTCTGAGCTGTCAAAATCCACACCAAGCGATGAGTCCTGTTGCCTTTGCTGCTTTCTGCAGTGAAATTTGTTGATATTTGTATGCACCAAAGGGACACTTCAGTGCTCCCCTGCGATGGAGATGTAGCACCTGGTGAAGTGGGCACACAGTTCTCCTGAGTTTGGCCATGGTCAGTCTCTATCCCCAAAGAGGTGGGTTGCCACCACGTACCTTGCTCTTCTCCAAGCCCAGCCTTTCCATAAACTCTGGTATTGTTAAAAATGTGGGTAAAATATTCTTTTTTTTTCTCTCTCTTTTTTTTCTTTTTTTTTTTTTAAGCCTCATTACTTAATCACCTTTCTGCAGTGTTTCCTGAATTATTTCACTGTGCAGTTTTCTTGTTGATCCAAGCTCATCAATAAGAGACCTTGGTGATATCCGTTTGGTGGTAGGGAGAGTCCTCTGCCATTTTGCTTGCACCCAAGAATTCAGGGAAATGTTACCCAGAGCTTTCTGAAAGGTTTGGCTTCTTGCCAAGATTGCATCAAAACTTTTCACACCCAGAAGCAAAAATTTCTCAAATATCCTAGGGAACTGAAATCCATGGGAGATGATTGAAAGTTTATCTTGAACCAGTACATTATAAGTCAGATATTGCTGCTCCTGCAATGCCAAGAGTAGCTGGTACTGTTACTGGGACAGTAAGACCGGGATGTCCTTGATATGCTTTGCTCAAAATTCCTTAGATGTCTGCACTGGTGTCTGTGTCATAAATTATTTTGAGGGATTCCCAGTAAATTTCATAAAATTTGCCACTTCATTAGTTAAAATACAGCTAAGTAATAAGCTTTCATAAGATTGGCTCAGGTAAAACCACTGCTGCAGTTCACCTTTCTAAGCCAATGTATCTGCAAGAAACACCTGGGGTCGCATTTCACTTTTAATGGATTTTTTCTATCAGCCAATATTGTGAGGCCAAAAGCACCAACTGTGTCTGCTCACAACACTAGTGAGTCTTGCTGGGAAATGGGATTTCAAGGATGACTTTGAGGCACATTTCAGCCTTTAGTAGCTGTAACTAAGGTTGTTCTCTGACCATTCTATCCTGATGTGGCTCATGCAGAGCACAGCTCATATCTTGGAATTGTTTGGGTTGGAAGGGGCATTAAAGATCACCTTGTTCCAGCCCCCTGCCATGGGCAGGGACACCTCCCACTAGACCAGTTTGCTCAGAGCCCCATCCAACCTGGCCTGGAACTCTCACAGAGATGGGGCATCCACAGCTTCTCTGGGCAACCTGTGCCAGTGTCTCACAGGGAAGAGTTCCTTCCCAATATTCTAAATCTCACCTCTTTTATTTTAAAACCATTCCCCTTGTCCTGTCACTATCTGCCCATGTAAAAAGTTGCTCTCCTGTATCATCTCAGCTTGGCCAATTCTGCCTCTTGGCCTCCCATGGGAGGTTGGGCACCAAAACCCTTGGGAGCCCCCACACCTACATCCCTCTGTATGTCCAAGATGGAGTATGGCTGTGTCTCTACAATTCCAATGATAGCACAGGAGTGAGAGTAGGTCTCCCTCTCACAAGGTCCCTTTGCTGGAAGGAGAGTATGCTCTTGAGTAGTAGCAAGCTTCAGAGCACTGGGAGGAGATCACCCCCTTTCAAGGTCCTCCTGCATGGAGGATGGGGAACATTTGCCACTCAGAGGTACTGCAAATGCTGCTGAATGCTGCCAGCACTTTGGTGGGGTGGTTCTGTCACAGCTTCAACAGAGCCATCAGCTTTGGCTGAAAAGTGCAAGTCTGTGTCTCTGTGTCTCCTGGTTCAAACATCACTCCTTGAACTGTCAACCCAGAAAAAATCTGGTTTGTTCCTCAAGTGCTCTTGCTTTGCCCAGCTGTGAGCAGCAGCACATCCCACATATGCTGCTGGGGCAAGAAGGCTGAGGTTTGCATTTATTCCAGATCAGGCATATTTACCATGTAACCTCTACGGGGAAATAGTTCCTCTGGAATCACTGAATCTGCTAATACATGAGGCCTTTGTACATAGGTGGTGTGGTGAGGTTAGCGCCCTGTGACTGGCTTGTTCAGCGCAGCGCAATAAAAATATATTGGGTTCTTAAGATGTTGACCAATGGGTTTGGGAAAGAGATGATTGATTCCCACAGCTGAGAAACAGGGATTGTAATATGTTTTGCCAGAGGAGACCGGTTTGACGGATGAGTTCATTTAAGGATTATGCTATAGATAGAGCTGTTGACAGAACAAATTTGTTTTTATTTTTCATCAGTAGGTATAACACAAAGCAGAACTAATTGAAAGTACTTTCCTTGTGGCATCTGGCTGTGTTTCTTGCTTTAAGTCTTTCACACGCTGTAAAATTACACCAAGGGCTTTTCTTCGCTTCCATTTGGTCTCCAAGTTTTCCATCACTGTGTTGCGCGTGGGTTCCCAGTGTGTCAGACGCCTTAGGAAGTTGCAGACTACACAAGAAATGGAGCTGGGCCATTGTTCCTTCTTATTGTACGAATGTTCTTGTATGCATCACAGATCCATGCTGGGGTGTCCTCACCCCGGGGCTGGTGGCAAAGCTGAAACATGAATGACCTTACAGATATCTTTGATGGCGTTTTAAACCGTGACCTGCGCTAAATATCATCCCTGTGTGGAGTGATCTCGTTCTGTGTAAGGCCCAGGCCTGGAAGGTGATTATGTTTACCCAAGGAGGTGTTCTGAGGTTGAAGGAAGGTGTTGAGTAAAGTTCTGGAAACAGCTTTTCCAAGCAGCCAAAGTGAATAAATCCCAGAGTTTCTTCAGGGATTTGGCTCGCTGTGTTCATTGCTCTCCTGGTCAGACTGCTATCGCCTGCTGGCTCGGGCTGGGTGATGGAAGCAGGAGCTCAGCTCCCCAAGCACTTCCCTCTGCTGTTTGTGGGATCTCTGTGCTGAGATCATGCAGACTGTCAGGGTGAAAGACTGAGCTCTGTGGTTCAAACTCGTCCTACAGATTTGATCTGTGGGTTTTGGCTTGGGGTGTTTTTTTCTCTCTTTCTTTTTCAGTTGTGGTCAAATAAGAGTTTTCCAGAACTGTCTCACACAGGGCCAAAGAATAGGAATGCAGCGAGCACAGCCAAATCGACGGACTCACAATCTCAAAGGAGAAAATACCCCCAGGTCGCTGCCACCAAGTCCAATACCTGAGGAGAAGAGCCCATGTGATTTCAGGATTACATTGCAGGCTGAATTCTAGCCTTCACTTGGCCTCAGACCTGAACTTTAAGCACCAGCCAAAACATAATCCGAATTTGAGGACTGGCTATTGGTCTGTCTCCTCTCCTGCTCCTCACATGTGCAGTCATTCAACAGAAGCTGAAATGTGTTTTCCCTGCCAGGGGCCGTTGGTTTCCAAACAACTACATCAGCGTGGTGAGTGATGGAGTTTCCATCAACTGCTGTAGGCCAAATGCAGTCATCTGAATTCAGGTCTTGGCAGGTATAGAACTTGGAGTTGTCAATGATTTTTATATGAAATGGTACCTAATTACGATTTCTCATCCTGTGCTTTAGTTCTGTGAAAGCTCTTGGAACTGCAGATGAATGGGAGCTTTTTGTCTCTTAGCGAGTGATATTTTCTGTTCTTTAATTGACCTTTGAAATAATTTAGTCTGGGCTTGGATCTGGGTTAAATATAGCTGGTTATTTTCACTCTGAGTATGTAATACATGAAAGAACCTAGGTATCCTTTGAATGTGTTTTGACAAGTGCCCTGTCTGTGTTCAGGTATGTATTTATAAATATTTGTGCTGTGTGTATTAAAACGACACTTCCAAAAGCAAGTACTTTCTCTCCTGTAGCAAAATATTTGTCCAAAGTGTAGTGTTCGGTTTCCAAAAAACGGGCAGTTCAGAGAGGGTAAGACACTTGGAAAGAAGTGAGCAAGGAGGGGATGTGGGCTGAGCCATCAGTACTTATGAAGTGAATGAGGAGCCATTATCCACTTTATCCCATAAAACCAGGACTAGATGGTGCCTAAAGCACTTGCCAGACAGCAAGGTTAAAGGAAGCAAAAGGAACTATCATAAAATCAGAGAATATCCTGAGTTGGAAGGGACCCACGAGGATAATCAAGTCCAACTCCTGGCCCTGCACAGCACCATCCGCAAGAATCCCATCATGTGCCTGAGAGCGTTGTCCAAACACTTCTTCAACTCTGGCAGCCTTGGTGCTGTGACCACTTCCCTGGGGAGTCTGTTCCAGTGCCCAACCACCCCCTGGGTGAAGAACCTTTTCCTAACATCCAACCTAAACCGCCCCTGACACGATTTCAGGCCATTCCCTCAGGTCCTGACACTGGTCACCAGGGAGAAGAGATCAGTGTCTGCCCCTCCACTCTCTCTTCTACCAGACTTCATGGCACTGCAGAACACCTTGCTAGTGGTGTTGTGGGGGCCAAAGCTTTCCAAGGATAGGATTAACCAAACTCATGGAAAACAGCACAAGCAGTGCCTGTTCACTGCAGAAGCCATATGAATACAGCATCTGTCTTCTGAAGACTCTAAACTACTGTGGGCTGGGAGCTGGCTGGGTGTGGGACAACTGCTCTTCCCTTTCTGATACTCATTTCCAAAGCACTTTTTACTGACTACTGTCAGAGGTGAGATGTTGAGCTCCTGTTCTTATTAAAGATGATCATTCTTATCTTCCTAATTTATATGACAAATCCATGAAGTCTAAGGTGCTACTGCCTGCAAAACAGAAGCAAGATCCCAACAGCTTTTTGCCTCCAATCCCTTGCCTAAGGCGGATTTCAGTTCAAAAGAGGAACAACCAAAGAAAAAGAATAAATTCAAAGTATTTGTCAGCATTTCTTCTGTGTTTTCCACATACAAAATCCCTCTCCCTTGATTTTCTCTTCTCTTTTCATCCTGATAGCAGAGACACCCCATCTGAGCTGTGATCCCCCCTTCTCTCCATACTCCAAAGGTAGGAAATATTTAACTGATTTCTTTTTTCCCACTTTTTTAATCACTTCTCATCTCATGTTTGATACAGGAACAAGGTCCCGCCTTTCCTTGTTTGAGGGTAACGCCCGAAGCTGCAGCCTCCCTGAGGAACTGGCTCTGGTTCATCATTACCCTGCTGTTTATGTAGCCATTTACACCCAGGTTCCTCTCATTTGCAATGTGCAGGTGTCTAAGAAAGGTGTAAATGAGTGTCTGGAGTAGACCAGCATCATGTCTACTCTGCTTCCTACTGCCAGTTCTTCTTTAGAATGAAAGACCTGTCAGGCACTGCTCTAAGGGACATCAACTGCTCTTACCTTTTCCCTTTCCATCGGGGTGGGACAGTGCAAAAAGATCAACCCAAGTCCAGAAAGTGTGGCTGCAGCAGTGGGAGTGAAGATGGGAGCATCACATGCATTTTTGGGATGGAAAAGGTAAAAATGGCCCATTCTCAGAGAGTATCACAGAACCACAGAGTATGCTGAGTTGGAAGGGACCCATAAGGATCACTGAGTCCAACCAAAACAACCTCTGGCCCTCTCTCCTGACAGCCTGTGATCTGAGTCATCAAATTCCCTTCTCCTGTAACTGCTGCTGCCACTTTTCAGGGGGTGGAAAGCCCCGTTAGCTCAGATCTACCAGTGCCACTTGGCAGCTGTGGTGATTTACAGCAGAAAAGATTCATCGTCTGCAACCTGTCAGGGCAGGATCTCCAACTTCATTTGAAACACTCCTGTTCTTTCAGATGATTTACTGCCCAAGCACAACGTGGTCATTTTATCTCTCTTCTCCTCCCCCTGTGCCCACGACAGACTGGATCCCACTCACAATCCCCTTCCAGAGCTTCGGTGCCGAGTGAGTGGGATAAAAGCCGCTCCATTTTCCGTGGGCCCTCCTGGGCAGTTCTGCTGGAAGACGACTGCGTAGCCAATTGCCATGTTCATTTTGCTGGCACCTCCAGCATTTTATGTGGTGTCTGAATCCCAACAGGCACCTCACGCCTGCTAATGGCTTCACAGGCCAGCCAATCAACTGGTTATTTACGGCAGGCACGTCTCAAAACCATCGGGTCAAGTTTTCCTACCCTGACGTATTTTTTTTCAGGGGAACACATAAATCCTCTCCTGCCATTTGCAGCTTAAACCCTCCTGAGTGTGAAGCCAGTGGGTTAAAGTTTCCAGCAATAGTATCAAACTGTATTTTAAAGGGTTGTTCTCCTGACTCTTTAGGGGATTGGGCACCTCATCTGAGTCATGAATCAGTTCACACCGCATGATTTATAGGCATTAAGCTCTCTCTTTGGTGTCCTTTAGCTCCGGAGTTGGAAGTCATAACCAAGGAAATTGAGACCTTTCCATTGTTCCAGTGTTTTTGTGTTTAAGGTGCTCCTCTGAAAAGTCTCGGTGACATCTTCATTAGGTGCTCTGAAGTGAGATATTAGAAGGAATACAGAATTCCTACATTTGCAGAGTCTGATCCTGCTGCTCCAAAATTCATAAGCTCACAAACAGGAGGATGAAGCGTTTATGCAAAGTGAACTCTGGATTTTGTTATCAAACCTCTAAGGACCGTAACACTCCCTTTACTTGGAGCTGTGTAAATCTTGGTGCTAGAGCAGTATGAGTCAAAGAAGTTAACCAGAAGATTTCCCAGTCTTCAAAACTTCCCAGTCTTGAAGACTTAAACACCAAAACACAACTACCTATAGCAGCAGCTACTGTGCATGAAGGGTATCTCAATCAGAAAGCATGGGGTAATTCCTGGGCACACTCTTTATAAGTGGATGAAAGAGGATCACAGTCAGTTTTTCTGTTCAGCCTGTACTGGTATCTTTTCAACATATCTGCATGTTTAGAAGTGAAAAATGGCTATTGTAAAGTGAAGTAAGGAAACTAAAACAAACCCCGTTTCTGAAGCCATGAACACTGTGCTGTGTTTCAGTGATTTGAAAAATAAATTGCTTATAAAAGTAAATTAACTGTTAATGACACAAAGTGGAATTTTTGTCTGGTCTCATGTCATAAAATAAGCCTTTTCCTTGTCAGGATATAAGAAACCTTGAAACTGATAACACGCTGCGAACATACCTTCGGCTTTCAACATTTCTAGATTTTGGAAAATATTATCTTACAGATAAAAGGCATTCAAATGGCCTTGCCCACAACACTTAATATTAAATCTAACAAAATTTCATGTTGATAAAACAAGGGATACTTCTCTCTGTTGCTGGGAGCCTGTGCAGGACGCTATGGGATCCATCATCTTCCTTTTCCCAAAGGTCTCAGAAGAAGCGACTGGACCTGCTGGACACTGATTTAAAGTTGTACAGGTAAGGGCAAACATGACAATGAATTCAGCCCTGAACTTAATGTTTATTTCTTCAGCCTTCCATGGGAAAAAACTCAGTACCTGGCAGAGCACCTTGAACTTTCTCAGTGCTACAGCCCACGCAAGGTGGCCTCTCTTGCTCTCAGACCTCACTGACTTTTCCAGCCCTTCCCGACCCTCCAAGTACTGATTTGTGGACCTTGTTCCCCAAAGGAATAAGTTCAAATCTTGACATTGAGTCTTCTAGTTCACATGGGACTATTTGGGTGACAATAGCACATGAGAACAAGTGTAAGGCCCTCAGGGAGTGTCACCCCCACCCTCTGCGTGGAGCCTGCTCTGGAAGGGACCATCAACTCCAGGTTTTCTCTGGAGGAGAGGACGAGGAGTGACTTTTGGGAGCTAGCCTGAAATGTACTGAAACTGTGTGGACTACCAGGTACCACAGGGTGGATGGTCTTACATGTGTTCATTTAGGTCCATGCTCTGGAAATGATGAAGGCCCATGTCCTTCTTGTCACTGATAATGACTTCTGCTGAAAAGAGCAATAATTTCCACCCAAGATGACTCACTATTTGCAATGTTTTGTGGCATTTCTCTGTTTACAAGTGGAGACCACTTAAGCACAGCAAATTTTTAAGTCATGGGCATTTGTGAGCATAAACAGAAACTAATGAGATGATATAAACACCAAAGTGTTAACCCTTGAGTGACCTCTGAAACAACTGCATGAGAAATGTGGGGCTTAAAAAAAAAATTCTTTTTGTGGCACTTCAGTGGGTGATTTGAAGAGTATTTTCAAAGGTGAACGGGTCCTTGTTAGAAGGTGGCACTGCACAATGCATGCAAGTGTAAGTCTCTGATGAAAGTCAAGGCAGGCACCTGGAGAGGTTCTGGAAAACAGAGGTTCCTGGGCTGTGCTGTTGTGTTATCAGCTCCATGGCTGAGTGGGGAACAGGCACTGTGTGTGGTGGAAGTTTTTAAAATGATTTTCATCAACATGATTAAATACTTATTACATGAGTCAGCCATACGGGCTTCATTAAACCAGTGAACTCAGAGGAGCCTCCTCATCTGTTTATGAAATCCATCTGGAATTACGGATGGCTCAGGAGAAGGAGGATGAATGCAGCTCAGTGTGACAGAAGCCCATTCCCCTCCCAGGAGCCTGCCTGCACTAACACACACTGCACTCCTTGCCCCGCAGTCAGGGAAAAAGGCTTTTATTTTTCTTTCTGCACATTCCTGGGCAAAGAACCAAGGCCTGCCATGACTTTGACAGTGAGACTTTAAATATACCCTGTCGGGATGTGACACAAGCACCTTTTTCTGGTGGCAGGATATAACACAGCTTTAAAAAAGAAAAAAAAGTAGACACAAGCCTTTGCACTGGAGGGAAGTGTACCTTGAAAGGAAAGGCTTAATGAACTTTAACCAGCCTTCCAAGATCTTTATTAGCTGCCCCTTTATCAAATTAAATTCACACTGTGCTAGGCAGCTTAAGTACTGCAAGTTGATGTCATGTGCTAAGTGCCAAAGTAGGCTTTAATTGGCTGTTTAAATGAGAAAAGGGGTCCTGCTGTGCTGCACATGCACGTACACACACATACAGCCAGGGGGGGCCGGCGGGACAGAGCCTGACTTGGGCTATCCCCCTGTGAAAATACCAAAACAAGGGACCAGTTTTCTCTTTAACCAGCCGGAAAGGTTTTGCTCTCTGTCAGATTGAGCCCCTTCTCTACCACCAGGCCAAATAACTGAAGGAAAAGTTGCATGAAGCCCCCTAAGCTCTGTCCCCAAGGTTGTAGGTGACACGAGGTGTCTTGTCCGTGGCTGATGTGCTTCAAAGTAAGCTGGGATGAGATGTTCCTTCCAGAAATGTCATCCCATGAAGTCATGCAGAGCTGGCTCTTGGTGAGCAACATTCCCAAGGAACGCCTGCCCATTAACCTGGCAGGGTTAAAAAAAATTAAAAGATTTTTTGTGTTGGTCACAGCTCGGTTTCATCGATCACAAATTTGTCACAGATGTCAACAGGAGTAGCCAGAGCAGTAAAGGTTGGAGGGAGACGAGCAGGTCACCTGTCCTGCAGAAGGATTTTGATCTTAAAAATACATTGTGGGAGCAGCAGTGGTGGCTGTGGAGTTAAGATTACAGACAGCTCCGCCCCTAAAATGTGGGGTCCTTTACCTTCCCAGTGGGAATCTCTGGCCTCCCAGGAGGAGTAGTTAGTCACACGTGGGGAAATCCTGCTGGGATTGCTTGCGTGGGATTGTCCAAGGCAACCACTTGCATGACTAACAGCTCTACCCCTTTGTGAGAGGAATGAAAAATGAAGTGGCGGTGGCGTTTCATACTCCTGCGGCCCAGAAGGAACAAGGGTGAAAGTGCTGCTGGAACTGGCTAAATTTGAACAGTTGTTTTCTGTTAACACATGGCCTTAAAAAATGTGATTTGAGAAGCTTGTTAGAGAGTTAGTGTTAACATCTAGTCCCAGTGCAATTGGGCCCATCTGGGCAACAACTCTCCCCGAGCATCCTGCTTTCCCCATCCAGCTGCATCCTTCTGTCCCACTCATCTTCCTCACATCCCAGGGCTGATGCTCAGCCTTTGGTTTGATCTGCCATGGTGGCCAGCTCCAGAGCAGCCTGGAAACACCCTCCTTACCCATCTGGACCCACGGGGCTGAGCAGCAATGGCAGTGAGCTCTCAGCTTGCTTTCCGCAAGAACTGGGATTGGGAAGCAATGGCATTTGAACCCCCTTGGCTGTCGCTCTGCTGTTCTGCTGGGCAGAGATGTTGGTGGTGCCTGGGGGGCTTTGCAGCAGCATCATGGACTACAAAGCTTTCTCTTCCTCTTTCTTTAAGCATGCAGAAAGCAATTTTTCACTGATGTGGCAGGTCTGTCCTTCTTTCTTTCTCTCCCTCTTCTCCTTCCCCTGCCTTTACTTCCAGCTCTTTTCTGGTTTCCTCCCAGCCCCTCTCATGTCCCCCTCCCTGAGTCTACCTTCTCCCTCTCTCTTTCCTACCCGCTTCCCCCATTAAGCTGGACACTTTGGGGAACTCCTGTCTCCTCTCTGCAACTTGCAGCTGATTTTATCTGGCCCCTGAGGATGGATTTCATGAGCCAGCAGCCAGCCGAGGTGCAGAGGCTTCCGGCACTTGCACTAACCTGCATTCCAGCATTAAAGATAATGGATACAATGGAAAATCAATGGAGAATATGTAACTTTATCCCATTCATAGCTTCATATTGCATTACACCATGGCCTTCAGATACATAAAAGTGATATATGGCTGAACCTGGCAGGAGAAAAAACACAGGAAACAAACATCTTTGGTAAGAATCACAGTTTAGGTATAACTTATATAAAAAATAGGCCTAAATATCTTTTGTTTTTCATTAAGTTTTATTTCATAATTATTTTCCAGTAATATGCCAGAGTGTAAAAAATAAATCAAGGCTTTGCGCATATTACAGATTTCCCTTGAGTGAGGTAAGAGAGAGAAAGAAAACGACTGCTTGACTTTCCAACCTCAGCCACATGCCAAATCTGTCAGAAATACTACTTTTTTATATTATATCAGTGGAGGAAATTATTGCTGCTGTTATCTGCCCTTTGGTCAGGAGCATATTCTACACCTTAGCTAATGTGCGTTTGTGGCACAGCCACCTGCACTTTTTCGAGGAGTTCATCTAATTACAGGGTAGATGAGTCAGGCTGCATTTCCTATGGGCTGTCTTCAAACATAGGAAGTTATTAATACCGATTAGCTGAAAAAGTCCAGGTCTTCTCCACGACGTTTCCTGGCTAATATTAGACACACCTTCTGTACTTTAAGGTGTGATGGCTGATAAGAACCAGTAGTAGGGCAGCTGGGGGTTTACAGCGGTGGGTGCAGTGTGGGACACACTGTCCCAGGAGGGTTTTTTTCTTACACCTTTGAATGAATTCAAGAAGACAGGCTTGGGATGGGAAAATAAAAGCAGCAGGCACAGTCTGGGATGTGCGAGTCCCTCGGGAAATGATGAGGGAGCGGCGCGGCGCTGCCTCGTCTTGGTGCCTGGCAGCAGAAGAGAGTTATTGGGAAATTTTCCCTTCACTAGAAAGAAATATCTCCCCAAAGGAGAGCTCAAAGTTCCTAGGAGATGCTGTTGTAAGTCTTAAGATCCTTGTTTTGGAAGAAGATTAAAAGAAACTTGGCTTTTTAATGAGAATTAAGCAGCTGTAGCCAAGATCCAACAACAGGCACAACAGAGACCTACTGGGATGGGAGTCCCTGCAGATGCCTGGGATGAGCAAGATTTGGAGACAGAGGAGGGCATAATAAACAGCCTCACTGAATAAAGTGAGGCTGCAAGGTCTATTTTCAGGTCTCCCATCAATCTAAAAATACCTGCTGGGCTGTTTGCTGACCCCTCTTTCACCCTTTCCCTGTCTCCTCTCTGCAGACTCCAGGGGCTGTTGGTGGAGTCCCAGCTTCACACTGTGACTGTGGGGGCTCCTCAGGACTCCCATGTTAACCTGAGCTATGAGACTTGTCATCATTCCATGTGAAGAGATAGAAAAGGGAATGTCCTATGGCACAGTGGATGGAGGGATGGGACCATGGTGGTAATGGGAAGCTCAGCTCGTGTCTGCCTCTTGGATGGGGGAGCATAGGGGTCCCCATCTGCCTGAGCAATGACTGTGGCTCAGAGACACCTGGTCTAGCTCTGGTGAAGCAGCAAAGGGGTGGAAATACGAAGGCAGCACAGTTGGCCCCACTGGTGACAACAGGGACTTCACTGGTGTCTTGTGAAAGATTTCCAGATGACAAACCAGAAGGCAGAAAGAGGGACAGATGGACAGCGTTTTGGAGATTTATCCAAGTCGTGCAAAGGGGAATATGGGACACAGCCAGAAAGTTCTTGAGACATAAGTGATTATACCTTATAAACCAGGTAAAATAATAAAGTTCCAGCAACCAGGATTGGGAGCCAGAAGGATGGAGATTAAATGCTTTAAACATTCACGAACCAAATCTTGTATCACAGACGTCTTGCTGTTTTATCTCTTGATTTATTTTGCTTTTGCAAGCCACAGAAAAATGGTACGTGATGGTTTTTCCTTTTCAGTTCCCACTAGTGAGTTTGCAAAGCTTGCCAAATGTGAAGAACTTCACAGAAATCAAGAAGAAAAAGCTTCCTGGCTGGCTGGTTTTTCCATTGCTTTCTCAGCTGTACCGTGGTGGCTGCTATAATTTATTCTGCAATCAGAGGGGACAATTGGGCACAGCATTGGCACAGAGTGGCTGGCACATAGCACCATAGCTGCTCTGGAATCTAAGGAAAGTCAATTTTAGGTGAAAGGACTGAGTTCTCCTCGCTCCCTGGGTAAAGGAGGAATGTCTTTGCTGAGGGCTGTGGCATTGCATGGGCACAACCTGGTGAAAAGGGGAAAACCAGGCTGCAAAACCCTTTACTCCTAAGGTCCCTCAGTTTTATATTCTTAGTCAGAGTACATCATACCAACAGGAAATTATGCTTCCTTTCTCCCTCACTTTTCTGGGTTACATTTCAGCTCCTCCTGTGTAACACAGCTAGCACAGGTGAAGTTATTTTACAGCATAAAGTTGGTGCTTCTCCAAATAATTAAAGCAATGTTTATAACATTATGACCCATAAAAGCGATATTATCCTCATTTTACAGGTGTGAAAATCTAGACAATTTGACCATGGTGTTGAAAGGAAATTATGTTGAACTCACAGCATTGGATTCATGTAACTCATCCCACTTCTTGACTGTAGATCAGAGTTGCTGCAGTCATGCTCTATAAATACCTGCCAGCAAATATATATGGGATATAAAAAAGACTAGCCTTGCCTCAAACTTTGATTTAGTCTAAATGTATCCTCCTAATACCTAGTTTTTCTGTATTTGGTCTAAAAAGCTCATAAATTGAGTCACACGAAGAAACTTTGGGAAGAAGATTGCCTGAAATAGGGCTTCTGTTGTTGGAGGCTGCTGCTCCGCACACTAACCTGTGCCTTGCATGTCTCAGTTGCAAATGAGATGGAAAATCAGAGCTGCTTTGGCCAGAAGGCCAGAAGCTTATCCTGGATTTGGATTCTCCTTTTTTTTTTTCCCTTTCTTTTTTTTCTTTCCTCAAACAGAATGTTCAATTGCTGCACTGCTTTGCAACACAGAGAAGCAAGATTCAGGAGTTGGACTTCAATAATCCCTGTGGGTCCCTTCCAACTCAGAGTATCCTGTGATTCTGTGAAGATACTCCCATTTCTGTTCACTGGAAGTGGGATGGATCTGATTTATAAAGTAAAATGACATGCACAGAAGTAGGCAAGAAACAGGGGGGAAATCAGTGAGAAGCTACTTCTAGGGAATTATTAAAAAACAGAGGATAGGATTTCTTCCTTAGTGAATTGTTTTTACCCAGGAACATTTAAGTCCTAAAGCAAATCCAGAGACTGTTGTGAGTTTATGACATATGACTCGTATCTTGAAAGTTTACAGCAGATTGCAACAGACTGAGATGACATTTAGGCAGCTGAAGCCACATTCACTGAGTTATGTTTCATAGGGAAAAATATACTGCCTAGTGGGAATGTTGTGCTGTTGGGTGGCAGCATGCATTATTATTAGAGATGGCAAGGATCTATGTGGCCTTTGTACTTGCAATGAGAAATTTTAAGCAATTTGGAGCTTATGGGCTGGGTACTTCTTTGTTTGCTTGCTTTTGTATTGCTTGGGTTTCTCTGTGTGCATATTTTTGCTAATGCAAAAATAGAGCCTCTTTTATTGCAACATTTCAAAGAATTTTCCAGCTTAGATGAGCCAGTTTCCAAATCAAAAGGATAAACCCTGATGAAAAGTTGGCTTCTAAATGTGAAATTGTTCATTGTCCACATTCTGTTGGCTTTTAAAGGAAAAAAAAAACCTATTTCTATAATGCAGAGAACTCACATTTTAAAGGGGTTGTAGCCATTCTCTAGCAGTAAAAAAATTGTGTCAAACTGAGGAGGATATTTTTTTCCGCCACTTTTCCACCACTTCTGGTTTCCTTATTCTGCTTGCAGAATGCAATCAAAGACCCCCCCAGTGAGTAGGATGGAAATGCTCAGAAACTAAAAATAACTTTGATTTCCAAAGCTCTGCTCATCTTTGAGGAGCTGCCCAGGTCTTGTGTTTCCGGTGACTTTGTGGATGTGAGTGACATGTTATCAGTTCTTCTGGATGCAGAACCATTACTCACACACCAGTGGCGCTTGTGGGCACATCCAGCTCCCACCTCCCAACCCTGGCTGCCCATGCTGGCTTTCCTGCTGTCACATCTGTATTTCCTGACTCCATCCCACAGCCTGACCCCAGCACTGTGGCCCTGGTCCCGGTGGGAAGGCCTGGAGAAGGGCTGTGCATCCCTGCAGGTGTCACTGATGTAGGACCATGTAACACATGGTCCTGCCTTAATAGGGGAAAGAGAGTTTTAGCCCTTGGGGAAGTGGTCTGGGGCATTGTGGGGTGTCTGGAATCAGGTATGAAATGTCTGAGGCACCAGCAGTGCAAGACAGTGCCACATAGGCATGGCAGGAGTTAGTCTGTAGGGTGCAAGGTGTTTAGGACCCTTCTCTCCTCCCAGTAAATCCAGGTCTTGCACATCAAGACGGATTTCACTTTTCCAAATAAGGCCGTGAGTTTTCCAAAGTATTTCAAAGGCAGATAGTATCTCTGCAGGTTTGAACACTGATTCCTCCCAGTTTGAGCCAGGATGACTCAGATCTCGCAAAATGGAGCCAGGAAAACTATTTAAGGGGTCTTAATTCTAAAGTGCTCATCTACCTCTGCACCAATTCTGTGGGTTTTTTGTGGTGTGTAAAAGGCCATCTGTGGCAGGAATAGGGAGAGCCCCAACACCCCACAGTGCTTCTACAGGGTCATATGCTCCTTGCCAGGTTTCCAAAAAAAAAATTGCAAAGTGGACAAGTTCAGGTAAGCAGTGCTTGGGTTGTGTCCCAAAGAAGGAAAAGATTTAAAAGACTTTCAAACAAGGTGCTCCATGGGAAAAACTGGCTCTAACCCAGAAAATCCTCAATTCTGTATGAACAGAGAGGCTGAAGTCCAGCCTCTTCACCTTTACAACATCTACTTCACCTTATTGCAGCCTTTCAGTATCTGAAGTGGCCCTACAAGAGAGCTGGAGAGGGACTTTAGACAAGGGCCTGCAGGGACAGAACAAGGGGGAATGGCTTCAAACTGAAAGAGAGCAGGGTTAGATTGGATATTAGAAAGAAATTCTTTACTGTGAGGGTGGTAAGGCCCTGGCACAGGTTGCCCAGAGAAGCTGTGGATGCCCCATCCCTGGGAATGTTCAAGGCCAGGTTGGATGGGGCTTTGAGCAACCTGGTCTAGTGGAAGGTGTCCCTGCCCATCGCAGGGTGTTGGAACTTTATGATCTTTAAAGACCCTTCCAACCAAAAACATTCTAGGATAAATATAATTTTTTTCCTCCTTTCTGGGTTAAACAGCCTACATTTAACTAAAGCTTATGTTGTATTTGCTTAACACAGAACTGTTCCCTAAACCCACCCTAGCTCCATTCCTTCATCTGAAGAGGTGACAAGATACAAACCAAGCCACCTGTGCCCTCCAGTGACTGCTCTAATGATAAAGGACCCCCACCTAAGCATGTGTGCAGAGCTGCTCATGTGGATTTGCTTGGCTTGCATGTCTAGTCCCTGCTTTCTCAGTATGGTGTTTTCTATGGTAAAGGCCCAGTAAAGCCACTGCTCAGACATTTTACATCATACAACAAATATGATGACACTGACATCTTCATAGTGGGTTTTGTTGGGTTTTTTTGTTTCCACAAAACAAACTCAAACTTTGAATCAAAACTCAACCTCATCTCAGATCATGCTGCATTACGGGAACTAATACAACCCGTGAAGCACTGTGGACCTTCTGGACAATTTAAGCTCACCTGTCTGCCACATTTTTTACTTTATGTTGAAGGAAATGTGGTGGTTGCTGGTCCTCTCCTCCCCCTGCTACAGCCAAATATACTTTTCCCATTATGCCCTTTTCCCATGCATAAGTTTGGCACGAAGAGTAGATGGAGGACAAGAGACTGCCCTGTACCCTGACTTCTCTAGATAGACTACATCCATCTCTTCCAACAGTCCTCCTGCTGTCAGGACTGACCACCAGAAGGTGAGTGAAGAGATTAGTTATTTAGTCTAAAAATAGATTGATGTAACCTGCAAAAGCCAAAAAATACAATCTAAAAAAAGACTGATCTCTTTTCTCATATTCCTTCGGTTATATAGTGTTTGATGATGAAGAAGATGATGATGCAGCAAATTAATTCCTGATTCTGCAATTGCTTTTGGGAGCTGAAAGATTTCCTGACTAAGGTGACAGATGGGTCACAGAGGACAGAGAAGTCAGTCTTCTTGATGTGAGAGCTGGGCCAGCTAGAAAATTTGGCTAAACAAAGACATTTGTAGCACTTTTCTGTACCCATCGGTAACTCAGAGAAGTGTGAATGAGAGAGGGTTTTTTTTCCCTAAATAATGCAAAATTGCACTGGAAGGGGAAGGCTCGTCCTTCTGCTTAGCTCAACATAACAGTCTAAAAGGCTGACTGAGAAGGGATGAGCACAGATGAATTTGTAACCATGGATCTCAGCTTCGATGCTGCTGCAAGATTTCCTGCCAGATTGGGAGGGGGGGGGGGGAAAGCTGAATTATCTAGAATCTGTGCAAGTCCTTTATATATAGCTTGGCTCCAGCCTCTAACCTCAACTGGCCTGGAAAGAGTCAAAACCTGAAGTGGAGGGAAGGGAGATGCCCTCCTTGAAGGGGTAGAGAAGTGGAGGAAATGTGTGTTCCTGGCACAGTGAGATTTTCCAAGATGAATTGACAATAGATCTATTTATAAATTCACAAGTGGGCTTTGGCATTCAGTATCAGCAAAAGAAAACACTCCAAGATACTGTGGAAAGGGTTTACAGAACATGCTTGGTTTTTGCAACCAGTCCATTAGAAGCAGTAGTGGCTTTTCCAGAGGAACATGCAAGTATAACAGAAGTAGTAGAGCAGTAGTACAAATATGTGAATATGCAAGTAGAGCACAAGTGCTACTGAGAGAAGATACTTGGTGGCCAGTGGCTTGAAGCATTGTTCAATCCCTGTAAAACAAGAAAAATTAAACTGGTGTATAAAGGAGGAAAAATAGTTCTCTTACAGTCTTTTATTTTGCAACTAAAAAAAAAAAAAAAAAGCCTGGATGGAGAAAAAAATCTTTTAATCACACAAGATTATCCAGAAAAGAATTCCAGAAGTGCCCAGTACAAGATTCTCCCCCAGCGTGGGCTAGAGGAGGTGGCACGAAGGTGAAGATTCAGCTCATGGAAGTCTAGGTCCTGGCAATCACAGAGCAGGAGATGAGGTACTCTGGGAAGGGTTGGGATCATGAACAGGCAGTGGACACAGGCATGTGAAAACAGGTGGAGAACAAGGGATTCAATCTGAGTCTTTGGTGCTGGTGATGGAGGGATCTCTCCAAAAAGGCCTTAAACAGGGATTAAAACTGAATCTCTGGGGTGTGTCCCCAAAGACTGGTTAGCCAAAGCAGCAAAGGCATTACTGAGCGCTCTGGATTTCAGGAGATCTGAGTGAGGAAAGGTGTTCACAGCAATTGGCTCAGGGCTGGGGGGCACAGGTACTTGCACCTCATTTTCCCTGTGTGACTCCTTTTGCCCTCGGGGACAAAAACAATCACAACTTCCTCCTGTGATAGGTTTCCAAGAGAGGAAAAGTGCAACATGGTTGAGACCTACACTGAAGTTGAGGGAGTATGCACTTTTGTGGATCAAGTATGGGTTCCTGCTCATCAGCTGAGCATTTCTGATAGACAGCAGGATGTTACAAAAAAAGGAATGATTGGAAAACATGGCTTTCAGAGATGTGTGTGCGGCAGGGCAAAGAGTTGAAATAAAAACAAGTAAGTTCTCAAAATCGCCCTTGGACTTGGGCTGGCACAGGGCAGCACCTCTAAATGGTGGAAAACAACAGTGTAAGGCAATTTCTGAAAAGGAATCAGGATCTGTTTTCCAGATCTCAGAGAGGTACAAGTGTTAAAAGTGATTCAGATACTGGCAGAAAAAGGCTCATTGAGCAACCACTCCTCCACTTACTGGGAACAGTAGGAGAGGCTTTATGGACTACCAAGAAAATGAATTAACTAAGCATAATTAAACCTGCAGTCATAGAATAGTTTGGGTTGGAAGGGACCTTAAAAGTCACCTAGTTCCAACCCCCCAGCCACAGGCAGGGACACCTTGGATGAAGGTCAGTCAAGCCCTGACCTGCACCCAGTCCTTACTATGAAGTGAGACAGAAGCACCACTTTCCAAGTGAATGCTGGAAAGTTAAATTCAATCATTTTAAAAGATGGCTGTTACTCGCATAAAGAGATGGTTTTCAGAACACTGTAGGGGCTCTTTTTATTAGATCCAGAAACACAGTGATGGATACAAAAGGCAAGAAGGTAAGAGTCCTGCCCTTAGAGCAAGACAAGGCTTGTACTCATTTAAAGGGATGGCTTTCAGCTTGAAAATGCACCATCGACTACTAAAGAGGCTCTGTGTGGTACTTGTCATTTGTCCAGTGTGTTGTATCTTGCCAATATCCTGACATATGCCAAAGTCTTTGAAGGGGAACTCATAAACCATTTATAAGTGGTTTGTGATAAGCTCAAGGCAGACCATCTGAAACAAAAAGAAATGTGAGGAGCCCTGAAAAGAAATAATTTACCTTTCACACATTGTGGGGGAGAACATCAGGGGTGGAAGAGAGCTACTCAAGTTTAAGCATAACCACAGCATGGAAACAACTGGGTAAAAAATGCCCAAGAATAAAATTAAATTGGAAACTGCAAGGGGTTCTCTCATGGATATGTTTTTATAGGAGAAGTTAGAGTTTATGAAAGAGACAGCAGATTCCAAAGAAAGAATAAATATTCCTCAGGGACTCTGAAAAGACAGATGGAACAAAAATAAGCAGGAAGATTAAAAATCCCCCAGGAGGTTTGTACAGGAGAAAGCTCAGACCAAGCTTGTGGTATGAAAACATCATGACAAAAAGTAGTGGCTCCTGATTATGGCTGTGCCATTTGTAGCCTGTTCGTGGTCCTTTTCTCTGCTTGGTGTGGACCCAGAAAGAGGAAGGAGAAGGTGGGAAGAGCATGCTGTTCCCCTGGAAAACAGCCTCCCAAAGAGTGTGTTTGGTCTCAGGTTGGTGGTGGTGCCACTGGTGTCTTCCCTTCTCCAGCTTCTTTATTTAATGGCAGACAAAAAATCCCAGAGCAGAACACAGGACAAATGGTTAAAAAATGAGTTATGAGGCTAGAGGGATATTGAGACATTCCCAGGACAGTTTTATTTCCTATATTAAAGAGGCTGGTGCTATTTGATAGAGCAGACTGGGCAAGAACAGCGAGGGATAAAGCAAACATAAGGCACATCCTGAAAAAGAACAAAGAACAAAAGGTTTGGGGCAGCGTGGTGGTGAGCAAAGAAGCAGCCTCCTGCTGTTTGATCTCATCATGTCCTGGCACACGGGGATCAGTTTGCATTTCCTAAAAATAAACAGAATGGCAGTGAAGTGGCATCTGACTGCAGCTCAGCTTATGTATCCTCGTGGAAACACCCCGAAACCATCTGGGTCGAGGGAGGTGGCAGGACACCCACGTGTACGTACACTGGCACTTACAGCTCTCCACATGTTTATTATAAAAAGAATTATATGCTACAGAACTGTCCTGTAACTACACCAAAAGCAAAACTCATTTGCTTTCAGCTCCTCTTCAAAGAACTTAAAAATCCATCTCCTCTTGTGTGCACAAGGTGCCCCTTACATCACAAAAAGGGTGCTAAAATAATGGGGTTTTTTATGGTACAACAGTTTCGCAGTTGTAAAGCAGGAACATGAATTTCAGATATGCCAAACAGCCTGGAATTCCTTTGGTTTCAATATTCCTGCTCTCTCCTTCTTTGAACAGTCATTTCTTTTGATCCTTTTCTGTACCTCTTTGCTGCGTTCCACCTTTTGATACCAGAGGACAACTTCTGTGTAAAAAAGTGAATTTTGAAGTAGTCTCAGAATACTTTACATTTCTTTACCCTAAAGTTCACAGAGGGTAATTCATGTCCTCAATCCATGCCTGGCTTAAGGGAATCTTCTGCAAACTGAATGAGAACTCCCCAGGAAGTATTTTTGCACCCCCACCCAGAACTTTGGCCCCGAGCATGTGAGGGAAGCCTCACATGAGATCAGCCTATATTGAATCTTAACCAACATGTTCCCAGGGTGTGGGAAGGATTATACTTGTTTTTTAGAATAAACCCCAAGCATTGCACATGCAACATTAAGAAATGCGTGCTAAAACTTAAAGCTGATCACAGACCTCTATCTGATTTTAGAAACCAGTAGAGCATGTGGTATAAACCAGTCACCTTATTTCATAGCATATTCCTGAATCTCAAAGCACAGAATAGTGGTGTAGCTTTTTTATTTGTTCCCAGAAATCAGATTTTACTGATAATACAATAGTCCAGCACTCGTTAGTATAAATTACTGCTTCACCTTAAAAACCACTCCACTGTGACTCTCAAGGTTCATACATCTTAAGAATTGCACTTAAAGAGCTGTTAAAGAGCTGTAAACCTTAATGCAGTCATAATAGCCCTCAAATCAGTGGTCTGGAGAAGAAGAATTGGAGCGCATTGCATGAGAGTTTGTCACTAACTAACTAAAACCCCAGAATATCTTAAAACATCAGAGGGCAGTTGTTCAGGAGGGTGTGACTCCCAGTGGCAGCCTGGCCAGCCTCAGGAAAGAATGTGTATTTTGGTTTGGTTTTTAAAAGCCTACTTGGTTTAGCTGCCGAATGCTCTCCTAGTCTGCAAGGAAGTTCTCTGCTTACTTCGAAGCTGACAAGGAGCAAGCTGCTAAAATGAACAGTTACACTTTTTCCATGGCATCAAACTTTTTCCTCCTCTTTCAAAACAACCCTAAACTGATAACTGTGAATTAAAATGTGGTATCTGGATTTTTTTTTTCCAGTGTCCCAGAGCTGCAGCTGAGACGGGAGCCGGGTTGGATGCAGGTTTCCCATGGCTTTTCCTAGGTCAGTGCCTAAGGGCTCAGACCACCTGCACGGCACCTGCAGGCGAATTATTCAAGGTAATGAGCCTGAAGATCTCCACTTGCTGTCAGCTTCCTCCCTCATTCATTTCAAATGCTGAGCTGTCACAGAGGGACTGTGACAAGCATTCTCCCTGAATGTGAGGGCCTCTTTTTTTTCTCCGGAATTGTGCTGGAGGATTTACTCACCCTTCAGCTGTTGGTATTTCCAAGGTGGACAGAATGCTTAGGAATACCACCAGCAACTACAAACGATGTATCTCAGGTAACATCAAAGTGCAGATATTCTGAATAGACCCTTGATTTCTGCTGTGTCCTGCAGGACAACCCCTAATTTTGATCTGTTCCCACCTGTGACACCATTCACACTCCTGGGACATATTCATTGAAATGGGACATGAATTCATTGAAATGGAGGCAAAGGGAGCAGAGGGCTTTGTGGTATGGGGTCAGCAAAGGTGGGGCACTGGTGGCCACAAGACCCTGGTGAGGTGTAGGGAAGTGTGGCAGAACATGCTCCCTGTGTCCCAAGGGTTTAATCCTTTGGAACAACCAGCTCAGAGGGCTGTACACAGCAGCAGGGTGCTAACCTCCCATGAAATGATGAGCTTCTTCATGCTGTAGGTTGAAATCCTGTGTCTTTCCCTGTGTCACATTGGCTTCCATTTGGACCCTCTCCTGAGCTCTGACCTAGGAAAGCTCTCACAGCCCTCTTGGCTGTGTCAGGGGACAAGTTTTAATCCTTACACATGCACTGTGTGATAAAACCTGAAACAAAGGGCATGCCCATGATCACCTGACCCAGTCAAGGGCTCTCTGGTGAGGCCTGGGCTGGCTCAGGGGATGCTCTGCCTTTGTGAGTCCACATGATGGGGATTGCCCCTTGTTGTGAGCCCTGCTGTGGGCTGGGCCTTATCACTCCAGAGGTGGTGGGCACAAGAGGCCAACAGTTCTCATTGTGTCTGTTGATAACTGCTGGGAAGAATTGCTTCTCTAAGCTGCGAGGGAAGGAGCTGCACCCAGACGTTTCCTCTGACGTGGTCTGCAAGGAGGTTCTGGCTCAGGATGTCAGGTCTTCACACAGATGAGCTGGGAGATGCTTTGGCACGTCATTTTGAAGTGGTTTGTCCATCAGTGTTTGGCAACATCAAATTTCTCCGTTTTTCTGGCTTTCCAACTTTTATCTAGCCACCCCTTTTGGCAGGGAAGGTATGCCAAAGTATTTTCCCATAAGGAAACAGAGCTCCTGGGTTTTTCTGCAGTGGCACCATATGATGCTTTTTCTTTTTTGCAAGAAAAGGAAATGTTTAGAAAAAAGTTCAAGCCACAGATGTTGGATCTGTGGATACAGATTATTTTTTTTTTAAAATACCCTAAAGTTGGGAAGTGCTTGCCCTAGAACAACAGTTGGACTGTGTTCAGCTTTCTAAAATAACTGTGCCCAAAATCCAGACTCTGACCCCACCCTTCAGGCTCATGTCTCTTTCTTTAGCAAAAGTGGAAATAGAAATTAAATCTCACTTTATCTGAAATTTTCAATTCATAACACTCTTCATTTTTTAGTTTTGTTTTCTTAATAATTTGTGGTGGTTACAAAACGGGTCTTTTGACCTCTCTTGCCCTCTCAACCAGCAGTTTTCCAAGCCTTGTCCTTCAGGGGTTAAGGAAAGGAGGCCTGAGAGAAACTGCCACTAATTAACTGTGACAGCTGAAATCTTTGAAATTGCTATTGAACTTGGAACCTTGTGTGCTATTGTTCTTCGCTCCTCTGCTGGAGTCTTGCGTGATGGTGGTTTGGATGGAAACATTTTTGGGCAGGTCCTTGGAAAAACAATGGGAAAAAGCCGTTTTAAACAATCCTGTGAAAGCCAGCAGTGGCAATACTGACCAGAACTTAAAGATTTGATTTCATGCATTTGGATTTGAAGGGGAGTTTTCCTCCAGGTTGATGGCAAAAGTCCACCTGTCCATCAGCGCTCAGGGACGGGGGACCAAAATCTTTCCAGGTGTAAGGACTAACTGATGGTGCTGTACATCTACCCAGGTGACTACTGTGGATTGAAAACAAATTTTGGAAAAACACAGTGTCGTTTTCAGCCTAGTTTTCAGCCTACCAGTCAATTGCTGCTTATAATTGTGAAAGCATCAGTTTTTATAAGGTGTCTTGAGATACTTCTTAAAGTATCAAAAGTATCTTGAGGTACTTTCCCACCATTCCTTCTGGTACCTGTAGTGAACACAAGAGGTCTACAAAAAGAACTGAACCTGAGCATTGAAATCTTCTGCTGGATGGCTACCTGTAATTCTTCTGAAGATGGCACATAGAGAAAAAGAGAAGAGAAAATGAGTCAAAACTGTATTTTCTCTGGTTCTTGGCCACTGGTGAGCAATACTGGTTTGGGTGTATATTTGTTCCCTGACTGCTTTGCCACATTATTTCAGCTTTGCTAAGGGATACAGATAGTGATCCCTCGACAGACACTCTCTTTGTCTTTGTGGAATATTTTTGAGTGAAGGGGACTTTGGACTTGGCTCAATATTTTTCTTCTGGGCAATTATGGTTTTCTGGCCTTTCCAAAAAAGAATACCATATCCATGTGTGTACTTGTGTCACCCAATCCCAGATTTAATTAAGATGACCACCAGATTCATACCAACCCAAGCAGAAATGTGGGACAATGTCCACAAGCTGCCCTCTAACTTACGTAGGATTGTTTTCTGTTACCACAGAGTAGGACCTCAGGAACCGAGCAGGATGTACCTGCCAAGAGTGTTTAATGCTGCTGAAAACACTTCTTTTTGGGTAACCTCAAAATGCTCCTGTTGGGAACCTTGAAGTCTGCTGTGCTTTAGAGAAATTATCCCCAGACCTGCCTGGCTGCTGCACAGTGCCATGTCCTGTTCTCTATGGATCAGCTCTCCAGTCTCCAGATTAAATGCATGCCCAGGTATGGGATAGATAGAAATGTCTTCCCTTTCTCAGTATTCAGTCCTGTATTAGCCACTGCAAAAGGCACAGCTCAGCTACAGAGAGCTCTGGAGTCTCAACTGACCCCGGATGAACCTTATCATAAAATAATAATAAAAATAATACAGGAATATGAGTCCTGTAAATCACTGACCCCTTTTGAACATAAACTGGATCTCTTTTAACATTTTTAAGATTCATTTACTGCTGTCTTTATGGCCAGGTTGTATGTCATAATGGTATGGCCAGGTCTTCAGCTGATATAAATCCCAGAGGTTCCACTAAAACTGTCATTTCAGTTTTGATTTACAGTTGCCTGAGTGAGACAGTCCCTGTGCTATTTCTATTCAGATAAGGAGCTAGTGAAAGTTGTTATCAGAGCATATAACACTCTAATTTTTCTGACTTTGGAGACAGATTAGAAAGCAGATCTTTGGAAGCCTCTTGACTTGGACTGATGATATTTGAATTTTAAATATCTTCTGATTTGCAACTGCAATTGCACTTGCAAATTTATCAGGGCCTTAATGTTATTTCAGCATGCCTGAATAGCTGATTTTATTTGCTTGCTTTGTGATTAAAACTGATGGGAGTAGACCACAACTTCATGCTGTGTTTCCATATAGCAGAGTAACTACAGAACAGGCTTTGAGAATATATTTGCAATGCACTTTCTTAATCAAGTTTTTACTAGAGAATATGCCCACTTCTTTGCATGTACACTTACTTTCCATGTGTTTAGAGCATTCAGGAAGTTTGATTATCCTTTAAAGCCTGGCAAGAACACTTGTCAAAATACCACTTCTGCTCTTAGAGGTTAAGAAGTAATTTATTTCTTGACATTTGCTAACTTATTCTCCCTTGAAATCCTTGTCTTGTACTTGATATGGACATATCTGTAACTGACTAATTAAATTTCATGATAAACCTAACAAAAGCATTTCTGACAGTTTACACTTCTGGTTGTAATCATGAGTTTGGACATAAGAGGAGCAGCAAGAGTGGGCAAGGCAGCAAAGAGAAAAGAAACCAAGGGACCTGAGCTGCTGCCAGAGATGTGCTTAGAGAGAATAACACAGAGAATATGGGTGAGCAGTTGACTGCAATAAGACCAGGTGTTGCCCCCATACATTATTTGATTCCCACTCTGCTCAGAGAAACTAGATTTGATTCACAAAGAGGATTTGAGTTCATAAAGAGTTTTGATTATAGGGGTAAAAAGAATAAAGTCAATTTCTTCTCTTAGTGGAAACAGCCAGTGAGATCCCCAAAAAACCACTGAACTGCTGGAAGACAGCACTGAAGGGACTCTCCACAGGACCTCAGTGGCAGAGAGCAACAGGGCAATTGGTGGTGACTTCATCCCTGTTCTCTTGGACCTCTTTTGCAAGAGCAGAATGGCTGAGGGGATCCTGAGGAAACCCAGCCTCTTCCCTCTGTGTACAGCTCCTGCTCAGTGTGTCAGAGAGCACCAACAAAATCGGGAGGTGAGCCAGGAACTGCTGAGCCTGCTGAGGTGTTGCAGACCCCCTAGTGCGAGGCGTGCCTGGCCAGGATCACCCAGGACATGTGTCCCACCACCACACCAGCCAGGTTATAAATCCTTGCACAGACTGGACATCAAGCTGTCTGAACCCATGGAAAAGGAGCATCAGCCTTTGGTCCAGGGTTGTTGATAATGGCTAGAAATGTTCATTTTAAAAAATGAGGTAAGTGTAATGTTACTAGAAGGTGGAAAGCTTCCAAGCCTGATCCTGCCTCATGCCCCTGCTGCTCTTAGGCTTGAGACCAGACCTTAGGGGCAAGCTTTACCCTCCAGCAAATATTCACTGTGACGTTGTAGTCCCTCAAGGGAAAGGAGGGTTTATGATGGAAATGATGATGGAGTATTAAATGCCATGGTGCTTCATGAACAGCACAGCTACAACAACAACACCCAAACCAGGAAATAGGAAAAAGGTCTTCTCCATGCAGATGGGGAGGCAGGTGATATAACCCTACTGTACGTAACACCAGAGACTTTCCAAATCCTGCTCCAAATCTTATAATCCCTTCAATCCTTAACGGTTCAAAATTACATCATCATTTCCTCCATTTCAGACAGAGCTTTACCCCTTCTGCTTCTTAGCTGCAGTGCAGCCTAATAGGACTCATACTTCTTCATCTTAAATGGAAAAATGTATGTCAAGGCAAAACAAAGCACAGCTTCTAGACCTCCACAGGGGGTGGAGGGGGCGTCTCATAAATCTGTATGTGATTAAAGGCAGCTGCAGATTGACATGGACAGTTCGAGCTTGTCAGTCCTTTGTGTGATAGATGGCTGTTGGAGCAAGACAGCAGTGGCAAGCTCAAGACAATGAATTTCCTGCACTTCCTAATCTTATTGCCGAGGATCGGGAAATACATGGCTAATCAGCCCTGGATTGGTAACTCCAGTACAAGCACTGCTAGTTTTCAGCCTGGCCATTTATTCTTAAATCTTTCAATCTCTTGTTTCAATAGCACTGAATGTGGAGAAGTACAATGAATTCCTTTCTGGTAACCTGAGAATATCAGCTAATGGAAAAAACAAGAAGTGCTCTGCAACTATATTAAATTTTCAGGGATTTTTCCCTCCTGCCCCCAACTGGCTGATGTTAACATTTTTCTAATGTCCTTGAGATTACAGCAAACAGCTTGCAGGAGAAAAAGAAAAACAAACTCCACAAACAGCTTGAACCACATCCTCAGCTGGCACAAACTGATGCAACTCTCCTTTTTATACCAACTGAGAAGCCAGGGCACTGCTGCTTTTATTTCAGCTTCACAACACAGTTACCATCATAAAAGTAAGATATTGAGATGAGTTTCACTCCAAGTGACATCATAAATTAGTGGGGAGCATGAAATGTGTTGGCAGAGCTAGAAGGGGTGCTGTGCACAGAGTCCATTTGGCACCAGCAGCCAGACTCCAGGATCCATGGAGACGCATCCAAGGACAGAGTCTTGCATTTTGTCTCCTGTTTTTATGAACATCAAGCTGATCTGTTTGTTTAGAAATGGAGGAAGGAAAAATAATGATGAAAGCATACATCTGTAGCATGGTGGTATTTCTGATTATTTGGCATGTTTCACTACAAAAATTGAGTGGGTTAAGAGTCATCTCACTGTCTAAGGCCTACTCATGCTGGTGTTTCCAGGCAAGCAGTTCCCCACTGATGTTAGAGACAAATAATAGGTACACAAAGAAAGGAAAAAGATGTAGCTGATGGAAATGATCATGTTAGACCTACAGGGTCAGCCTGCCTCTAGTGTTCAGGTATTCAAGTTTTGGCTTAGACATGAGCAGTTCAGATGTTTTCAGTCCCCTGTGGACATTTGAGCAGCTGAAAATTAGTATAAAATGTAAGTTGTCCCTAATGAGCAGTGAATGTCATGACTGAAAACTGTCTCAGGACATTGTCTTTCACCTCTGATGGAGAAATCTTCCATATGGGCAGATTTGACCAGCTCTTGGCAACTTGGAGCCTTCACTGCAGCATAAATAAGAGAACATCTGGCTTACACCAATCTTTAGTTTTCCATGCCCTTGGGAAAGTCATAGTACTGACTCACCCTCCTCTACACCCTCTGCAGGATAACTCCATATCAAAGATACCTTGAGAAACAATATGCTTTGGTCTTTAACAATATATTAATATTTGAAAGATAGCATAGAACAGAACAGAATAGAATAATTTCAGTTGAGAGATACCTACAATGATTGTCTGGTCCAACTGTCTGCCCATTTCAAGGCTGACCAAAAGTTAAAGCACATTGTTAAGGCATTGTCCAAATGCCTCTTAAACACTGATAGATTTGGGGCATGAACCACTTCTCTGGGAAGTCTGTTCCAGTGTATGACTACCCTCTCGGTAAAGAAATGCTCCCTAATATCCAGCCTAAACCTCTCCTGGCACTGCTTTGAACCATTTCCACACAGTTGATCCTACACAGTTGCGGGATGTGAAGTTTATGAACAGGAGTTTGAGGATCTGAAGTTTTGGATTTAGATACAACTGCCACATCTCTCAAAGGTATTGTAAGTATTCGTATTTTGTCTGGGAGAAGAGATATTTGGAGAACTGCAAGTCTGGGGCTTAAAATGTACAGAGATACCAAGTTACTAGGGACCTACTGATGTCATTAAAGGCTAAAGCAAAAGGGACTTTTAAGTCAGGAGGACTCTGATGTGCTCCAGAAGATCCTTTGGAAAAGCTAACTCCAGGATTCAGTATTTGCTAACTGGAAGACCTCACATTTTGCATTTGGGCGACTGAAAAATTGCTGCATGGAATTTGGAAACCATCTTTTCAGAGGTGAATTTTGAAGACAAAACAAAAGTAAGGAACTTGAAGCCACTGCTGTTTTGTATAAAGTGGGTAGTAATTGCTTTTTGGGCAGTCTCCCTGTATTTTCACAAAACTGCAATACCTATTCCAAGTGACTGTAGTGTAAAAAACTGTGCCTGGCAAAAAAATCAGGCCTGGCAGCAACTTGTTTCAGAACTTTGAAAATGAGATTAATGAGGAAGAAGGTGTTGAAAAAGGGAGCCAAACAAGATGGAGATTGATGATTTTGTAGAATGGGCTTTCTTGTAGCACTTCTCAAGTTTTCTTGCTTTTCATTTATTTTTACATTATTCACCTGGAAAGAAAAAAAAAATCCTGAAGTTCACGCACTTCACTGGAAAATGCTGGTCTCAAAGAGATATGTTTGCTGTTTTCACATGGGAACGGTTACTACTTGGCATCTATTCTAAATTCAAAATGCATTGGGTCTAATTCATGTGTGTTGCAGCCTTCTCAAATTGCGGGATTTCCAGTCTGGATGCATTTGGCCCAGTGTGCTCTGCCTGTTTTAGCTTCAATACATTATGAGATTGCTAGTTCCATATCCCCTGAAGGATTATATTCTTCCTTGGGCACAGAGCCCACTCAGGTCTCTGTGTTCCACTAAACTAGACTATAAAGAGTAGGTGCAAACCCTGCACAGGAACTTCACTCATCATGTCAATACCTTTTTGAGTTGCCCTTCGAAAGAACGTGTTTAATGATGGGCTTGGTGTGCTCTTCCCAGTCATGAAAGCTCTGAGGATTGAGTTCTTCTACACAGCTACCCTTAATGTGGGGAATAAAATCCTACCAAACCCCTTCAGCTCACTGCCAGTGATAGAAGTGCCCATTAACCGGTGTGGTTACACCACCTGCACTGTTCTGCTGTCTGGGAAACATCCTGCATGTCTGCACCCTCAGCTCCTGGTGGGAATCCTCCAAAGTAAACTCCTCCATTTGCCTCTCCAGGTGCCACACATCCCTTGTTCCTGGATTGCACAGAGCTCAGACAGTGCCCTCCCTGTATCAATAGGCTGTGCCACCTGTGGACAGATGGGCAGGGGTGAGGAACTCAGTGGGAATTTTGGGTGATGTGATGTGGATCTCATGTAGCAGATTCAAACCTCCATGGTGTTGCCTTGCTGTAGCACAACACTGCAGATGCCTGAGATACAGTCCTTGCCAAGGAGGAGAAGAGGATCACGAGACAGGGCCAGGGCTGTGTGCCTTACCCTTGGTGTACAGGACTTGTCTGAGCTCAGCCTGCAGGTCGCAGCCCAGAAAGCCTGAAATGACCCCCCCACACTAAACTCCCCCAAAATGTCCCTCAGTCATGCAAGTCTGGAATGGCTCTGTGCATCGAACAGGCGGGAAAGAAGAAGTAACAAATAAGAGCTTTGCTGTCGTGTTTTGCTGTTGTTTGACTAGAAATCTTCATCAGGAACTAAACCTGAACCTGCTGTGACTGCGGTTCTAGATTGGGATGCAAGAAGGGTGTATGAGGTCTCCAGGCATAGTTTACCCACAGCCTTGAATAAATCATTTGTTTCTCTTTTGCAGGAAGGGTTCATAGGCCTGTCTTTATCTGTCTTATCCTGGTAGACTCTAAGGTGCTTTGTCAAGGCCATGGTTTGGAAAGTGCTAAGCAAATTTGGCCAAGGCCCATAGATGCTCCTGTAGAACAAGGCAGGAAAAGCAGCAAAATTTAGTGAGATTCTTTCTCAGGAAGGAGGGAGGGAGAGAGAACCTTTCTAGAGCTGAATACTGGCTGTATTAGCTACAAAACTAGACTGAAGTTCAAGGTAAATCCAGTTTCTTTTGTTGCCTTTATTAAAGGCAAAAATCTGATAACTTCTAATGAGTATAAAATGTAAATCTAAATTACTTAAGCTTCATCAGAAGACTGGTCTTCCATTTGGGAGTAGCCTGTGCAGTTTTCAGTGTAAGAAACAGGCCATAACCCCTCCACAGGCAATACAATTAATCAAATAATACAATTATGCTAAGCCAGTGCTGATGATCCTTTCAAGGGATAAGTATAGTTATCCTGGCTCGCAAATAAAAAACAAAAGTGATTGAAAGTTAGAACATGGAGCAAATGGACGATTCTGAATCCTCCCTCTATTGTTAAACTGTACAAATCTATTGCTTTTCTAATAAATATTCCCAGCTCAAAGCGTTTTCTTGCCAATATTTTCAGCAGTGGAAGCCAAGCCAGAAGGTTCTGAAACCAGCATATTGGCATGGGTGTTTTTTCTTCTCCTTCTTCTAATATACCATGGAATCTAGTTAAATATTTTTCCACTCCTTACTTCTCTCTGCGTCTTCTGGAGAAAATGTGAGTCCTATTTCCTCATAAAAATATCTTAGCATTTGACAGGTTGGGTGTCTTTGATCCTGAAATATTTTTGGATGATTTTTCTCCCCCACTTTGACTTTGTAATATAACGCTCCATAAAAAGTATATGCATATATGCAACTTTAAAAGGGGATCCTTATTTGAAATTAAACTTTTACACCAATTAACCTCCTCCCAGTGCTCTATAAAGTGCAGTAAAAACAGTGCTCTTACAGAGACCCTTGCAATTCTCAGATTGATGCCTCCCTGGCTGTGGAACCCAGAACATCTGCTTTAAATTAGCTCTGATGGAAGGTCTACTTGTAAATGCATGACTTAATCAGCCTTACTAAAGTAAATGGCACATACTGTAGCAGAGGGTGCTTCAGAGTCAGACTCAAACCTGTCTTTCTTTTGAAGCAGAGAGGGGGGAAAAAAGGGGGGGCACAGAGGGGGCAAACTTTAAACCAAAGGCGATTTCTTTTTTTTTTTGTCTTTTATGAGCTGACATTAGCAGACGTGTGGCTGTACCATAGCCAGTCTAACTCCCCAGCACCATGTGCAGCTGTGCAGGGTAAGCCTGCCTTGCTCCTCCCCACCCTCATATCCCCATGCTTTCAAGCCCCCTTTAGGAGAAGGCTGCAGAGAATTCCATGGAGGCGTGCTAGGGAATCTTCTTGTTCGCCTGAAGGCTCTTGCCCAGCATCCCCTGAGAGTGCCCAGTTTGTCCTGAGGGAAGTCTAAGGGCAGCTGACCCAGCTGACTTCCTCCAAGGATGAGTCTCCCTGCATTGTTCAGACCCTGCTAATCTTCCCTGAGCAAAAGGAGCCACAGGCTTCCTGTTGGCTTTTAACAGTGGGGATTGTGAGGGGTGAAGGGTTGCAGAAGGTCCTTATGAGGCTGAGTGACGGGGCAATAAAATGACAGATGAAATTCAGTGTATATAAACAGAAAGTGATGCATGTGGGGAAAAACAACCCTGGATTAATTATAAAATGATGGGCTCTGAGCTGACTCTTATGACTAAAAAGTGAACTTTGAATGAAAACATCAGCTCAGGGCTCAGAAACCACCAGAAAAAAAGAAGTAAATTGAATGCTAGGAATGGTTAGGAAAGGAGTAGAAAGCAAAATAAAAAGTATTTCATCACTCTCTATAGCCATGGTTCATCCACACCTCAAATAACATGTGTTGTTCTGCCCCCTCACCTGAAAAAAGGGATACAGTAAACTAGAAAAGGTTCAAAAAGGGTAAAAAGGATGATCAAAGGCTTGGAATTACTTCCATATGAGAAATTATTGAACCCAGAAAAGGGACAGATTAGGAGTAGGGGTATGACAGACCTCTAGAGCACCAGGGACCAACTGTTCACTGTCTTTTCCCTGGAAGTGTTCAAGGCCAGGTTGGACGGGGCTTGGAGCAACCTGGTCTAGAGAAGGTGTCCCTGCCCATGGCTGTGGAGTTGGAACTTATGGTCTTTGAAGTCCCTTCCAACCCAAACCATTCTGTGATTTTTGTAGTACAAAAACTAGTGCCCATGGCACAGAGCTAGTAAAAGCCAGGGTAAAAACAACAGGAAGTTTTTCTTCACGCAATGGTAACAAGAGCTGTGGAATCCCTACCAAAGGATGTTATGGATGCAAGAAGTTTGGTGGTTTCAGAAGAGGACAGATGAGAATTCAGAAGAGACTAATAGGGTAGAGAATCAGTAGATAGGACATAGAGAAAATACTGCCAGAGAAAGAAAACCCAGAAAAATTAGAACAAAGTGAACAATTAGAAAAATCTAGACAATAACAAAGGAAAAGGACAAGTAAAATGAGAAAAGGCACTGGGGAGCCTGAAGAACGGATTTGGAAAGGGATTAAGGGATTAGTCTCACTTGCAAGCTGTGTAAGAATGGTTGTAAAATACACATGGAAGGTACAAGGACACAGACCAAAGAAGTCAAGAAAAATGGGACAAAGTCACAAAGGTACAGGTGGGTGGGAACGAGGACCATCGAGATTGCTGGAGAGGAAAAAAAGTAAAGTGAAACAAGGGGGAAGAATAGTCAGGGAAGTAAGTTCTGCTGTTTGTCTGCCGAGGAGGGAGAGCTTTATGTGCAGAACAGCAGATTGTCACCACCTCAGGACAGTTCATTAATACATACTGGTCGTGCCGAGGCATCTCATATAAAAACAAAGTGGAAGAACAACATCATAGATGGAAAATGGGGTCCATGAAACTCTGAAACCACCCAAACCAGGGTAGTTGTGCAATCTTAATCTGACTCTATTGTTCTTTACAGGATAATTACTCCAGTATATCCTTTTCCAAAAATTAACCCATGCATCTCGTTTCCTCTGCCCTTGCCCACAGCAGTTTCATCCCCTCTACTTTTGAATCAGGCTGCTCTCTACCTTTGCTGGTGGATTGAACACTTTCCAACAACTTACCAGCTCTCGAGTTCTCCAGTCAGAAGGTAAGAAGCACAACAGCCATTCACTGAAAAGACACTAAAATTGGTTTAACAGAAAAGAATCAGTATGTTTCTCCCAATCCTATTTTTTCGAAAGAGACAATTCCTTTGTTCTGAGTAAACAAATCTTCTAAAAAGGCCCACATATTCAACCTGAGACTTCCGAAATATGTGAGAAATCTCTGCAATCGCATCTGCATAAAATATAAGCAATCAAATTTAGTGCATTGCAATGTCAAATGCTGAGCAATTGCAATAAAAGGCAGCACAACTGGTCCCACATGTACCACAATGAACAGCAACACCATTATGCCATTTTTTTCCTCATTTTGGAACTACCTGTACTTGGAAAGAGAGAAGTTTTAAAGTAACAAGTGTATACATTAAGAACACCTAAAAAGGGAAAACCAGGGATGCTATGTTATCAAGTGTTAATGTATTTCACTTTACATGGATATCTTTATTTTCTGCAGTGTGCTCCAGGAATGCACATTAGGACATGTGAGTGGGTCCTGGTGGGTTCAGTGGAACTTTAATGTGTACTCAAGTGCTCCTTTAAACCAGATTGAGGCATTTCCAACCCAGAAATAGTATGCTAATATAAATCTCAATAGGCATATTAATTTAACGTTCCTGCTTGCATCCACAGTCACTGTGGGTAGATAAAGACTTTGAGACTGAGATAATTTAGGGTCAGAGTGCAGCATTAGATTATGTAGTCTAGTTTAGCAAAGAGTAATCCACTTACTGAGGGTAGCTGTCTTCTGAGACCAGTAATTTGAGTTTGGCACAAGGCTACATTGGGTTTGGCTGGAATTTCTCTTCCAGAAAGGGACATAAAGTGGTAGAAAGCCTCTCACTGTCCTTGGTGATGAGTCCCTGCAATTATCTCTTCAATATTTCCTTTCAAGAGTTAAAACTCTGTTTTGCCTATGGGTTTTTGTGACACCATTCCTTTTCACATAATCATAGGATTGTTAAGCGTGGAAATGACCTCTAAGATCAAGTCCAGTCATCAACCCAGCACCCACTATTATGTTCACCACTAAAACGTGTCCTCCAGTGCCATATTCACAGGGTTTTTTAACACTTCCAGGGATGGTAACTCCATTATTTCCCTAGGAAACCTGTTCCAGTGCCTGATGCCCCTGTCTGTGAAGAAATTCTTCCTAATATTCAACCTGAACCTCCCCTGGCACAAGTTGAGGCCATTTTCTCTCATCCTGAAAAGGGTTAGAAAACCATTGGTACCTGTCATTTTGGTGGAGAGGCTTATATACTGCTATTAAATCACTTTTCAGTCTTCTGTTTGTTTGTTTTTGATGAGCAGAACAGTCAGAGCTGTTTAAGTGTCCATCCATCATTTTCTCTAGCCTTTGATCAGCATTTTTGGTGCACAAAAGAATCAACATCCAACACATAGAATGATTACTCCCATTCGTGTGGCTTACTGCATTATAGACCACACTTCGCACCCCACAGATGGATGCTTGTTCAGAAATCCTCCTGATAAGCCATGCTCAAAAGGCCTAGACTTTATTTTTCTGAAAGGAAAGACCTGCAAGAGTGGTTTGTGATGTTTGGCAAGCAGCTTTGTCTTCGATTTCCTCTGTTGAGATGCTTGGGACTCTTTGTCTGAATTGCTCTGTGCATTACAATATAAAAATATGGTTTCTGTGAAAAGCCTCCTCTCCCTCTGCTGGTTCCACTCAAATCAGAATTAAACCAGAGTTAAATGGAAGCTTTCAAACCTCAGGACTTCCTGGGGGCCCTGCTCTTTGCTATCAATCCATCATTTCTTTACAGCCCATTTTCAGATGCATTTGTTAGAAGTTACTCTCTGGCTACACCCTTCTTTTTGTCATAAATCAGTCACTTCTGGCCTGAGTGGACACTTCTCAGTCCTTCCAGTGCCATTCCTGCCAGCCCTCACAAAATGCAGCAGGCTGAGTCATACCTCAGGAAAAGGTCTGTAATTGCCCAATTTCATGTTATTTCTTTTCCATTAGAGAGCTAAACTAGAGGTGACCATTTACATTTTTGAGGTGATGCATATTCTAAATAATGCCTTGTTGCTGCTTTCTTCCTCTTCCACTTTCTTTTTGGGTTATTCATTATATGTGATTCTGAAAAACATTTATTTAGCATTGGTCTTTCAGTGTTAGAAAATATGAGACATATTGATTGGTAGTTGCTCATGTGAAGTTGTTTAAATAGTACTTTAAAAGACATTAAGCAGCATTTTGCATCAAAAACCACTCAGACACATGAATTTGGAAAGATGCTGACTAGACTCATATTTCCTGTATTAAAACACTTGTATAAAAATGTGTTCTTCTCTGATTTATCAAACAAGCAAATGACCCTCTGGAGAGTTTCTGGTTCAGACAAGAATACCTAAACAAAATCTCAGTGAATCACTTGAACTTGCTAGAATTTTTCCATATGAAGATCATTATAAATGTATCAATATTATGGTGTGCACATATTCAGTACAAGCCTGAAATCTGTATCACTACGGTGTTGGTTCTTGAGATATATGAGTAAAAATGCACACAAGAGTACCAGGGAGACGTACAGAGAATATCAACTCCTTAATCACATTTGGTTTGCTATGTGCTGACAAAATATTTAGCCAAACTTACCTCCTTGTCTCAGCACCACAAATTTAAGCTTTAATTATAATTTAATTATATTTAAGTTTTTTTTCCACTTCACATAGTTATCTTGCACACTTAGGGACAAGAATACACCAGAGTGAGACCCACTGAGCAGATCTTAGCAGATAATTTGACCCATCTGTAGGATTTAGGAGTAGGTTGGGAGATGTCAAAGTATTTTAAGCAATTTAAAAGTCATATGTTTAATTCAGCCCGTAGATACAGATGCATAATAAATTCTACCAGATGTTGCAAGAAAGGCAGGGAATTGTGGGAGACACGGGAAAATCAGAGTGAAAAGAGAGAGGACAATGTGCAGCTTTTGGCTTAGGCCAAGAATTCGGGTCCTGATCTGAAACACAAGGGGTTGACAGAAAGATTCCTGTTGTTCTCAAAGGCTTTTGGCTAATATTTCCTAATATTACCTAAAAAACATTAGAGGCAGTGAGGCACTGAGATATCACATGGGTGACAGCTACAGTGCCTGATACAGACTGGAAGGATTTTTGCTTAAGCCTGAGTAAAGCTGAGACACAGACATATGGATGATAAATGTGTGTGTATGTGTGTGCATATATATATATGTACATACACATATTTAAAATGTGTCCTATGGAATTACTCTCTTGCTCTGGAGCCAGAGAGGAGCCTGCTCCAGCCTCAGAAGTGACCAGCCCAGAGGAAGGGTGGTGGGCTAAGTGTGCTTCTGACCCATCGGCTGTTGAGAAGGAGCTAAATTCCTGTTTAGGCAGAGAGGAGGAAAGCTGCCTGAACTGCTGGCAACAGCAGCTACTTTGGCTGCTCAAATTTGGGACCTCCTAAACTGTAAAAGAAAAAAAAAAAAGGGTATAAAGTACCTGATAAACATGTTCCATGAGAAAGGAGAGGAGCTGGATTTCCCTTTCTGCCACAGGGGAAGCCTGGCATGAACTGTGGCCAGGGAAGAGAAGAAGCTAAAGATTTGTTTGCTCATATTGTCAAAGATTAAATGCTAAAGCTTAGGCATTTGAAACAGTGAGATCTGAACAGATGTGGACAAGAAAGATTAATTACTCACTAAGGAAGGAGAGAGAGCTGTGGCTGACAGGCAGATTGAAGGCTTGGATAATGTACAGAGGAATCTCAGCCCTGCTAACAGAAACCTAACATGCTTTTGGAGCAGGGGAAGAACCTGGAAGGGAATGCTGGTGGGTCTGAGTGCCCTTCAGGTACACACTGCCCAGTAATGCTGATCTGTGATCACCAGTAAAGTACCTGAGAAATCCTAGAGATGACTTGGGTGAGGAATTCACCACAAAGTCCAAACAGGTCCAATAACAACCTCACAATAAGACTGAGAGAGGGAGGAAAAATCCCCTATAATGTATCTTCCCTGTGGTTTAATTTTTTGCACTGTTAAAATTTTTCCATAATCCAAGCATTTGAGCAACGGTTGATTTTGGACATTTTAACAAAATATCTCTTTTAAAAGTCACTTGTTCTAGGACAGTGAACCAGACAGCACAGGAAACAGCTTAGAGAGCAGCTGAAGGAGCAAAATTAGAGGAATTTATAGTGCTACCTCCACAACAGAAGGAACTTCTGAATTCAGGATGGCCTGTCCCAGCATGGATGGAGCTCCCTCTCCATCCATACAGCGGTAAACTGGATTGGAGAGAGTCTGTTGCCTTCTCCTGGGGGGAGGATTGAGAAATTAGAGGTGAGACTGCACATCCCACTTCAGTCTTGGCTAAAGTCCCTTGGGCTCACAGATTTGCATCATGGTCTGTGCAACTTTCTTGAAGTCAGCATTACAAGTTCAGCCGTGTGGTGATGGGGGGAAGGGATCGGGTTGCCATGACTTCACTCAGTCAGTTTTTTACTCTCCGTATAAATATATCCCAGTTTTGTTACCTTATGTTAAAAATTGCTTTTAATAGACACAGTGGAATCACAGCTAACCCAGACAGAAGTCGGACGGGGTTGTTATTTCTCTTCTCTCAGATTTTTGGGGCAGGGAGGCCCTCCCTTGTAGTGTCAGAGCTGCAATAAACTCAGGGCAATTTGTGACTGTTAACAACAGTAGGACAGTACCACCACCTCCCCACCATCAACACGGGTCTATTATGATGGGATTCACATCTCAAGCTTGTTCAAAAAGTGCCTGTCCCATCACAACAGGCCTAAATATACACGGGTTGGCTTCCCGTGTTTGCATAGGGACACTGCTGAGGCTTTTTCAGGTCATCAGTTCATAAGAGTGTCCACCTTAGGTTAGCCAGGAAAATGCTGCCAGGAATTGAATATATTTTTCTAGTCAGTAGTGAAAAATATTCCCTTCTGGATCTTTGGATTTCTAGACCTCTGTGAAGGCAAAGATGATCAGCCACTTCTGGAATGACTGCTAACCACAGGATTTCACTCAGACTATTTGTAATGGAGAGGCATTGTAGGCCAAGTAAGTGCCTCAGTACAGAACAGTGTCTTTGGTAATTGCTAGTGCCAGCATGTGAGAGCTTATCTGAAATGTTCTGTGGTTCTGCATCAGGCATGGGTGTTTACAGATATCCCTCATAAACTGATACCTTGTTATAATAGTCAGCACAGTGACCTCCAGAATGGTTCTTCTGCTCTGTTACTGAAACATGAGCAGATCGAAGTCCATGTGGGTGAGTGTCTACCCATGTCCTTCTGGAAGTGCAGGAATTAACTCCATTTCTGCATTTCATTTTCTAGGAAGGGCTGTTTTCCTGCACTTAATGCTCATCAAGAGTTTACCTGATTCTGCAGCGTGAGAACTCTGAAGTTACAAGTTGTACTTCCAGGACTTCAAGGTTCGTTGAAACCCTCAGATGTTTCACTATTGCCTTTGTTCTGTATTTTCCTTCCCTTATATAACTCCTGCTTTCTCTTAGTTAAAATCCATGCTGTGGTGGCCTGGGATAAAGTATGTTAACTGTGTCTGTGCATGGAGTGAGTAGAAGCTACTCCAGAGTTTCCCTTTCAGTGAGAGGGCTCTGTGACACAAACATAAATCTTTGAAGTATGTGTTGAGCCAGCTGCTACATCATTTAAAAATAGTCAGGTTGGTGCCAACAAGACAGATCACTCAACTTGGGGGCCATAAACAGAAATCAAAGGCATGCATTAACAATGCCCCAGTGTTTGTGTGGTTCCATGACGAACCCTCTGCCCCTTCTAGCACGTATGTGATGGTGTTACAGAAGAGCCTGCTGTCACTTCTAGCATGGATCAACATTGCCCAGCCTGGGAAGATGCTGTAGTTGAGGGCTGTATGAAGGGGGAAGATATTTTCTAACTTTCTGTGTTGGACTGCAGTCAGTTTTCTCAACTTCACAATAAAGGAGAGGTTTTAAGAGTTCTAATAGCCTCAGCAGCTCTGGTGACATGCCATTTGGGTATTAAATACTTGTAAAGGGTCAAAACCTATGAAGTGGTCGAAGGGAAAAGAAATGAGGTCAAAAGTTTAAGCCATGATACACAGTAGGCAGGGAGAACTCATATTTTAAGCAGTCTAGACAGCATATTAGCAGAGAAAGCTTACTGTGTTGTACTCTGTTTATGGGAGTTTTCCATAAACTGCAAAAAATATTAGGAAAGCAGCATAAGCAAAGTTTTTCCTTTCCCTGTTGAGAATAAACTGCTGTGCAGTTTTATGTTCAAAGAGCATGGCACCTATACACACTTAATTCAAGTAAAAGGGCCACCAGGCCTTAGGCAAAAAGATGAAAAAAAAAAAGTTTATTTAAGATGACTTTTTCCTGCTAAAATACCCCAGACCATTAATTTATGTATCTGTCTGGAGACAGGTATAACATAGCTGATGGTGCTTTATAGCAGATTTAGGAGGCAACTGTAGTGCTTGGGCACCTGTGTTTTTTATGTTCATGTGTATATATTTTCTTGTTTTCAGAATGAAAAATATGCAGTCTTGATCCATTTGCTTTACTCAGCCCGTCTGAAGCTTTTTTGCCTCCCTGAATAAAAAGCAAAGTATGTGGCATTTTCAGTCCATAAATCTTGGTTGCTGTGGGCTAAGTTCTTCTTGCAGCTCTTATTTAGAGTAAGTTAATGAGGCCAACACCTACCCCAGGGCAGAATCTGGACCTCTGAGGCTACCTGGGTAAAACTGCCTAAGTGGAAGGATGGATAAAGGGACTTGGGTTCAGCTCCTGGGACTTGGGTTCAGCTCAGGGAGCTCAGCTCTGTGATGTGATCCCTGAGTTCCTGGGGGAAGCTCCTTATGGTCTCTCAGGCTCCATGGCTGTGCTCCATGATGGTCCTGGATTGCAACACTTACACCCTTTATTTCCTTCAATTTTGTGCTAAAAATTCATGCTCTTATCTGCCCCTTTGCATCAACACAGAAGTGGAAACGATCATTACTTTGGTCTGACATGACTAAAAGTCCTTTTGGGGCAGGGAGCACTTTTTTTCTTTGATTCACTTCTACAAGAAAGTAAAATTGTCTCAAGTACTCTGCTAAAAGCAGTACCATCAACAGCTTGATTATGTTGTACCATACAGTCAACATTTATAAGCTCTAATCAAGATGTTTTTGTCAAAACTCACTTGAGAGTGAGTTCAGGTAAACCTCTAAGCTTACCTGAACATACTAAACTACAAAGAGGGCACTGAAATAGCATCCACACGTGTGTATATCTAAAATACAACTGTCAAAACAGTTTTATGCAAAACACCTCAGCTATTCTATTTCTGTCTCACTGGTTCAGACTGATCCTCTAAACTGTGAATTCTTAGTCTTCATGAGCAGGAAGCTCCTTTCTGGACTATAAACCACCAGCATCACTTTTTAAGAAACACAGGATTATGTAGGAATTGTTTCTGAACTTTAGATCAGGAGTTTCAAAGCTTCACAGTGGGAATTTCAAAAGCCCCTTCTGGAAACTGTGCTGGGCCACTGCACAGTAGTTTTTTAAAGCCCTACATAAGTTCTGAGTCATGCTGCCCTCTTACCTGTGGGTGTTCAATATTAGACTGAGCACGTTGCCTAATTTTGCCTGTAAGTTTATCTGGTTCAGTTTAATAGTGGCGGGGTATGTATTTTGTAAAAGTGAGTCCATGAGAAGAAAGATCAGAGAGAAAATTTAAGTGGGATTGAGGAAGAGGGAGGTGGGAATATTGGGAAAAAACAAAGATGTGAGAGTTATGTGAGAGAGCAAAATAAGGATAGAGAAAAACCATTAATTAATAAATATGATCTATATGAAGTATAAAAAAGTCCAGCTACCTCCAGTATTATGAGATAAACTGAATCTTATACAAATGATACAGCAAAGGAGTCTTTTGCTGTAACGTAAAATGTAAATTTGAATTAAATGTTCTTATTGCTTGTATACATGTGGGGTCTTAAAGCATCACTGAACAAGGACCCAGAGGGAGAAGAATGAGCAGGTGTTCTTTGCCAGGAAGATAGCTGAGATTTGAATCCCAAATAGGATTATAGTTAAACAGTGACTCTTGAAACAAAGTCAACGTGCTGCAGTCTGGTCACTGGGATGGCAGGCTGAGTATCTGCCAGCCCAGAAAGAAAAGCAAACTTTTCTTACCAAGAGAATAAGGATGTGTGAACTTCTAGCAAGGTAAGCTGAGGCAATTCACATGGAGCAGAAATCTTTCTGTGAAGATGAGAGGAGGGAGGATTTTTAGCAACGTGCAGTGATGAGTCATTGCAACTTCTATTAATATAATTGGCACGTATGTAAATAAATTCACATGTGCTCCTCTGAAAAGTTAGCTCATGAAGTCAGTCAGCAATAATAAACCAAGAAGAAATGCAGTTTCATAGAAACAGTGACCCATGGCATTATTTTCCAGGCATTTTAGAAAGAAAAGGAACAATGTGGTCATTTGTAGTGGGACAAGTGACCGTGTATTTCAGAAATTGTCTTTTAGCTCTGCACAGGTATTTTCATTTTCATACGGTTTCATAGAAAAGTTTACTAAAGAAATTTATGCATTCTCTGATTGCTTACAGACAACATATGGTGTGTAGATCTGGGAAAGTGAATCATCACAGCTCCTTGGAAGTCAATAGAGCTTCAACTATGCTATACCTGTCGACCTGCCCATGTATAACAGGAGGTGGATGAAGTCCTTTCGTGTTTCAGGTAGTGGTATACATAAACACCACAATGTAGAACTGCCTTTCCCCCCCTCCTCATAAAAGTCTGAAACCTGTGGCCTATTATGCCCTTAGCCACCCATTCATAGTTCAGACACCCTTGAGTCCAACATCGTACAAGAAGAAACTTGTATTTTTCTGAACAAAAGCTGCTGCTGCTCTTAGGGTGGGACTTTCCAGACTTATGGGTTATCCTAGTAAAACCCAGGAATGTTTTAAAGGCAGTAGCATTAGAGACCACCAACTATTTTATTGTTGAAGCCTAAAGAAAAATCTATTATACCTGAGATTGACTCTGTAGCTGTTTCTTTTAGCAGGCTCCTTAGAAAAGTAGAAGAACTGAATTTTTACAAGGGCATTAAATGCATTAATTTAGATTGCATGAGTCTGGATATTTACACACAACTATATAATAAGCATGTGAGAAAATAAACTACATTCAGCCATGCCACATCTCCTTTCTAACGCAGAATGCAGAAGAAACAGTATAAACAAAGAGAACCAGATCTTGCCTGTTTGGCACATTACTTTTACTTTTCTAGATGTTTGTCTGTCCTGTCCTCATCAGTGTTATATGCAAAAAAATCATGCGTACATAAAATATGTCCAAACATGCATCCGTCCTCACAATCTTCCCAGGAAAGAGTTAATAAACAGACAGGGAATTCTGCAGGCTGAACACTGAGTCACCTAAAACTGAAAACCTGAAACATCTCAACAAGGTTCAGTGACAATTCCCGTTGACTTAAATGGACTGACTAACTACGTCTGATGGATCTGGGCTTTCCATGCACAAGGCTCTGTAAGAAAGTATCAGGTAAACAGATCGAGTTCTCTTGAGAGCCAAACCAATCCCGTGCACATCACTTATTTCAACACTTGTCCTGCTGAAGGTAATAAAGCAGGTGAAGTGGAAGCACCCCATGGTCAAATGTCTAGAGGCTCTTGTCCTGAGCATGTGACTTTTAATTTTTGGAAACACTGATGATAGGTTTGCATATGGTAGCTCAAACTATATTCAGTGATCCAAATATCTCATCTAGATTCCTAGATGGTAATATGGCTATGCAGAACCTTCTTCACCAGTCATACCCTTTGCCACTATTTACAGCTTTGTTGGTCACTGAGTTAGTATTTCTATCACAAAGCACTACCTGTGGAGGATGTGAATACATAATGCAGGTTTTCAGGGGTGAGGGTTTATTTGAAAGTGTTGCTTGCCTTCTCCAAGGAGCGATGTCCACTCCCTCTCTCAGTGCAGGATGATATATGCAATTGAGAAGGTCTGAGTCTTGCCATAAAACTCACCGTAGCCCTGACACTTGAGACATAGGGCTAGGTTGTCAAACTCTCAGACAAAGAACAGTTGTTCAAAGTACACCAAGGGAACCTGCATCTCCCCATGTAACATCCGCCGTGGTAGCCTAATTTACACCCACCGACCCCAGTCAGTATTTGCACTGCCTGCTGACAGGGAAGGTTCCAGGAACTGCTCTGTAAGAAGGCCTACAGAGCTGGCTCCTTGCCTTGCTAGTTTAGAGGAAAATTCCTGCCAATTTGGCTGTTTTTATGTTATACTCCAAATAATAGAAAAAAAAAAGAAATTGAAAGTGTTGGATAAATTTTGGCCTTATCTTAAGTCTGATTCAAATTTAAATGTAATACTTGACATGGGATTACCTCTTAAAATGTCCTTGATGATTCCCTCTCTACCTAAGAGGGAAGAAAATCAGACACAAAGAAACAATGATCAAGATCTGGAGATTTAAAAATCAGCTGCTGTGCTTCATCCGATATATTCCCTGATCTACCCACACGTTTATACTCTTGCTCACACACAGACAGAATTAATTCATCCCAAGATGCAATTGTGCATCTGTTTTATATATTTGACTAGTCACTTCAGAAATATTTTTAACTTGTGGGGAGCATTTACAAGTGTAAGAGCAGGAAAGGTGACAAATAAAGGTGAGAGTATACATTTGCCAGACAAGAATAATGAGACATAACAACTATGGACAAAAATCTACTTCTCTGTGATTCATCCTATATGTAATCCCCAGCAGGGATTCAGTGATTTCACCTGGAAAGTATTGAGAGATTATAAGGAAATCCTGCCTGTTACTAGGCATAGGTAGGAGTCAGGTCGTCTGCATCCACATCTACAGTAGCACAGATTTCTGTTGCTTGGTTTAAAGGTAATCTCAAGCTGTTGTTTAAATCAGGCCAGCTGCTATTAACTGCTCATCCAAAGCAGCACATGATGATATGAAGCAATAGATAGGAATGCACAAGGCAGGATAAAGTCTAAATAAAGGACCCTGCTGCCTTCCAGGCAAACCCCTCGTTTCCTCAGGTGAACTTTTGCCTTCATTCCTACTAATGAATTCTTAATCTTCCTGCTAAAAATCAAAGGTGTTGTCCTCTCTCTGACAGCAATTGCATCTTAAATTCTCCAGCTTAATTTGCCCTCACACAAATGCGAGCTGAAGGTTCATCTCTGATCTGAGCCCCTGCTTCTTTCCTGGTTACTGAAGTTTACAGGGATTTCTCTTTCCTTCTAATCTAAGGATCCCTCCTGACAGGGCTGTAGACGAGGAAAGGAGGCTGACCACAAAATGCTGAAAAGTGAACTACCTCCGGCTTCCTCCAAATCCTTTTCCTGGTCCCCAAGGAATGCATTCAGGAGACCAAATGCCTCAGGAAGCAGCTGCCACACTAAATACTTCTAGCTGGGGATTGGTCCTGAGACGGTGGGAAAGTTGAACTGGTTTGTAAAATGTAAGTGAAATCGCCTTCGAAACCAACTTAGCAGGGAGCTGCCTCTCAGCTCATGTTTCATGGCACAGAGGAGATAAGAACCACCCTTGCAGTGCAGATCCAAGGGGCTTTTCACACTTGATCTATCAGATATTGTTTAGGGTAAATAAGCAAAATCTTGGTGTTTCATTGTTATGGAACTGGAATTTCTTTTTCCTCCTCCTGAAGGATGACCCAAGGCTCGCAATGTCAGAAGATGTCTGCAGTCATACATTTGAGAATTGTGGAGTTGGAGGGGGATTTAAAGTATGTTGTAGCCTCTAAGATTGTGTTCTGGTACCGCTTCAGGAGAAAGGCTACATCTCAACTTGGGAAAATGTGTTACAAATTAAGAAAAAAAAAAAAAAAGGGAAAGAAAAGCTGATTACATTAGGGGCTTGCTCTATTTCGTATTTTATGCCCAGAGACCTTGATTAGTGCAACTGCAAATGCTGGGCTGAAAAATAAAATAAAAAACCTTGATTCAGTATATTTATAACAAAACTAGGCTATTCTCCAGTTACCAGAGGGTTTTTCTTTTTAAATAAGATTTATCCTTTGCTTTTTGCATTTCTTGGGATAGATTATACAATTTGGGACCACCATCACTTGTATTTTTTCAGAACATAAACTCTTGTAAAAACAATGCATCTCTGTTTTAGAGAGAAACTTTAAGGAAGGTTGTGTTTTGTTTTGGTTTTTTTTTTTTTTTTGGGGGGGGGGGGGGCAGGGAGAGACAGGCAAAACCTTCCCAAATTCTAATTCTCCTAATCCCTGAACTGTTTTCGGAGAGAGGAGCAGACCTGCTGTTTGCAGTGTGTTGCAGGCAAGACCGACCTCTGCAGGACAAAATGGGACAGGTCTAAGGAATATTAGACTGAATGGAATTGTGGCTTGTAGCAGTAGCACTAAAAAGTAAATATTCTCCTATTTTTTGGAGAAAGTCCTTCCTCTCCCCTCTTCTTAAGTAAAAATCAGTGTTTGTGTTTACAGAATGGGGCAGGTGAAATTTTTGTGTGGGCTCCAATCCTTCTCAAAGAGGGTTTCCTTTGCTCCCACTCATGCACAGGATGGTTGTGAAGGGTAATAAACTCTTGCCACTACTTTCACTCAGCATGAGAAGCTCTTTGCAAAGTGGCTGTCGAGCACTAGGGCACTTTGTTATGAATTTGAAAAGTTACACAGTGGTGAAACTCAGCCTAACACTGAAAAGGGGATTAACATTTTTCCAAGCCCCCTATGACCAAACCTGGGATAGGTGACAGGGTGAGTGTGTGTGGCAAATTGGAAAGTGTTTCTCCTCCCACAGGCTGAAATTGAGTATAAGTCTTTTTTTTTTTTTTTTTTTCAAGAGTCCTAGATCAAAAAGCTGCCTTGATTGTTTTAAAGGCTGTTCTGGTTCTTTTCCTTCTAATCACTTGCCAGCACCAAAGAGAGCTGTTCTTGTACAGTCAGCACTGCAGATTCTTTGGAGATCCCAAATCAGTTGAATAAAAGCTAGTAAATCAAACAAGTTGCTCAGTGAGCAGTGGAACTTTTGAATCCAGGATTCCTGTGCCCCTTCAGTGTGGATGCTTTGGTGACTAATAACACCAGTGTCTCTGAAAGTGGTTGGACATGTGGATTCTCTGATGGCTGATAAGAGCTAAGCTCACACTGTGGTTTTTCTCCTCTGAGGAGTCTCTGACTTTGATCTCTCCCCTTTTCTCAGGAGTGAGAAGTAGGAACTTGATGTGTTTGAGTCCTCAGCCCTCCTGTAAGGTTTGGTGGAGGTGACCAGACAGATTCAAGAGCTGTGCAGGGACACGACAGCAAAGACTGATGAACACACACGCACACACACACGGAGTACTTTGGTGACCCTTTAACCTGTCCACTGGAAAACTCAGCACTCCTCTCCCTCTGTGCTCCCTGTAGGCTGTCTGTTGCCCCTCTGGGTGTTTGTTCTTGGCACAGGTATTTATACAGCTGGGTGGTGAACTTATCACAGTTAAAAATGTATGAAGGATTGGGTTTGGGTATTAGGTTTGGGTTAATAAGACTTCATGGTTTGTCTTTTTTTCAGCCAGCACCATTCCCTCCTCTACTTTGCTGCAAGGCTGCATGAACCCATCCTGTGCAGGCAGAAGTGGGTGGCCAGGAGGAGTGGGGTGAGGATGAGCAAGTATTTTGTCTTTACATTGTCAGCACCTGCTTTAAATGCACACCAAACTACAGCCACAGACACCATGAGAGCTCAACTCTTCTTTCTTAAGAAAATAAAACTAAAATTATCTATTAAAAAAAAAAGGTGATGGGTTTCACACCTAGCAGAGGAAGAATAAGTATAAAACCGATGGCCAAAACATGAAAATTTGCTGTTCCAGCAGCTCTGACTTACACAGAGAAGTACTTCTTTTTGCAAGAATTATGAAGGGGGCAGACAAAGCAGAGAGATTTTGCAACTATGTCAACCTCCCAAATACAGATCCAGGCATGAGAATTTGAAGAAAAATTTCAAATTACCATGTAAAAAATAGCAGTGGGGAAGTCATGGTAAGAATATAATAGCCCTGAGGAGATAATCACACCAAAAGCATTGCCTAAGGTTGCTTAAACCTCCATCACTTGGAGTCTTTAAGTCGGTATTGGATGCTGTACCATGGAGGAGGCAGTGTTTCTATGAATGCTGAACAACTTTACTATCTGTCCAGCTTCCTTTTCATTAGATTTTTGTGTCCTTTTAACTTTTTAAAATGGCAAAAAAACATAAACTGAAATTCCATATAACATCTAGATGACTTGCATGTCATTGTTCTGGCTATGGGAGTGTCAGGGAAAAGTTCTGTGCTTGTGTAATGCAGGAGATCTAATCTGATTATTGCAATGACTCCTTATGACCTAAAAGAATCTGTTATGTAGCCTGGGCTTGGGCTACTGAAAAAAAAACAAGTTATTATTGAAATGGAGCTTTTGAGACCTGTTTTTTAAGTGCTGGAAAGTTCTTGGTTTTCAGATGACAATGCTGTGGTCGGTGATCATCTGACAACTGACCATTGTTCTGCTTAGTGGCAAACACCTGCCATAACCAAAGCAATGGCAATGACAACCATTACCTACATTATTCCATGTATTCCTGCTTTATCCTTTTACTGAAAATTTAATTATTATCTTAGTTACTCTTCCGTAGTCTATGTGCTGCAGAATACACTGGAATTTATTAAAATGCCTTTTTATTTTTTTTTTGACTGAGGTAAAATACTTAAGTAATTGATTTGAAGCAGGATTTTCTTTGATTATAACAAAATCACTAGATGCTTGAGCTGCTTCAGTTCCCTGCTTGCTTCCAGGAGGCTTTCATTTTGAATAAGCTCAGTCTCTGCTCCTCAGCCATCTGGCTTTGAGTTCTTCAGCATTTTATCCTAATCCCCTTCATAAGCAAGCCCAGAATACAGGAGTTTGTTCCAGCTCCAGATAAGTAGTAGCTGGATTTTTCTCTCCCGGTTGCCAAAACTGCCACAGCCCATCACAGTCCAGCTATGCATTGTGACCTAAAGGACCTTGGTTGAGGCACTTGGCCTTCAGCTGCTATTTTGGTGATTCATGTGTGGGGAAAGTAAAACTGTGTCTGCAATGCTGATTACAGAATTGGATGTTTTCTTTGATGAAGACATTGCATTTTTGCTATTCCACCCAAAAGTTTGAAGCAGAGCTAGTTAAACATGAGGGGTGGGTTTCATTTGTCCAGGTGGAAGTGCCTACAGGGTAGTTCTCTGAACTGTGCTAATATTCTGCATTTCTTTGTAGTCCATGGAGGGAGAGGCACATGGAGTGTAGGATTTGTCATAGAAGACATCTGAAGTAATTCAGATGAACTAGACCTGGAAGTGATGTAGTTCATTCCCTCCAGTGATTAAAGGGAGCATTAAGTGGTTACAAACCAGACTTTTAAGTGCAAAATCCATTCTAAGTCCTTATAGAAATAAAGTGTCTGAAAGTCTGCAACTTTGCTGATTGCATTTCTTTCACCACGCTCGGGCTGAGCTCTACTCTTCATGAGTACCTTAGGGGGATTCTAACAATCAGGTATTGTAGCTGTGACATTATTACCATAAGCTGTAGCTCAGAAATGCCTCTAGATTAGCTGAAATGTGCTTTCCATCAACACCAGGTAGGGACACGTCTCTTTCCCTTCCTTTTTTTTTTTTCAGGGAGGGCAAAGGGGAGCAAACCATGTCTTTTGCAATTCAAAACTGAACAGTCTCCACTTGTGTCAGCGTTCCCATATGACTTTCTTATAGTACAGTGGGGTCTCATGGAATGAAGGATCTTGTTTCACACACATCTGTCTTTTTAGAACCCACATCACCACAGCAGCAAACACTCGGTTTTAGTGACCTCCTGTGCCAATACTTGTGTCTCATTGGGAAGGGAAAGGATTTTCCTCCCTTGGCAGGTGAACATCTAGATTGTGTCTCATATTCCATCTCCTCAGAGCCAAGATCTGCAGAACATGCATTAGGAAGGCAGCAGTCTTAAGGTCTCTGGAGAATGAGATAATGTTATTAAACTTGTGCTCTTTTTTTCCCTTTGCAACAGTGTTTTTCAGCCTGTGGTCTATGTACCCCTGGGAGTCTGCAGAATACTCCAAGAGGTCTGTGAAAAACAGCTAACAGAAGCAAGCCTATTGTCAGCGGGTTTAAATTCCCTATACAAGGATACATACCTCTTTTGGAAAAAAAATAGGAGGCTTGTGAATTGAAAACTGTTGAAAACTGCAGCTCTGTAATATTCCAAGGAGTAATTTTTCTAAACACTTCGATGCGTGAAGGGTCGGAGGGTGAATTATTCTAGTTTGGTGGTTAGCACCATCACTCAGGCAAAAGCAGTTGCTTTTATAAGCATTTAATTATTTTGTACAAACAGGAGAGACTAAAAATTTCCTACCTCTGAATATCTTATAGCACAGGAATTAAGAAAATCTCTAGGAAGGTGTGAGGCTTGAATTGGGCAGGAAAAAATGTTGAAGCTTAGCACACATGTGGGGAAAATTCCCACCTCCTCTATACTGTAGATATAAAAGCAACAGCTTTCCACACATCTCTCTCCTTGATGTTTTGTTCTGTGTGGGATCTGGTAAATGTTTCCTTGTGGTTGTACGTGTGCTCAGCGTTGGAGTGGTGGTACATGTCCCACAACTAGAGACTGTGAGGGTGGTAATACAGAGGTGGTACTGCATCAGAGTGCTGAAGATCTGGGTTTGTGAGTTGAGCACCAAAAGATGCTTCATGATTTAGCTTTTTGTGGTTCACTCAAGGCCATACAGGAGGTCCTCGACAGAGAAACGATGTGAGGCTGAGTTTGCCAAATATGAGACCAGTACCTTCACCACAGGCTGTGATGTTTCTACTAACACGAGAGAGACCAGATTAAGGATGAGCAAGGGAAGCTTTCTTTCCCCACAGAGAGTTTTTAAAGAGAACCAGCACATGGGAGTGCTACCACTGAGGAAGCTGTGCCAAGTGGCAGAGGGGGAAGACAAAGCCCTGTGTTGTGTGTGGGAAGTACAGAGGTGATGCAGAAAGAAACTTAAGGTTAGATTTACAAACCAGAGAGGTTACAAAGAGGGTTACTGCTGCTCTGTGATGCAAATCCCATTGTATCCCTGCATACAGTTCAGATCATCCTAACGAGAAGCAAAGATGGGTTCATGGTTCTAGTAGAAACAATATTTGGGTTTAAAACAATGAATCAGCTTAAATGGATGAACATCATCGTATTCCTTGAAAGACCTGTAATTCCTGAGGGATTGTCATAGGGTTCAGACATCCTGAGGAACTGTAATTGGATTTTTACCATAAACAAGCATGGAGAAACATGTTTTTTATTTAGATTGTTCATGTGTTCATGCACTTTTTTGCTTCCCTGTTAGTCAACAGAATTTCTGTGGACACAAATGGGAACAGGAAGGGAATATGTCGTGCGGGGAAAGGCAAACTTCCCAAAGCCCATAGAACTCAAAACTATTAACCTGTTTTGGGTATTTAGAAAACAAAATGTTTACCTTCACAAACTTGTTTTGCCTGTAATTTAAACTCATGTTCTCTCTCGTGCTATTTAAGGAGATTACATTTCAAAACCAAAGAGATTTTCTAGGGAACCTGTTTATGTATTAAAGAAGGATGATGAAAGCAAAGCAGCCACAGATCAGTCTTATGGAAGGGATTTCTGTATTTCCTGCCCTCATACTTCTGTGGTTTCTTCTGTTGGAAAGTGTTTTAGATTTTGATGTGACATCAAATATTAAATTATGTATTATATAAATGCAATAATGCACATTAATTTTAGCTTTGTATTTGTTGTCTTTATTGCTTGTATTTATTTGTATTTTTGTTTGTATTTATTATATCTACTAAAGCTTCTGTTTGTTTCTCTCCCTTTTAATTTGTTGTGCCTCTGTCAACTTCTCACAGCAGTCCATGTGTTAGTGGGAGGTTACGCTCTGTTTAGAAAACATGAATCCAATAATGTGGAAAATAACTTTCAGACCTAATTTATTGGCATTGTCAAAGAATTTGGAAAATTTCAAACTTTAAGGTCAAGACAGCTGAGAAAGCAAATGTTTAAATATACCAAAGCTTGAAAGATCGAGTTCTTCAGACTCCCCTTTCTTGTCAGTCTCTTTTTGTTGCTCAAAACTGAGTCAATTTTGCAAGCAGGATACTGTGAATGGGAATGAATAAGATTCTTATTTGTATTACAGTGACAACCAAACAACTTGTAACGATAAGGAGGTTTTCTTTTATGAGGGAAAGAACCTAAGTTGAGCTTTCAGATCTAACTTTCTGTGATCTGACAGTTGTATGTTTGATTTTTTGTTGTTATGGTTGTCTGCTAACCCAGAAAGACTATAATGACAATTTTGAAGCATGGTGATAAAATTGGTTTTTACTGTGGTCCCTGAAAGTAGATAGTGTGGAAACAATTTGGCTGCAGTATTTTAAACAGTGGCTTGAATTGAAATACTTTATTTTTAGAGAACAGAAATATTTCTAAATTTTCTATTTTTTTTTAACCTACATGCTGTATTTCTGTGTTTGTTGTGGCTTCTAAGGAATTGCATTTTATTCTTTTGTCTATTCAGAAAGTTTTTGAACACACCACCAGCAAAAAAAGAAGGGTGGTTCCTAAATACAGTGCTGAAGAGCCAGACCCAAGTCCCACAGAAATGCTCATCCCATCGACACATGAAGAGCAGGGCTGGGTTCACAGTGGGTCTGAGTCAAAACCTTGGAAAACCATTGTGAGCTTTCCCTGTGACTCCAGTTGTCTTTGGCTGATGTTCAGTGAATGGGGAGTCAGTTGACTTGTAATTCTGACCCCAACTTATTTTTATTTATTATGAGTGGACACCAACTGCTTCTCTGTTGTCTGAAATATACTGTGTGCCCTTGAACTTTGACATCTTCCTTCCAAGAGGATGATTTAGACTCGTCTGTGGTTTGCCAAACCAGCGGGCTACATCATACTTTTGGACTTCCGACAGACCATGAGGGACTAATCCCCCACCTACCTTTCGAGTGATACATAAAGCAAAATATGGAAAACATATACGAGGCCTTATGAAATAGAAGCATTGAGATCGACGGGGCCACAGTTTGTGTGATTACCTCTGCTGATATGTTCAATTAACAGTCTTGTCAAGGAGAACCTGGCTTTGGTCACTCAACCTTACTTCATTTAAGTTGATAGTCCTCGGCATCCAACAGTGGGATAAGCCAGATTCCTTAGCTTTGTTTGTTTTGGCCTACCGTGTCTCTTTATGAGGAAAATGGTCAAAGTAAAGTGCTTCCTCTGTGTATTTTGACAGGAAACAGTACTAATATGCTTTCCTTTTGTCGTATGCCTTGCTCTTTTCTCTCGGTGTTGTTTAAATATTTTCAGTCCAATGACATATTTATTAACCCACCACCCTCTCCATGGGGTAAGACTTTGATTGGCCCATCTGTAAAGACTCTCGGTTAAGGTGGTTTTTTCAGCGAGAGTTAATAATATTACTACTATTCACGTAAAACTCTGAGACAATCTCTTTAAAAATGGAGCACATTTATCTAAAACAGCTGGTTAAGAGAGCATGAGGGCCCAGCTAGAGTCAGCAAGGTCGGGGGTCAGGGTTAACACCAATCTCTGTGGAACTTTGAAGCTGACATTTTACAGATTATATGTGTCTCAGTGCACAGTGGGCATGGCATATAAATTGGTCTTAGAGGCCCCTATTTGTTCTCTGCATTTTTATGAGCCCACAGAGTTGTTCTTTGAAGCAGCACACACAGAAAATAAAAACTCATTTTAATGTTGTGGAACTATTTGCAGTAAATCATGTTAACATCCTGGCTTTTCTTTAGAGAGATTCAGTGTGTTTTTCCATGTTCTTGGGTGCTGTGATCACCCCTGATTTAATCCTGTATTTTTCATTTTAATCTCACTTCATACATCTTGTCTTCCCTCCTGTTCCTCGCTTTGGTATTTGCACAGTTGTCCTGCCTGGCTGGCTGATTTTAAACTACAGGGACACCTTCATTTTGCTTCGTGTAGTGACTTACCTATTGTAAGTGCTTACTCCCTCCTCTATCAAAAATCTCCTGGCACTATAAACCCCTTGCTATTGTATGGCACTGCAGCCTTAGAAGAAAGCATCTGATTTCAAAGAGACCAAGCTCCATTCTGGAACTAATTATATCATTTATTTTATGATTTATTTTTTTTTTAATTGCTAGGTGTTTTAACTGGAAAATACTGAATTCTGGAGAGCCACAAGGAACAGACACTGTTAACAGAATCTGCTGGAGGTATTTTAGCCACCTAATTAATTTTCAATAAATGCTGCCAATAGGTAATTTGCTTCTGGCCAAATGTAAATCAACTGGAGACAAATAGGGTTAAAATTAGAAATGTGTGATGGGGACAATGTTTATGGACAAAATAACCTGGCACTCCTAGAAATAACTTGCTGACAGTAATAGAAAATTAGACCACACAGACGTTAACAAAAACTGAACATTGTGTGTCACATGGCCCTGGTAGAGTTTCACCAGCTGGACATGCAGTGGGCTCCTACGTGTGAGTCCCACCACACAAGGCCTGCTTATCCTTAATCTTCCCTTGGTATGGATTTGGCATGACATGCCCCAGTCCTCTTCTATGTGGCATCCTTTCCAAGGTGCCTTTTCTCCATTCTCTTTTGCAAAATTGACTTTATGATCCTCTTGAACCTCCATGAAGCCTCAGAGACGCTCCAGCTTGTACAAATAGCCTCTGCAGAGCTCCAAGATTCTGTGTTCTCTGGTCTCAGAGGTCATGTTTGCAGTAGCTGAAGCACAGACAGTTGAGGATTAAAGTTCTCTGATTTTGTTAATTACTAATGGTACAAATCTACATTGGCTTCTGAGAGAAATTTAAAATACAGATTAAAAAACCAAAACAAAACACTTCTTGTGTGTTTACTTTTTTAAATTTCCTCACCCCTTTCGCATGTTCTTCGCTCCTTCTAATCCCATTGTCTTCCCCTCTAGTAAATGAAGTCAGCGTCTGTCCCTCCCTAAAAGGCCTGGTGAGAGATTAATTTCATACTTCCCAGTCTCCCATGCCAGGTGGCCCTTGGACAGGCCTGTCACATGGCCAAGGTCCCACATGAAGAAACACACTGCCTAAATCCCTTCCTGCCCTTAAATTCAAACTATAAAAAGTCTGACCTGGGCAGAAGTAGAGTCTTTATCCATGAAAACGTTCATATGAAAAGAGGAGTGTTAAGGTTTGATGCCTCTTTATTATGGGTCTTAAGTCACTTACCTTTATAATTTAGAATAAATTAGGTAACTTGGTTCAGAGGCAAGGACAGGATTGGTGTTACTTGCTGCTGAGTGTGCCTGTGGATACTGGAAGGGCCCTCAGAGCAGATACCAGCTGCTGTTTAAACAGGGAAGTCTCTCAAAGCTGGCATTCGCGGGCAGACCAGCAGCAGCACTAACGAGTCTGCAGTGACATTGCTGGCCTGAAAAACAGGTCACAGAAAACACAGAAAATGAGATGGGACAGACATAGGCTGCCATTAAACAAACCTAAGGACAAGTGAACTTTGGAGACATTTGTTTGCCCTTCTAGAAGGAAGCTTGCTTAAGTCTCTAGCATTTTCTGAAAGCAAAAAGTTAACATCAGAGGCTTGCAACTCCTGTAAACTTCCCTAAACATAAAGGTGACAAAGCAAACTGATAATTACCCTGACATTTTCCTAGTCTCTGTTGCTGAAAAGACACTCATACAGTCTCAACATTTGCCTGGGTTTAGTGGATTTAAGTCTTGTCATGTTCTGTAGGTAGGATCTCTCTCAACTTCAGGAAAAGGGCTTGGCAGCAAATCTGTTGGTTGATTCAGAAAATCTTTTAACACTGTAGAATCACAGGGGGTCTGGAAAATCTTGTTCATCGTTTTGAAGTCCCACAAAGTTTATTTCTGTCACTTCTACTTTTCTGTGATGGCCAGTACATGGAAAATGGCAACATATCAGACTCCATTCCTGCCTCAAGCAGCCCCAAACAAGGTTGTGTGCTGGCTCCCACGCTGGTTTCCTTCTTTTTCTTGGCTGTGCTGGCGGAGGCATTTTGCTGACATTGAGAGAGGAATATTTATTTAGTTCTATACCAATGGAAAGTTTCTCCATCTGCAGTGCTGCTCATCAGAGATCTTCTTTTTTTCAAATGGCTTAGTGCTGGTAACCTCTCCAGTGGAAGACATTTGCTCAAGCATTTTGCTGAGCAGGCAATCGGGTGGGTTTCGTGATTGAACAGGACGTGCATGTCCGTTCTGTTCCTGCTTCTCTCCAGCCTGGAGAGCTTTGCTGGTTAGTAAGAATGCTGTCACAGAACTTGCCCATAGGAGCAGCCACTGCAAGGCTTTGCATTTGGTCTGTGGTCATACCTCTGTAGAACAACATTGTGGAACTAAGTAGTAATAACAGTGTCTGTCAAAATGTCCAGCTCACATCTTCCTTATTATAAGACATGAAACATACAGTTGCTCCATTAAAATACCTAATCTGTAGAGCCTATATTCTTTGGTTTGCCCTATTTTTGAGATTAGAAGATTGGGGTGAAATACCCAATACACAAATCCTTGTATATTGACAAATTGTTCTCATTGAAAGCAGAACATGCCCGGAGACCTTACTATACGGCTTGAAAATTCTTAAGGAAATACTTTATGATCAACAAAACCAAACCAGCTGTTCCCATTTTGCTGGAATAATGCAGACCCAGCTGGAAAGTGAGCTGGACTGACCCCTGCCCTGAGGAGGCAGCAGCCCACAACAGAGCAGAGTGGTGGCAACAGTGCTGTAAACATCTTTGAAAGAAATTGTGAAATGTACAAAAAGAGAGTGCTGTTCCTTGATGCCCTTGACAATTCCACTTATTCCATGTCTAGCTATTCTTAAGACTCTTGCAAAGCACCACTTTCCAACACACCTGTGCAAACTGAGTGTTTTCTGAACTCACGTGTGCTGAAATCAGGATGAGCTTTCATAATTTTTGATGACATAACAAGAAAGGCAGGTAAGAGCTGAATCCAACAGGACTGTGCAACTCGACACAGAATCCCACTACAAACAGATATTTTAGATGGGCTCCCCAGAGCTAACATAGTTTAAAATGGATAAAGTAAATAACTGGTTAAAAAGATTTTGTAAAGATGAGGACAGATCCTCAGCTGGTAAAAATTTCTGTAGCTCTGCTGAAGCCAGTGGAGCCTTTTTATACTCTGGTGTACTGGTGTTTCAGCCCATAAAGTTGCCCTTTTAATTCCATCATTAATTATGAGCCATATTTTTGAAATTCATAGCCAGACAAATAATTCTTAACATTGTGACTAAACATGCATGTAGGGTTGCAGGAAGAGGGATCAGTTAATCTGAAGAGCAATACGAGAGCAATACACATGAGAAAAGAGAATCTGATTTTGTATGGCATTTTTAGCATATTTTTCTGTTGTATTGTGGAGTGAATTGATGAATTAATCCTGAATCACATTTAATAATCAAGACTCAAGCAATCAATTATGTTCCAGGAACTCTGATTTTTATGAGCCATCTACCTATAATAGCAAATTATTAACTGTGTTTCAGATGGAGTTGTTATGAGTTCTTTACACTGCTAGAAGAACGGATGGTCATAACATCAGACAGATGGATCAGTTTCAGATAATAATCTTGACTTCTGGAAAAGGACAGTATTTTTATTTCTAAAATTCTATTAAGATAAATGATAGTAAGTTTTCCCTAAGCTCAGTGCTACCTAATAGTACAAGCTACTTCATGAGGGACTTAGAAGTCGCTGAAAATACTTTATTTTTGAGTTTATGGACATTTGATACAGTGTTGAATCCATATATTGCCTTTAAACCTAAAAAGCATAACAAAACTCTACATTTTCTGCATTAATCTAGATGTATTTAATTAGCAGTACAGCACAAGGCTGGGAGCCAGGAGGTCTGGGTTGTAACTCCTATGGGGATCCTTTGCAAGCCTTGCCTTGCCTGTCACCTGGGAATAAAAGTCTCTCTAGGGAGAGTTTGCCACAGTGGAACTTAATTTACTGATGTTTTTAAAGCACTTTAAAGGACTGAAATGGGAGGCACAGGAAAAATGAGAATTGTGTGGATCTATTGTGCATCCCAGGACCCTGGTGACTGTTAATGATGGACACATGGCAGAAAGTTTACAGCATAGCTTAGATAGACATGTATTTGGGCACTTACCAAACATAAAGCCTGTTTCTGCTGAAATCAATAGAAGTCCTGTGCTAAGCCTCATGAAGGCAAGACCAGCCCTTGTTCAGGGTCTGTGTCAAAGAAACCCAACTGTGCAGGACACATTCTCATAAAATTTTCTCACCAAAACTGCCTTTACCACAGTGAACTAGAAAGTGCAAAAGGTATGTAGAAAGTGCAAGACACGTATCTCTTTAAATGAAATGGAATTTTATTCTTAATCTCAAGACAGGCTTTTCTTGAATGCTGTGCACAAATTTGTTTTACTTTGCTATTGCTAAATTTCTTGAGCTACTGCCAGTCATAATTCATTTGAGCTCTCATGTCATGATTAAACACGTTGAGTGACTGAATGAAGATGGGAAATGCCAGTGTATATAAATCACAACAGACTGCCAGTTGTTCTCCATTTGCTTCCTCCTCGTTTTCTCCCAACACCCATGATCAATGCTGTTTCCTGATTGCTTCACTCAAATGGAGATGTGTCCTCATCCAGCCTTTCTTACAGATTATTTTATAAAAGCCTCTCTCTTGCTCTGCCAAGTAGCCCTTTTTTCTGGGGGAAGCCTGAGTGAGCCCAGCTGTAACACTCAGATGAGCCAAATCCAGTGGCTTCCATTAATACTGCAGGGGTAAGTCCACATTAATGTGAAAAGACATCTCAAAAAATATTTAGCTTGACTTTTCAGCCACATGAAAAATGCCATTTATTCACATCTATCTGTTCTCATGGATCTACCCCAGCAATGGCTCCTACCCCAGGCCAAAAAGCCTTTAAGCTCACAGCTAGTGGAAAAAGCAGACAGAAATCTGGTGCTACATTTTGTCCCTGGTTGATGAAGATAAAGAAACGTGCTGCTGGCAGCTGTTTGGTTCTTCGGCAGAAGGTCACAAAAAATGATAAGTGAAACACCAAAAAAATGGTAAATCACTCAAGGAATACTAGATCTATTTTGTTTTGTCCCAAAAGTGTTTCATTATAATCATAAACTATAAGGTGTTAAAGGGGTTAACAGGCTCTCAACTCATTGTCAACTAATTATCTTTAAGGTGTTGTCATCACATACTAATCGCTGGGTGAATGCTGGTCCCACCACTGGGAGGTGCCCAACCCCAGGGTGACCTTCTCTCACCTAACAGATGCTTACTTCATTAACTTCAACCATCACTTGCACAAAAAAAAGCTTTTAGGGACTTTCATCTTTTTAAAAGGGCAGGCAAAAAACCCTAATAAACTGGTAGCCTGGTTAGCAGTAGGGGACAGCTTTAGCTTAAGGCACCATGGGTGGCTAAGATGTATGAGAAACAGATGTAAGGCCTTTGGTGATAGGTCTGCACTTTCTATTTATTGACAAATGAAACAGGCAATAGAAGGCAATTAAAAGCCAATGATTGCACACAAACAGTGCAAACCATAACAGCAGAGAGGAAAGAAAATCAACAACACAGTGCAGCTCAGCTTGTTCAGGGCCAAGTGACATCAATTTGGGAAGCAAAAATGTGATTTCTTTGCAAAGAAAATGTTTTGAGTTTAAAGCTGAAGACGTTTGTTCTTGCTTTTGTATTTGGTTTTTCCACAAGGGCTGCCTAGTTACAAGGCACTTCCCAACTGTTTGACGATGGTTTTCTTTCTGTGGTTCAAAGAGAACGTTTAGTATTGGTTTTAACTGATGGAATGGATAAGAAAGATAATCAAATGTGAATAGACAGCAAAGGGACAGTCCTTTCTTGCAACAACTGACTGTGTCAGTGATTTGATATCACACCCCAAGTTTGATAACCTCTTTATATTTTAATATTTTCTTAACAGGCACTTGAGACCTGGACATGAAGAGATAAATTCAAATTCCTTTACTCAGCTTCTCTAAAGAGACAGATTTATCCCTTTTATTACTAATCTTCTGCCCTCAGGAAATAAGCATGCAAGATAGTTTATCCCTGAAAGAACTCGAAGAGTGTGTGTTCTGCCTGTAGGCTGACCTCCCTGATCCCAGAATGTACAGATAGGTAATGTGGGGAAGAGGAGATCTTCTTTGTAGGCATTTTAACAACCAGACTTGGGATAACACCTACTTTTCACTTAATAAGATGAAGGTGCAAATCCATAGGCCTAATTTAAATGCATCTTTATTCTGCAAACCATGATTTTGCACCAGAGGCAAGGACAAAGCAAGCTCACCCTCCCAGGATGATGTTACGGCCAAGCAGAATCTCATTAAAAATCAATTCCTCATGTCCATAAAACAAGTTTATTTTATCTTGTGGGAGCCTGCTGTTAGCACTCACACAGTTCCATTGTGTGGAATTCTTGCCCCTAGTTGTATGCCAAACTGCACAGTGTACCATTAACGAGTTTCAATTTTATGCTAAGCTTTTCAATATTTTTGGTGTCATTTACTGCAGGTTATTTTGCCAGCATGTGGTGTCTTATAACATATGTTATTAATAGTGATGACATGTTTAGGTTCTGAAGGTTTAAACAAGACCTCCAATATTTACATTTATAAAAGAGGGAAATGATGAGAGTGGGACTGGGATTGGCCACTGAAGGCTCCAGCTGTGCAGGTATTCATCCTAACCCTTGCAGGTCAAGGCTTGCTAGCCAACTGTTACAAAAACATAATGCAAAACACATTTTATAAGCACCACAAGACAAGCCAATACAGGTTAATTATCTATTAATCTGCCCTTTTTTGCAGGGGGTAGTAGGAGGCACATGTGTTTGGCCTTGTGCTTTGTGGTACCCCATACACCCATGGTCTGCATGGGATGATGGAACCCTTGGCTGGGCGATTTGGGGAATGCCATGGGGCTCAGGTGTCCTGATGAATTTCACTGGCTTAACACCACAGATAATCATAGATTATCAGATAATCCCTTCCTTGAGTTGGAAGGGACCCACGAACATCTTGGAGTACAACTCCAGACCCCACACAGGACAACCCCAAAAATCACACCATGTGTCTGAGACCACTGTCCAAATGTCTCTTAAACTCTGGAATAGTTCTTCACTGAGACTATGAAACCAAAGCAAAGTAAAATACATTCACTTACATCTCAATAAGAGAGGTTTGAGTTAATGCATTTTATGCCTTACTGCAACTGATTAAAGGTATCCACACGCTCAGTAAATAGTTTTCCTGACCTGTGGTAATTTAAATTGCTGTAACTTGGTTTTGTCTCTGGGCCTTTCATCTATGGGGCTTTTGCATGTCTCTATCTGCATCCTGGTGGAAAAATGGTAATTGGGATTTTTAGGCACTCTTGTAATTAATAAATAACGGTCTCACAGTAATTTAGAAATATCATTTTTAAAAGCTGTGAAGAAAATATCATATGTTCAAAGTATTGCTAATCTTGTATGTGTGTATTTGGGAAGGAGGAGGGGGGAGGAGAGGTGCTTCAGTCTGTAGTAGCAGACATAATTAGGATGATTAGTCAAGGCTGACTACACTGTAAATTATAGGGAGCAAAGAATGGTGCCTGAGTGATGTTTTGTGGTGCTAGGAAATGACTCGTCTAGGAAAGATAAATACAGAGTATTAAATGAATTATCATATATTGTGTTTAATAATATCGACAAAAGAACTCTAATTTTTTTATTTATGGGGTGCCCAAAATTGCAGGGTTAGGATTTTCAAAAGGATACTTCCAGCCTTACTTAGGCAACCAACCAATTGAGTTTGTTTGCTTGATTAAGCTTCCCTCAGAAATTCCAGTGACACTGGTTTAGATTTTTGGTTCACCAGAAAGTACAGGCCTGGAAAAGCGCTGCTTAAAGTGAAATCTCCTGTGAACACACAGTATGATTGTTTTTATAACAGGTAGGTGTAAGCAGCAAGGAACTGATGGTCTCAAATGTGCCCATGGGCCCAGATGCTGAACTTCCCATATGTGTAACAGAACATGGGCACGGGACCTCTTGGGAGAAGACAACCACTTTTATTCCTTTACTTCTACGTTGTTTGGTGCAATAGCATCCTTGAGGGCATAATCTGTTTATTTAAACATAATAATATGAATAGATATCATGTACTGAGTAATTAATAAGCTGATGTATTGTTCTGATGTCAGGTTTTAAAACACCTTATTTTATAAATGTCCTCTTTACCAGAATGTTTTGCACTCAGAAATCAGGCACAAGACCTTCATGGGTTAAAATCATAGTCCTATTCACTGTATAGACCCTAGCAATATAGGAATATCTCTGTGTGTCTTCTGTCCAGTCCAGCAACGGTAAGTGTGTATAAAGTGGCCTTGGAAACCAGCAGTCTTTATACTGTGTTGTTTTCTGAGATTTCACTACCTAGAAAATATCTATGAACCATCTTATATCCCATGGTTGTCTGGCAGCTGAGGGTGGCAAGTAAAGGACAGAGTAATTATTGTGCTTTATATAACAGTGATGTTATTTGCCGTAATCTCAACTGCTTCAATTAAAATACAGATAATTAAAAATATGACATGACCTCATGGTAGTATATCTGAAATGCCTGGCCACAGAGAACAGCCGGGAGCCTGGTGACATGTCACCTGTTTGGATCACCAGGGAGCCCAAAATCTTTGTTCCTTGAACCTCTCTGGGCGTAGGAGATGCTATGATTAGTCAATTTATTTTATTTTCCCATTATTTTGAATTGAAGTTTTGCAATAAATAAAGTCAAGGATAAAATACAGCTGGAATTATCCTTATGGTTTTGTATAAGGAAACAAACAAAATTACCTACTGCATCGCATTTTTCCACACCTATACTTTTGGCTTCTATTCACCCAAGAAAAATTGTGAATGTTTTAGGGAATTACAATCAAATCAGACTAACAGGAAGAAGATTCAAAGGAAGGGTTCACAGAAGAGTCCTCCAGGTTTTATGGAATCAGATGTCTCTGCAAAATGGAAACTACTTTCAGTACTTAAAGTGACCTTATAAGAATAGAGGGAGAGCGACTTTTTACACAGGCAAGTAGTGACAGGATAAGGGGGAACTCTTTTAAACTAAACAAGGAGTGATTTAGATTGGATGTTAGGAAGAAATTCTTTGCTGTGATGGTGGTGAGGCACTGGCACAGGTTGCCCAGAAAAGCTGTGGATGCCCCATCCCTGGAAGTGTTCAAGGCCAGGTTGGACAGGGCTTTGAGTAACATTGTTTAGTGAAAGGTGCCCTTCCCGTGGATTGGCTCAAGATGATCTTTGAGGTCCCTTCCAATCCAAGCCATTCTGTGATGATTCTGTGAAAGATGTAAATGAATGCCCCCCTCCCCGAGAGAAAGGCTGCAGAACAGCTCCTACTGTATTAATAGAAACGGGAAATACATGAGAAACAGTCATACTGAATACTCCAGGAAGAGAAGAAGCTTCTGCTGGAGTTCATGTTATATTAGACACAGGCTGATCCAAGCATGAGACATAGCCACAGCTTTCACCCTTTGGTTTAAATCCCCATCCCCAGAAATTACAATTCAATTTGAATTCAACACTGTAAGAGGATCTATGAATTGGAATACTTGCAGTACAGTCAGGAAACTTGAGTGTTTTTATAATGTTTAAAAGGGTTGTTTTTATGTGTTCTCTCAAATGTTACACACAGAAGAAATAATTTGTTCTTAAATTTCTTAAAGTCAAGAAAAATCACCCAAATTTTATTTTCTTTTTAGTTAATGATTTTCAAAATAATATTTATTAGAGTTTTCCAAGGCAAATGGACAAGTTAGGCATGCATCTCCTGCTGATTTTAATGGGGACTCAACAATTCAGTGTCATATTTTTTCTTTAAAAAATCTCCCCTACCACTATGCAACTATTCATTTAGGCAGGACTGATTTTGTAGAGAAGGAGAGCCAGGACATTAACACAGTTCACAAATAACAGAGGGCTCAGCTGGGTGGTGAACTGGGTCCTGCCTCACCCTGCCACAGCCCTCTCACAACAGAGATAATCCTGGATTTAGGCATCCAGCACTAGGAGTGCAAACTTAAAAGAATGCAGCTGGTGATTTTTTGCTTTATTCTTGTTTATCTCCTTCTCCTAAAAGTCTCCAGGCCAGCTAGAATTTCACAGCAGGGCCCCCTGAAGACAGTGGGAGCAAAGTAGTTGGTGGAGTCAGAAAATTTTGGAGAACCAGAATGATCTGATCTTCATTATTGATCCTCATTTCATACTTTATTTCTGTTGTGGGAAGTGTCACCGCCTCAGTACAGCATCTCTTAAAGGTCACCTGTGGAACTTTTCAGAATTTTAAGATCCCTCAGCTTTCTCCAGTTCAACTGGTAACAAAGAGGTGGGACAGTACAGTGCTGTACCTCCCCAGAGAAGGCCTGGGAAGGGAAGTGTGACATGGACTCTGGTGTCCCAGGTGCTGTTGGGACCAGGAATGTGGGTCCATATGCAGTGAGCTGGCTGTCCTAGACCCTGTCAGTGGGGGCTCTGCCCTGGTCTTAACCTCAGCACAGGATCTTACCTCTTCCCTGAAATAGGGGTTACACGTACAGCAGCTGAGCAGCCTCAGGACCAGTGTTTTTATTTCCTCTTTGCCTAAAACTGCCCTTTCTGTGGGCTATACCTATGCAGTTCACTGCTTTGGAGAAACACCCAGAAACTTAGGTTTTGCAGCAGGATCTAAATTCAGTTATTGCTTTGAAGTCATTACTATAATCAACACCAAAAAACATATGGACTCAGATGCACTTCCCTGCTTTCCTTGTTTTTGTGTGCTCTTTGGGATCCAGGCAAAGTTCCTGCATGTCTGGCTCTTTCTCACTCTTACTACCTATGTTTTCTCTTTAGCACTTGGAAGCCTTTTGCACTCCTCTCTGGCTGGATTTCTTTATCTCAGCTGGTCTTGAAGTCAACATCCTTCTGGATTAAAGCACGCTTCTATGTCCTGTTTCCTGCACACGGTGTCTTTTCCAGAATCTACAGTCCCTTTGGCATCTTCATTTTTCAATTCCCTCAATTGTCAGGTGACCTCAAGCAGACTCCAAAATGATCAAAGTTCCTACCTGATATCTGCAGCTTAGTTCTCTTCCCTCCCTATCCCTTAGGTGTTCATCATACTCAAGAAATGAGGTTATAGCCTTCTCCTTGTCCACGACTGTTGCAGCGGAACAGACTGTTGGCAACATTTAATGACCCCTATGCAAAAGCATAAAAGTTTCTCTCCTCACCCCTTGTGGATTCTCGGACACTGTAAGCCAAAGGGAGCCAAGAAAGAAAAAGATTCCCTGCTCAGAGTGGATTTTGTAGCCCCTTGGACACGCAGAGAGAGTCCCCTGTAACAAGCAAAATTCACAAGCTAAATGTGGAGAGATTGCCCAAATTGTCACTTAAGTTAACATGAAATTTTACAGTCTTTCCCTAGGAACATATATTACTTTAACAAAATAAAAAGACTTTCCCCCTTATCAAGTATTATTCTTTTACATTTACAGTTTGCCTGACATACAGGAGTAATATTCCATGGTTTGCTACAACTTATAAGTTTATGACCCTTCTGTGGCAGATCAGACTAAACATAATTCATTCACAGCTACTTAGTGTTCTGGGAAATAAACCCCTGAACTTAAATAACTATAGTGTGACCTCTTTAAAATATTATTTATGGGTTTAAGAACTATTATTATGTACATATCAAGATGTGCCAAAGGTTGTAAAACAAACACTAGTCAGCAAACTGCACTGTTTACAGGCCGAGCCACTTGTGGCTTGCTTTCTCGTCATGGTCCTACAAATATCTGTAAATGGAGAAAAATAAGGCTTGGCTGCCTTGGTAATTAGAATGATGTTGATGCTACGGATCACTAAGGATTCAATAACAAATAATTCTCTGCCATAAACAGAATGCCGAACTATAGCTAAGCAATCCAGTTGAAATACATGGTGTTTTCCATTAAAAGAACATTGATTGCCACAGGGGTGCAGCCACTGTCACAATTAGCAGGGAAATGACAGCCCTTCATCTGCTATTCATTTTGCAAATCAGGTGATTGAATGCAGGGAGAAAGTTCCAAGCATGTAATGTAAGGCTCCCAGAAGGGAATTTCAGGTTCTGTTTTTGATATCTACCAGCCCACAGGGGGTTTGGGGAGTGTGTATGTATTCATTGCACTGTTTGTTCATGTGTAATCCACCTATATCAGAACACATCTTGTGCACAAGGCTCCTAAAATGTTTTATGGGCAGGGCTGTATAGACACATAGATCAGAAATGTTCATATGACTCAAAACTACATCATGTAATTTTATGTGAGAAATCTGTCATGGTTTATTTCCCCTTCCCCTCCCCCCCCCCCCCCCCTTATAATAATAATATAATAATAATAATGACAACGAAGATTTGAATGAAAAGTTAACCATCATCTCTATCTGGACAAGTATTATAACAGCCACATATAATATCACAGGACAGCCTCTTCTATCTCTTTTTCAGACAGGGAGGTTCCCCAGGAATGTCAAAGGGGTTTAAATAATTTCTGCAGTAAGGACAGATGGAAGTACCTGCATACAGGTATTCTTTGCTTTCAAATCAAGTCCAGCTCACAGAGATCATTTCCATCCAACTTGCTAGACATCAGGGACAGTTTCATGCATGTAAGGTAAATGCTGAGTAATCAGTATGAGGAAATAAATAATTTTTCAGCCCTCTGAAGAGAGTTTTTTTCTGCTGTTAACTCAGGGGAATTTTTTTCTCCTTCGAGTACAAAAATACTGCATAAGAGAGCTGGTACCAAACCAGCAAACAGCACTGTGGTGAGGGCAATCCCTAGAGGTGGTGAAGACCAAGTTCATGTCCTTTTGAAAACTTGGGGTTTGCAGCTTTGTGTGCCACATCCTATGAGAATGCTTTGTCTGTTTACCCTCCTCTGACACTGACCAAAATCCCATCCTGGGCTGAGCCAACTTTCCCTCTGGGAGTTGGGTGGAAACCAGCACCTTTCCCATCAGAGGATTGTGTCCCTGGAATGTTTCAATCCATTTTGTTCAATAGTTCTCTTCTGCCCTACTAGTTAATGATTCTTCTACTGTGTTTGCTGAGGGACCTCAGTCTGTTACACAGATTAACCTTTCCTTCATCATTTGATCCCATTACACCAGTGACACCCCTGCAGCAACTCCAGATATTCACATAAACCACCATTTTCATTGGATTGAGGCTTTTGAAAGATCCCAGTTTATTAGAAAGCAAAAGCCTGGTCTTGCACTCATATGGTGCAGTGTGGGAACAGGGAATTTGCTTGCTGTAGCCAAGAGTTATCACTTCCCGCAGAAGTGGGATGGAGTCATATGAATTCCAGGATGATATCCCTTATCTGGATGAAAAACTTTCTTAGCATGTGAGCCAAACTGCTTACAAAGTCCTTCTGAGCTTCCCTGAGAACATGGCAGGTGCAGACTTAACCAGCAGTCTCCAGGGATATGGGAGGTACTGGAAGAGGTAGATCTTGAAGTGCTGGGTGTATTTTCCATCAACAGAAAATAGGTAGCATTTCCTAGTATTTGGTTCTTTTCCCTGTCTCACAGTTTAGGTTAATGTTTACTTGTGGTAGGTATTTCCCATGACTTGCTTTAGTTTAGCTGAAGCAGGACTGTGGGGGATCTGGCTTTCAGAGGAGCTGTGCATCCATGTTTGTATCCTAGCCGAGAAAAATCCAAACCACAGGGAAACCAGGGCATGCTGTGAGCATAGAGCATCTGGGGTAGTGTGAGCCAAGGAGGAGGACCCTGGTAGAGGAACTGGGTGAGCTAGGTCCTACTCCTGGCTCTGTTCCATCTGCAGGGTAGTCTCAGGCCACTACTTTTTCCGTCTTTGGCCTGTTTTCCTTCTTCCCTTATGCATTGTCTGTTTTGATTGCAAGTTCTGTGAGACAAGCTGTGTGCTTCTTACTAGATGTTCATCCAGTTCCTAGCACAGTGTAGTCCTGTGCTTATTTAATTCCTCTAAGGCACCGCTACAGTGCAAATAATATTAGATATCTGAACATTTTTGCTCTTGTATTTTTAATAAGATTAAATACATGTTTTAAATGTGGTCCTTTGCAGACCTCCTGGTTTTTTTTCATTTACACCCCAGAGTAATTTTCGGCTTTGATTGCACAGGAGGCTTTAACATTTACATCCCTGGAAGAAGCTGGAGCTGTTAGTTGAAAGCACAGCCGTGTGCTGCTCAGTGCAGTCCCAGCCTGCCCAGGGGGCTGCCCTAACTAACCAGAATCAAATTAAAGCGCATCATAAAATTACAGCATGCTTTTCTGTAAAGTTTTATTTTTACTTTCCTGGGCCTGGCCTTCAGGTTTCATTAGGAGCAGCGCTCAGCAGAGCTCCCTGCAGGCTGAGGGTACCCTCTAGAGGAACAGGCAGCAGTGAAAAACATGGATGCTCTGTCTTCCCAGGGGCTTTTTTAGGGCCAGTGAGAAACCAGGGGAAATGAAATGCTGAGTCTGACCCCTGCCCACCTGTGCACTTCACCCTGTGCAAGGGAGACAGGATGCTGGTGGGTTTAGGTGTCATGTTTAAAGGGAGATGTGTGCTGCCTTAATCCTTCAAAAATCAGGGCTTTGAGGTTCTCAGGGCTGCTGGGAAAGATGCAGTACAAACAGGGACGCAACACTGTTCATATTTCCTCCTGTCCATAGTGCTGGCAGGGAATCAGGTAGGCTGGAAAACATCATCAAGTCCAACCATTATCCTACCACTCCCAAGCTCGACACTAAACCATGTTCCTAAGCATCACATCTAAGAGTTTTTTGAACGCTTCCAGGGACAGTTATTCCACTGCTTCCCCAGACAGCCTGTTTTGGGAGGCTTGACCACCTTTTCAGTGAAGAAATTTTTCCTAATACCCAATCTAGATCTTCTCTGGTGCAATATGACGCCATTTCCTCTCATCCTATTACTTGTTACTTGAGGGAAGAGACCAACACCCACCTGTCTACAGTCTCCTTTCAGGTAGTTGTAGAGAGTCATAAGGCCCCCTGTTTAGCCTCCTTTTCTTCAAACTGAGCATCCCCAGGTCCCTCAGCCACTCCTCATCAGACTTTTGCTCCATCCCGTTTCTCAGCTCTGTTGTCTGTCTCTGGACACGATCCAGCACCTCAACATCTTTCCTGTAATGAGGGGCCCAAAACTGAAAACAGGATTTGAAGCATGGCCAGGTTGGTACAATGGCCTCAAGGCTTGTTCTCCAGGCTTACAAGATCATGTAGGCTGAGCAAGACACTCATGCTGTCAGTTTTCTTCAGCCTGGTCAGACCTGCTGGGAAAATTGCTGCCTCTGTCTATGCAATGGGTAGGTCTTCCTGAAATGAAGCCCCACATCATGGGAAACAAAGGACTTCTTTGGTGTCCAAATTTTTGCAGTTTTTCCCTCTTCATAGGGATCTAGTCCAGCACTGAGCTCAGCTCTCAGGCTCCTGTGTGTCAGTGCTACACCACTAAATAAATTCATCTGGCTGATCCGCTCAGCTGGGGACCAGCCATGTTCTTTACATTCAGATCTCAGCACTCTCCGGTCCAATCTGACTGTTTCTTCACTCTCAAAAAATTCTCTTCTGGAAGGAGTGACTTCTGCAAGCAATACGAGGGCATTGGCAACACAGCTGGTTTCTTGAAGAATTATGGAAAAGCTTACAATATGTAATGACAGCACAACGTGTATGCAAAATGATGCTCCCATCCCATTCTCCCATTGCAAATGCCTAAGCTTTATACTCCTGTTGCCTTACCTCATGGCAGTACTTCAGTGGCTCTCACGTGGTTTGAAAACAAAAGAGGCAGCTCCATCTAGAGGTCTGTGATAAGGCAGGAAAACCTGGTTTTCATAGTTCTACACTTATGGGTTTCTGTCTGATGCAGTGCTGTGTACGTGGGAGTGCTTTCTCTTGTGCAGGGTGGCTTTACCTTCTGGCTTCTAAATTTGTTATAAGTTCTAAGATTTTTGGAGCAGGGCCTTGAGCATCTGTATGTGTAGTTTGCTGCCTGTGTGCAGAGTTTGGGACAGAAATGGGGTGGGCAGAGAGGTCTTGAGCATTGTTTCTCCCTGATTCTTTACAGACATCTCAGAATTTTTCAGTGCAATATGAGAGGACTGCACTCGAGCCTACACTGGTATTTTCTGGCTGAGCCCACACTCTGATTCCAAAGGAGGGAAGAGTCTCACTGTGGTAATCACCATGGAGTGGGGATGGGAATATGCTGGTAACTTTTACTCATAGATGTACACCAACAAAACGACTACTTTAAGTAATTAGGAATCTAACAGTTTGATTCAAAGGGTACTTGGGATGGTTTCTTTGTATCTCAGAGCTCTCACAGCACTGAGATTTTAAAGATCTTGATAAAAGTGCATACACTGCATATTTTTTTCCTACCAGTAATGATTAAAGCATAAACATAGAGATACCTCCACTGAATAGCATATCCCAGAGTGCAGGCCTGGCACAGCACTGCAATGGTAAGCTGGTTTTGGTTCTGAACCAAGAGGAGAGTTCTTTATTACAGACTGAAGAATAAAAATCAATCCTTAGGTAGAATTTAAAGGTTAATAATGCTCAATTATGTGTTTCTTTTTCTTCTAATCACCTTGTCCAGGTAATTGTTCTCTTCTATCTTTGAGCATCCTTCATCACCATTACACTGTCTATAGTGTACTCATCTCAGAATACTTTTAAGTCCATTTGCTCTAGCCTTTTTCTGCTGTCTTTTCAACTTCCATCTGTACTATAGGTATTAGAGATGACAGATCTGGTGTTTACCAGAAAATGTACAGATAAATAGAAGTTATTGGTCAATGCTGACATTTCAGAGGAACAGAGTTCAGCACTTGAGGTGAAAAAAGAATATGCAGTTCTTGGCAGATGAGACTGTTTTAATGAGAAAAGGAAATTTAATGAGAGACAGGGCAGGAAACTGATAGATGAGGCTCAGTCTCGACTGAAAAAAGAACTTTGAGGGCTTGCTGATTCTTTGTCAGAATTAAAGGAGTCAACTCAGTTAGGTATTATACACATTAGTCTGCAACATGCAGTCATAATAGTCTCATAATGCTAATACATTTTTTTTCTCCTCTTTAGCTTACTTACTGTTAAACAATATCCACAATTGTTTTAGCACAGATTATAGGTTTTTTTAAGTCTTTGGAAGACTTGAAAAATTGCAAAGTTAAACTATTCAGGAAAAGAACAACATCCTACTTCTTAAGGAATAATACTAATATTAGATAAACACTCCTGGAGAACATTGGGAATGCCAGTCCATAAGCAGATCTCTGGCACCCATTGCAGTGGATTTGTTTACCAATCTCTCCATCATTTGCTGTTTCACCTGTTCCAGTTTCAGGGCTCAGTCTCCTTCATCTGAAATACATCTACATACCGTTGCAGTGATGGGTCCTGATCTGACTCACGACTCTGAATCTTAACATAATTTCCTAATTTTAAATGTGAACCTGTTACCACATTCATCTAGGGCTCATCAGGTGGGCTTAGGCAGCAGCTCCTGACCAAAGTAGTATAGAAAGTACAAACAAAGATATTTCACACATGGAAGGACCATCCTGTCAGTGTTCTGTGGCTGGCTGCACCAGCAAATCACAGAATCATTGAATCTTTTGTGTTGGAAGGGACCTTTAAAGCTTAATCCCCATGCAGTGAGTGGGGACATTAACTAAATCAGGTTGCTCAGAGCTCTGTCCAAACTGATCTTGAATGTTTCCAGGGATTGGGCATCCACCACATTTCTGGACAACCTGTACCAGTGTTTCACCACTCTCATTATAAAAAATTTCTTCCTTATATCGAATCTAAATCAGCCATCTTTTAGTTTAAAAACATTACTGTTGTCTTACTGCAACAAGGTCTACTAAAAAGTCTTTTTTCATTTTTCTTATGAGCCCTCTCTAAGTACTGAAAGGTCTTCCTGGAGCCTTCTCTTTTCTGGGTTGAAGAATCCTCTCACAGGAGAGGTGCTCCAGCTGTCAAGAGCATCCTCGTGGCCTCCTCTGGACCAGCTCCAACAGGTCCATGTCTTTCCTGTGCTGAGGACCTCAGAGCTGGATGCAGCATTCTAGGTGAGCTCCTACGAGAGCAGAGGGGCAGAATCACCTCCTTTGACCTGCTGGTCACTCTGCTTTTTGATGCAGCCCAGGATGTGATTTGTTTTCTAGCCTGCAAGCACGCACTGACAAGTCATATCCAGCTTTTCACCCACCAGCACCCCCGAGTCCTTCTTGGCAGGGCTGCTCTTAATCCATTCATCCCCCAGCCAGTATTGATACTGGGGGTTGCCACAACCCAAGTGTAGCACAAGTACTTGGCCTTGTTGAGCCCCCTCCCGGGGGCTCATTTCTCAAGCTTGTCCGAGTCCCTCTGGATGGGATCCTGTCCCTCAGACAATCATAATGTCCTTTCAGTTGCTGTGGTAGGATCAACTCCTTTTCTGAGCTGACACTCACATCCTTGGACAGAAAAAAGATCCAGTGACAAGCAAAAGGAGAGAATAGCATGCTGCATGAACTGCACAGTGACTTTGTTAGAAAGACTCATTTCTGCAAGAGGAGCTTGAGGGATGAGAGGAAACAGGAGAGGGAGGTTGGTACAATGGTACAGTATGCCATGCCAGAGGGGGAATGGAGTGCCCTGGAATCTACTGATGTATGTAAAGCAAAGACTATGGAGTCTCCTCTGTGTTTGAAGAGTCCTGCTGTTCATGGAAAATCCTGGGATTCATTAAGCTCTGAGCTGGACCAGGAGCTAAAAGAAGCAGAGATGCTCTTTTTATTCTACCCTATTACCACCATGTAAGGAGAATGCACACACCTCTTACAATCTGGGGCCATTCCCAGCAACTCTCTGCTTCTCAATGATGTAAAGTCCACATCCTTGGGCTTCCTAAATACTTACATATTTCTTATCCTACTGGTTTTGTTGCATAATGTGTTAGCATGTGCTAGCTTTGGAAAGAGGGTAGGAAGGAAGTTTGTTATCAGAAGCTGATAGGAGGGGAGTTGTATCCGAAGTGCCTTGTCTATAGGCAGGAGCAGATAAGCTGACTCATACCTCTGAGTCCCCAGCACCACAGCACTACACATCCCTATGCATGTACCACGTGAAACACAGGCATGGGCATACACAAGAGGCTTTAACCTCTACACCAGGGATAATAGAACACTTTCTAATCACCTGTGCTGCTTGTACAAAACAGTAGTGTCTTGTATATCAGGGCACTGCAGGTTGAAGAAAACTGCTCAGATTGCTTGATGAAAGCCACTTTCATGAGAAGCTGCTGCCAGTCCTTCATGACAATTTGACACTGGTGCTGTTTTTCCATTGTTCTGAACCAAACGAGGGTGAAGAAAGTAGAGAGAGGTGTGCATCAGTGGTCTTCAGCATTCAGAATGTGGAAGGGAAGGTCTTTCAGATCTTGATAATACTGGGTAATACTCCTCACTTGTAGGCATTTGTGGCTCTAGGCTTGCTTGTAAACCAGAAGGCCAGAAGAGAACTGTACAATTATCTGGACTAAATCTTCATGCAAAACAGAAAGCCTTGTTTGATGCATCAGTCTCAACAAAGAGGAACTAAAAGATATGTTTAAACTTGAATGTTGGATTCCAGTGAGTTAGAAGGACAAAACCATGAATGAAGCAGAAGATTCTACAGCCTGCCATGTACACATTAATGTATCTTTACTTAAATCCCATTATTATATATGTGGGTGAAAGCTGCTGCCCAACAAAAAGATACAGAAAAATCAGAAAAGCGGAGGGCACTGCAGATGCCTGATGCCTCAGAGCTCTCTGGTTTAAAGGAGAGGTTTGTTGGGCTCAGAGGGATTGGCAGGAGGGGCTGGCATGTGAACTGATTATCCACGTAGATGTCTTGAACCCATTTCTCAGTGTGTCCATCATGTTCGGGAATAAGTGAGAAACTAAATTATAAATAGTAGGGCAAGACTGCTGGGAAAGAAATAAATCCCAGTAAATCAGAACAATCAGTTTGTTCTCCAGTGTTTCCTGTACAAGTAATAAAATCTAATAACTGAGTTGCTGTTAAGAGTTAATGACCACTGCATTTGTTAATGGACCCAGACAAATGAGAGCAGTTTAATACAACAAACAGGCCATTAGCTGTATTAATGGTTGGCTTGTAGGAGTTAGGGCTCTTATAAACTATATTCTGCAGTTTATAATACCAGCACTTTATAAAATGACCTGGTGTTTTCCAAAAAATAAAAAATAATAAGGATCAGGTGAGCTCTAATGTAGTAGTGGAAAATAAGTATGCATGGTAACTAAGAAAAGCTGATATTAGGCTAAAATCTCTTTTTCTAATTTGCACTAGAATAAATCAGGATCAACAGCAGACACACAAGTCTTATATAGCTTAAATGAGTGGCAGCTCTGCTTTTGACTTCAATGAGTTTGAGATTGATCTTGTAATTATTATCATTAGAGAGGAACTGGATCTTTTCTTTTCCCCCCTCAGACCACAAATGATTCCACAAATGGGATATTTGGTCTTTAGCAGCTGTCATTATTTAGAGGTTTAACAAGCACTCTTATAGAAAGAACTATAAAAGGCAAGTGGTATAAATAGACTAAAATTAATACAGGAACAAAATAGAGTTAGTTCCTGCTTCACTTGCCTCTACAGCTCTTTTAATTTTTGTATTTTTATAGTGTATTTAGCTGCAGTTCCATTTACAAGAAGTGTCAGCAGCATTTTTTGCAATGGATGTTATGAAAGCCACAGTTTTTCCATCACTTTACAGACTGACTGCTGAATGTAACCAGTGTCTGGTAGAAATATGAAGTGGAACAATTTAAGCATTTGCTCTTAACTTGCCAAATCAGGATGATACTAAATTATTACAGAATTAAAGGTTACTGAAGAAGGGAATAATTCACACTTCGGTAGGAAAAAGGCTCTAATTTGCGTATAGCTGCAGTGTGAGATAAGGCCAGGTTTAAATCATAAGTTTACAACAGAGCTTGGCCAAATTCTTTGGCTTTGTTTATGGAGCTGAATTGCAAGTTTTCCAGATAGACCCCCAAAAACACAAGAGAGAAGTTGCATAAACTTATCCTTGTGGTCACTGTGACCTGAAGGAAGAACGCAGGAGTAAACTCAGAGAGTTGTTCCCAGCTATGGCCATTCATCCACCTGCAGGAAATGGTGCCTAAGCCGGTCTAAAGAGGTGTCACTCTGCAGTTTTTTATTTAGATATGGAAATTACGATCCAGGGGAACAAAGTAGGCTCACTGGGTCTCTCCTAGATTCATCATATCTCAGCCATGCTGTTCCATGTCCTTCCTCTGTTAATTCCTCTCAGCTGGCAATTTGTGGTTTAAGAAGTTCCTGAGCCAGGGTTTATCTCATGATCAGTAGCCACTAGTGGGTCTATCTTCCATAAATATCTAGTCCTTTATGAGGCGACTTATGTTTCTGGCGCCCCCATTTTTGGCAATGGATTCTAAATTATTTTGTGAAAAAGTGTTTGTTTCTATATATTTTAAACCTGTGACCTCAAAATTTCTGTGACTGCCCTTTAGGTCTTGGCTGGGAAAGAATGAAAAATCCTTTCCCATTCTTTTAGCTCATACAGTTTTTGACTGTACAGATGTCTCTCACATTTTCCTCTTCAGTCATTCCTTCCCAGACCCAGAAATCTTAAGCTAGAGAGTCTTTCTCCCTTCTCAACTATGTTTCATGCTTTTCATTATCTTCATCATCTTTTTTTCTGTGTGTTTCCTAGTTCTACTCTGCAGTTTTTTAGATGCGGGGAGAAGTGGGTTTAAACATAATAAATGGTAGGGGTGTATCATTTATAAAGTGCCTGAGTGACAGTTTTGGCATTGCTGTCAGTTCTGTTTCTAATCATTACCAATAGTCTATTTGTCTTTTTGACTGCTGGTGAGCACTAAGCTGTTTTTTTTTCCAGAGGGTTCTCCACCACTACACCAAAATCTTCTCTCAGAGTGGCAGGTTATCAAACCTGCTTGTTTATCCTGTAATTTACCCACAATTCAGATTACATTGCCTCTTGTGCTTTATTTTCTGTTTGTTGTCATTGCATGTCTTCCAGCACGCTGCTGCTCAGGCACGTCAGATCTGTTCGTGCTTCTCAGGGGGTTTCTGGAACAACTCTGTGTCATCAGCCAACTGCTCAGGAAACCATCCAGCTTGGCAGGAAGCACTGGGAAGAGCCCAGCCTAGCTGAACACTGGAGGGCACAGAATGAATCACTGTGCCATGCCTGGAGCACGGTCTCCGAGGTGCTGCAGAGAAAGAGAAGGGAATCCATTCTCCTGCAGTCCTGCCTGGCTCCCGGAGCTGTGTAGGGATGATCAGTGCTGTCATCACCAGATGGTGCTGCTGCATTCAGCCTTGCAAGGTCATTGTGTGTAGGGATGTTTTGATTCCTTGAATAAAATACTGAACTGGGGATGTTTTTCCACTATGCAGATGTCTGGAGAGTAGGAAGGGTACGTTCTGACTTCATGTCACTCCTCAGTTCTCTTTGAGAACGGGACATTTGGCCTTTGGCTGGGAGTTCAGAATAGGGATGTGTTCAGATGCTGTTTGAGGTGATCTGTTCCAGAATGTTCCAGAATGTTTGAGTGGATAAACAAAATTAATTAGATTCATATCATATGCATCCACATGACTGATTTTTCCTCCAGTAGAAAACTGGCCAGCAGTGAGTACTGCTGCTCATCAGAAGTACCTACAACTCTAACTCACTCATTTTTTCCATGAGTTTTAGAATACTTGCTGGTTTTTTAAACGTTCAGGTACAGAAATCATGCTATCACATGGGACTCCAATGCAAGAAGAGCCAATGAGCAGCACGTTTGGGAGCAAAATGTTCCAAATCTTTGCTAAGGCCAAGGATACACCAAGCTTGGCCAAGGATACACCAAGCTTAGCCAAGATCAGAGAGAAGGACCCTCCACAATGCCTGGCCCATGCACCCCAGCTCTGTGCTGGCCATGGCCCAGAGCATCTTCCACCAAGCAAGAGGTAAATGCATGAATGAAAAATCCCAGATACATAAGACGGGATAAGGGTGTGGATAAAGACCTTTTAATTCCCAGCTCTCTGCGAGAGCTTTGAGGCTCTTGGCTGGACAGAGATGCTCCTGCTCAGACCTCTACTGAAAGGTGGGTAAGACACCCTGCTGGCAGCTGCTTGGGTTGGTCTCTGCAGGTACAGAGAGAAGCCAAGCCTGCTCCTCACAGCCTTTCCCCCTGGCCCCCTCCCAAGTGCCATGGGACACAAGGTGTGAAAGGAGCACCGAGAGCCAGAGGGAGACATTTGTAGCTACCTCAGCACTTTCCTTAAGAAGTAAGCTCCTTGCCTCCAGAGGGATGACCCAAATCTGTAGTTTTCTTGGGGAACACCAGCACACACCTAAGAAAGGCTGGCAAGCCTGAATTCCTTCCAGTCCTCTGAGAACAGGCACTCCAGCTCTAGCTCCTATTGCTCGCAGTGTGTCTTGCAGGTTCAGACTAGTGGCCTTCAGTGTGTCCAGCAAAATCTTTAAGTGCACTTAATGTTGTGGAAGGGGCCCTTCCAGACAGGGCCCTTTGCAAGCTGAAGAGCTCTTGTCCCTGTGTGTGTGTGCCCACGGCGCAAGGGGCAAAAGCAAGGCAGGAGCGGGCCCGTGAGCTGCAGGGCTGAGGGTTTGTGCCGCTTAAGTTCCACAAAGATGCATCTCAGAGGGAGAAAGTGAATGTTTATTAACCAAAGGAGAAGGGGAGGGATGAAGCTTCTTAACCTAAGGGGAAGGGGAGGGCTGATCTTCTTAACCTAAGGGGAAGGGGAGGGATGAACGTTCTTCAAACACAAAGTGGCTGGAGAAGGTAATCAGGCGTTGGAATGGGCTGCCTGGGGAAGTGGTGGATTCTCTGTCCCTGGAGGTTTTTAAGATGAGATTGGATGTGGCACTTAGTGCCATGGTGTCGTGGGTTTACTCGTCCTTTCCCCCCTGGAACTTAAGGTGGTTGGTTCCACAGGGGTGGACTTTCTGGTTGTGACCGGGCGAAGAACCAATGGAAACTTTAGCAATGGCTCTGCAAATTACATTTTAAAAGGCTGGAAGAGAAGCTTATTGCACAGTAGAAATTTGAGCCAGGAGAGTGAAGAGGGAGCCGCTGGGCCTGGGGGGGCCGAATCCCCCTCAACCCTGTCCTGGGACGGGACGGGGTGGTGGCCATGACCCTTGGTCCGTGGCAGCTGCTGTCCCAGAGCAGAGAGGCCCCTGCAGAACCTGCGACCTGGAGGAGGTGTGGATCTGACTTGGAGGGGTCCCCTGAGAGCTTGCTCCCCTGGGAGGGACCCCACATAGCAGGGAAAAGACTCAGAGCTTTAACTCCCTGTAAGCCGTGCTGAAGGTGATGGTGGAGCGGGTTGTCCCCCCACAGCCCATGAAGGACCATGGGGGATGCACAGACCCCTCGCACCCCCATAAAGAGAGACTTTAGCTATGGCCCTGAGAGTTCTCCTCCTGCGTTGATGCAAGGGGCCAAAGGTGGTTCAAAAGTGTATTTAATACTGTATATTTTCTGACTTGTTAGTTTTTATCCTGTTAGCAATAAATTTGGATATTATCCTCCTATTGAGTCTGTCTTGCCTGTGTGAAGCTCTCTCAAGCTTTAGCAAGTTTTGGGAGGGTTTGAATCCGGCCAGAGTAAACCCACGACACATGGTCTAGTAACCACAGCAGTAAGGGATCAAGGTTTGAACTTGATGATCTCAGACTTCCCTTCCAACCTGGCTGATCCTATGATTCTACAGTTTTATGATTCTTAAGCTAAGGGAAAAGGAAGGGAAAAACCTTCTTAACCTAAGGGGAAGGAGAGGGAAGAACCTTCTTAACCTAAGGGGAAGGGATGGATAAACCTTCTTAAGCTAAGGGGAAGGGGAGGGAAGAACCTTCTTAACCTAAGGGGAAGGGAAGAATCTTCTTAACCTAAGGGGAAGGCAGAACCTTCTTAAGCTAAGGGGAAGGGGAGGAATGAAGTGTGGGCAAGAGAAGGGAAGGAAGGGAGGGAGCTGTCCATAGGGATGGGGAGGCCAGGAGCTGCCTGGTTTTGCCAGCTGGCTCAGTTGGGCCCAGCATCAGCTGCAGCTCCAGCTGCGCTGAGAAGCTGACTCGTCCCTTGGTCTTTCATTGCTGTTGGAGGGACGCTGGTTGTGCCGATGGAGAGGGTTACTTTGTTACTGCCCGTCGAAAAGCGGACAAGGCTGCAGTCCGCATGGTGCAGTAGGAGGGGCAGTCATCTTCAGTCATGACTTCAAGGGCTGGAAGAGAGAGGAATGGAGCCAAGGTCAGAGCCCGGATCTGTGGGGACTCCAGGAGCCCCTCCTGAAAGGCCATCCCAGCCAGCTTTGCCATGGCCAGGAGGGAGAAGGGGCCAACAGGATGAGCGGTAAGGTGCTGGCCCTTAATGCCCCCTGTGCCCCTGAAATGTGTCCCTGCTCTGCCCACAGCACAACTTGTCCATGCAGGGAGCAGAGCTCTGTGCAGGCAGGGCAGGCATTGCAGCTCCATGCTCAGGGTCTGTGCTCCTCCCCGCCAGTCCCCAGTGAGAGTCCGCTGTCCTCACTCACCCTTCATGATGGGCTGCAGGTCTTTTGTGTGCCAGGCAGCGATCCCTGTGAACAGAGAGTGTGTCAGGGCCCCAGCGGCACAGTTCCACCCCAGCAGCGCTGCCAGCCCAGCCACACGGCCTCCTGGCCACACGGCCTCCTGGCCACACGGCCTCCTGGTCTTCTCGCATCGGGACACCAAAGGGCACGACTGGCAGAGGGCGGCAGCCGTCACCAGGGCACTCAGAGTTTCACAGCATATCCCTGGGCCGCATCCTGCTGCCGCTGCAGCAGCTGGGGCTGGGGCCGAGCTGCAGTGGAGGGGGAGGGACCGCGGGCTTGTGGCTCACCCATGAACCTGACGGCCACCTCTCGCAGGGGCTGCTGTGGGCTCTGCAGATAGGGCAGGGCCTGGCGCAGGTGCTCGTCCCTTCGGCTGACGTCCTTGTCCATCTGCAGAGAGCAGCAGGGCACAGAGGGAAGGGTTGGCTGAGGCTCTGCCCCTTGGCCGGGCGCTGCCTGCTCCCAGCACTGGCCTCCCCTGCCTGCACAGCCCTGAGGCCCAGTGGTGCCGGGCTTTGGAGGGAGCAGAGTTGCTCGTGGGGAGCCACGGGGCCACCCTGCCCCACAGCCCATCTGGGCTGGGGCTCCAGCAGCCCCCTGGCTCAGGGGCAGCAGAGCCTGGAAAAGAGCCCACACGGCCGAGGGAAGGGAGCAGCGTGTGGGGCGCAGGCCGGTGTCCCACAGCTGGGTGCAGCAGTGGGCAGGGGCACAGGGCCAGCCCCACACACTGGGCATCGGGACTGGGGGCTTGTCCAGCCTGGGGCTGGGTCTTTAGGGTGGTCCTTACCAGGCAATCGCAGAACTCCAAGTGCTGCTGTTTCCTCAGCAGCTGCTCAAGATCCCTTCTCTTGAGGAAACTTGCAGCACAAAGGAGTGTTTCTCGAGAGGCCTGCAGAGCAGCAGAGACCAAGACATGGTACTACAGCCCAGGGCACAGCACTTGCATCCCTGAGCCAAGACCAGGAAGAGGCTGGAGCCCGCCAGGCATCAGGACAAGAGGCAGCCGAGTCCCCTGCCACGGGGACACCAGAGCCCACAAGTGCTCACCTCTGCCACGCACTGGTTCTCGTCACGGCAGTGGAAGAACAGCGGCACAAGACTCTGCTGCACAAGTGTCTTTTGTCCCTCTTCTGCCAGAAACTCCATCATTTCTCGGAAGAGACGAATGGAGAGCAGCCGCACATGGCCGTTGTCCTGGTGTAGAAGAAAAGAAGGAGACCTCAGCATTGGCTGCTCCAGGCCCACCAGGCAGAGGCCTGAAAATCCACAAGGCACAAACTATCCTGGAAGCACCAGAGCCTTACATTGTCAAAGAGTGGTCCAAGTGCCTCAGCCAGCTTTGGGGCAGCGGAGCTGAACGTCTGAAGGTCTTCATCCCGGAGCACATTGAGGAACACAGAGAGGGTCATCCCGACCAGCTCTCCATCTTCATGATGCAGCAACTCCAGGAGGCTTTCAGCCAGGCTGCAGATGCTTTCGGCCTGTGTGGAACACAGTGCTGTGCTGT